>NW_027187358.1:20064503-20178876 GCF_028583685.1 Petaurus breviceps papuanus
TTTGGTATGGATGTAATGGTTGGACAGTTTGGAAATCTGTTTCTCTGCCTTGATAATTCTGTCTGTATATTTTGAAGTTCGGGGTGCTGACCTTTTTCCCCTGAACTAGGTGAACAATACATATTTGACTGATTAAAGTAAGCTTGTTAACCCATTTTGAGTTGCTTTCCTTTATCAAAGCAGATCTAAGAACCTGTGTTGGCAGACACCCTGGGGATGCTGGGGTGCTTGCTGCTACACCTTCCTAGGTTTCTCTGAAACCATCCCCCTTCATCATTTCTTATTGTACAATAATATTCTATCACATTCATATATCAGCTTTTTCAGCCATTTACCAACTAATGGGCATCCCCTCAGTTTCTAATTTTTTGCTGAAAAGAACTGCTAAAAATATATTTGTATGTCACTAGAGTTTGATTTACTTAGGATTAAATCTCTCCTTTAATCTCTCTTCCGTATTATTCCTCTGCTTTCCCATCACCCCTTTCCTTCCTGCTTCCCTATTGTTCAAAATTAATTTTTGTACCAAAATATGTGTGTATTCTCCCCTTCCTTGACTAGTCCAGATTCAAGTGTCACCTACTCCCTCACCTCTTCTTCAATGAAAGGCTAGAGGTTGGAACTGAGACCCCTCTCTACTCATGGGACCAGAGCCATGATAGCTGCTACTGGCTTCTGAACTTGTTGCATTCTTAATACCTAGCCTAGGAACTTCCACCTCTCCTCACCCTGAAATACCGCTTTTAGAAGCAAGTCCTCAGGGCAGCTAGGTGGTGCAGTGAATAGAGCACCGACTCTGGAGTAAAGAGGACCTGAGTTCAAATGTGACCTTAGACACTTGACATATTTACTAGCTGTGTGACTTTGGACAAGTCACTTAACCCAAATTGCCCTCCAAAAAAAGCAAAAAAAAAAAAAGAAGAAGAAGCAAGTCCTCTCCTCAGTCATCCCTTTATCTGTGACCTGGTACTAGATAGTAAGGGATAGAGCTGTCAATTGGCACCTTTCCTGCACCCTTCAGAAGGTAAGGCTCCACCTCCACTATATCTGAGACCTCTCCCTATAAGCTATGTCACCATTCCTGGGTAGACTCCAGTCCCATAGTATTCTAACATTTTTGTCTGTCTCCCTTTGCTAGCCAGAGCTGGAAGAACTAAAGTGTGGTTTTTTTTTTCCCCTAGAATTTCTCAAATAGGAGTTAGGCTATTCTGAATATGTATGGAGGAGATATGGAGTAAGACTTCCTTGTAACTCTTACTATTCTATCATCCTGATTCTGCCTTCCAATCCCAGGAATTTTAGAAAAAGGAAAAATATTTTTATTCCAGAAAATAATTTTTTTTAATTCTAGAATTATCCAAAAGAAGCAATAATTCATAAGTAGAGAGTATCTACAACACCCTAAAAGAGAAAAAATTGGAAATTCATCTCTCTTCAACACATTTTTTTTTGGTTAAACTCTTAACACTAAAACAAGGAAGGAATCCTAAAAACATCAAAAGAGAGACAGCTATGGAATATTAAGGGGCATCAAACAAAATCACAGTAGATTTCTCCAGGAAGATCAAGAAGAATTGGAAGATGAAATAATCTTTTATTATAAAATTAAATTTGCTATTTGAAGGCAAGAAATGGTATTTGCAAATCACATAGACTTTGAAGAGTTTATATAAAGATGAATGTACTTCAATAGTAGCCTTTGAAGAGCCGCTGGGCCTGCAAGCCAAAGAAAGTACCTAAAATAGTTCACACTCTTAGACCACATAGTTACCTAGTAACTAAATGCAAAAAACCTTCACAGTTTTGCACAGCTGAATCCCTAAATATTTAAAGCCTTTAAGGCCTTTTAAAGGACACAGATGGACTCAGAAATGCATTTAAATTTTTGTTAAATTATATCAGTTTTTTAAATCAAAAATCATTTGTTCAGATTTTAGTGTTTTATGTTGATTGAGATATATCTCGTAGTTCATTTGATTTTGTGTTATTTTCTGAGTATTAAACTTATGATAATGCTAATGAAAATATTGAGTATCATTATGACAACAATCAACTTGTCAATCAGTACTAAAAGCAAAGTGAGTCAATTTTTAAAAAATGTAAGAAATGTTTGGAACTAAATAAGAGATAAGGGGAAAACAATGACTAACAGTATGACTCAGTAGAGTACCAGAAAAAAACTAAAAGGTATATCTAAAATAAAAGTGGCATTTAATGGGTAGAGTGAAAGAGTGTCTTAAATTTTCCCACTGTAATAGGTGCATGTACCATTTTAAACATGTGCATCTTCAAAGATTAGGTCAAGTTTTTTCAACCTCTAAAAATATTTTGGTTTTAAGATATATGAAGGAGGGGCGGCTAGGTAGCTCAGTGAATAGAGCACTGGCCCTGAAGTCAGGAGGACCTGAGTTCAAATCCAGCCTTAGACACTTAACACACTTACTAGCCATGTGACTTTGGGCAAGTCACTTAACACCAGTTGCCCTCCAAAAAAGCAAAAAAAAAAAGTATGAAGGAAATGTATGAGGGTTTTGTGAATTTAATCAGTAGGATGAGACTTCCCTCTAACCATACAACTGTTACTGAGTAGACAAGTTGTAGAGAGTTGTCTGTTGCTTTTCTCCACAGAGAGAAGAAAAAGCACAATTTTCATAGGATCCACAATCCCTACCCTTAAAGGACCTTATATCTAGTAGTGGGAACAAGGCATGTACACAACTTGCCAACTTTATCATTAGAATCTGAGTACCAAAGATAGATTTAGAGTGGGAAGACAGCTTCAGCACCTTAAAGATCATCTCGTCCATTGCACTCATTTGTGGTCCTTGTTCTGTCATCTCAGTCTTGTCTGACTCTGTGATCATTTGGGGTATTGAAGGCAAAAATACCGGAGTGGTTTTGCCATTTACATCAACTCATTTTACAGATGGGTAAACTGAGGCAAACAGGGTAACACGTCTTGCCCAAGGTCACACAGCTAGTATCAGGCCAGATTTGAATTCATGAAGATAAGCCTTCCTGATTCTAGGCCCAGCCCTCTATCCACTGCGCCACCTAGCTTCCCTCAGATAAGGAAACTGAGGGCCATGGAAGTTAAGTGAATCTCTCAAGTTCTAGCTTATCATGCTGCCTTCCAGAAAGTAGCACACTTTGGTTTGAGTGTAGAGAACATCAAAGCTAGGAATATGAGGCAAAGCTAGAAAGGTAGGCTCTTACAGGCTGTGGAAGGCTTTGACTACAAGGCAAAGGAAGCTACTGAAAAAATTTGAGTGGAAAAGATCCATGAGCACATTTATGCATTAAAAAGACTAATGTTGAGTATACCAGCATCCTCCCAGTTACTCAAGCTCAGAACCTAGGTGCTGTCCTCAACTTCTCACTTGTTCCCACCCCACATATCAAATGTATTGCCAACTCCTGTCATTTGTATCTTTGCAATATCTTTCATATATATCCCCTTCTTTCCACTCATAATAGCCACCACCATGGTACAGGCACTCATCACTTCATACCTGGACTACTGCACTAGCCTTCTTTCTGGTTGATATCCCTGACTCAAGTCTCATCCCTTTCCAGGCCATCCTTCACTCAGATGCAAGAGTGATCTTCCTAAAGTACAGGACTGACCATGCCACCCTCTCCATAATTCCAGTGGCTCTCTATTTTCTCTGGGATTAAATATGGCTTTTATGAGCCCCTTCCTACCTTTCTATTCTTCTCCTTTAGTACCCTCTACATATTCTACAATCTAGCAGCCTTGGCCTTTGTACTGTTATACACATTTTATCTCCTGACTCTGTGTCTTCTTACTAGCTATGCCTGGGGAGAGGCTGTCTCCCTTCTCCTCTCTACCCCCTGGGCTCCCTGGCTCATTTCAAGACTTAGTTTGAGTTTCCTCAGCTGTAAAAGGCCTTTTCTGATTGTCCTGCCCCCCCCACCCCGACACTGCAAGCGACTTCCCTCTGTGATTGCCCCCCCCCATTATGTATGTATGTTGTATGCACATAATTGTCTGCATTCTGTCACCATTTGAGAATGTTATTTCTTTGAGGGCAGGGACCATGATTTTTCTTTTTTGTGTGTGTCCCCAATCCATTGGAGACAGGAGAGAACAGAGAGACAGGAAAACCTGTTAGAAGACTATAATTGGGGCAGCTAGATGGCACAGTGAATAGACCACTGGCCCTGGAGTCAGGAGGACCTGAGTTCAAATCCAGCCTCTTACACTTAGCTCGTACTAGCTGTGTGACCTTGAGCAAGTCACTTAATCCCAATTGCCCTGCCTTCCCTCCTCCAAAAAAAAGCAAAAAAAAAAAAAAAGAACACAACAATAGTCGACATGGAGTCATGAAGACCTGTAGTAGAGACCTATTATCAATGGAAGTAGAGAGAAGGGGATAGATGTGAGAGGTACTATGGAATAGAATCAATAGGATGTGGTGACTCAATTGAATAGGATTGTGAGAGAAAGAGATAAAAATAACTCTCTAAGGGAAGGGTAAAAAGTCAAGATGGAAGAATGAAAAGTATTTTTGCTTAGTTCAACCAGCACACCTCTTCCACAGCAACCTAGAAAACACTCCAGACAAAATTCTAATGGGAAAAGCCAAGATAAGTCACCATGAGTCGTTTTTCCAACCTAGAGCAACTTAGGACTTAGAAAGCAATACCTAAGGACATTGTGATGGGGCTGGGCATGAACATGGCAGTAGGGGCAGCAGCAGTAAGCAGGAGCATTCCAGCACCAAGGGACAGAAAGGGAGCCAAGACAGAGCAGCAGGGCAGGAAGCTCTGGAATAGAAAGAGATCCCAGCAGACTTATGACCTATAGCTGGGAGCAGGAATGCATGCCATCTGGCATCTCTGTCTCCCATCACATAGATCCAGGTCAGAGAGGAACAATCATGAGTAAGTGTAGGGCCTAAATGAGTATTGAACTTTGAACAAGTTCCAGAAATGTAGCCATGTAACTGAATTGAGGAGCAGAGTAGTGATTCAGTTCTAATCTTTAAGCCAGCATCTCAACCTGCAGTGAAATAACTGATTCAGGAATCTCAAACCAAATAGGAACCAACAGTTAAGTTACTCTGAACTTGCATAGCCACCTAGCAGGCTAATAGTGACTGAGTCTAGCATTAATGTGCTAAAACTCAAACTCATACAAGACAATAGGCTCAGATCTGGTTTAAAAAAATTCAGAGCTCAGACCAAGAGGTCAGTGAACAGACTTTTCCCTGGATCATACCACTTGGAGAGCACTGAAAACTTCCAGGCCCCCAGACGGAACTATAGAAGGGGCAAAGGGACATAAAAAGAGAGAAGCTTAGACCAGACATCACCCCTAGAAGGAAGTAGAGCCCAACACTAAATTGTAAAAAGACCAAAGTCAGGAAGTAGACTGAAAGAATGAGCAAACAAAAAAACCCAATGAAAAAATGCAGATTGGATGTGAACCCAGCAAGAATTTAAAAGAGGGAAAATATTGTTTCAAATACACAGTATAGAAAATATGCTATGGAAAATAATATGATACAAAAAGATGAGAAAAGAAATGAAAACTATGGGAGGTCCAGAAGATGACAGGGGTCAACACAGAGGCCTGGACGCTGTGGTGTGCAGAGGCCTGGACGCTGTGGCGTGCAGAGGCCTGGACGCTGTGGTGTGCAGAGGCCTGGACGACGGGTTGTGCAGAGGCCCTAACGAGGCCTGATCAGCGTGGCAGCAAGTTGACCCACCAACCACAAGGGCCATCCAGGCCTATGACTGCAGGGCTGGGACTGAATGGAGCAGGCTACAGAACCCACAAAATGACAGAAGCTAACCTCCCACTGAAGACAGCCTGGGAGGCCAGCAGGAAGAGGCCAGCACAGAGCTCTGGGAGCCAAGCCCAACCCTTCGAGAGCCCCAGGTTTTAGCCTCAGGGTGGCCTGACCAGCCTCTGGCTGGAGGGACTTCAGATCACCAGCAGCTGTGGCGGTTTGCATAATTATCTACCCACAGATGCTAAGGACAAAGTGAGAGGTCAATGCAGTATGGACTTTGGAACCTGGGGATTCAGGAGTGCAGTAGGCCTTTGCCCCCAGGGTAAGAAGAGGCTGAGGTGCAGCGGCCATGCAGCTGCAGCCACATGGCTGCTTCAGAGCTCCTGGCCTGCTGATTGCAGGGGGACCAAGCGACCAGTCTGAGGGGTAATCAGTCACTCTTGCTTTAACCTGCTTGGACCTGGATTGCAGTCTAGGGTGGAGATCCTGGGGTGTGTGACCAGCTTGCTAGAACGTGTGGAGGCTTCAGAGAGGGCAACCAACTAATACCTCTGGCAGTTGAGAAAACCCCAGT
Source organism: Petaurus breviceps papuanus (assembly GCF_028583685.1). Taxonomy (NCBI): domain Eukaryota; kingdom Metazoa; phylum Chordata; class Mammalia; order Diprotodontia; family Petauridae; genus Petaurus; species Petaurus breviceps. The sequence continues at coordinate 20,070,840 of NW_027187358.1, forward strand.
GATTGGGACGAAGCTCTCCCCTCTGGTAGCAGGGTTCTACTGTGGCAAAAAGCTCAGAAGTCAAGTAATTGAGTGGAAACATGAGCAAACAAGGGAAGCAAGGCAAACACAGTAATCCAACTTTGGATTCCTTTTTTGGGGACAAAAAGGATCAAAGCATGGAACAGGAGGAAGACAGCAATGTCAGAACTCCTGCACCAGAAGCTTCCAAGAAAAGAATAAGCTGCTTATAAGCCAGGGAAGAGCTTAAGAAGGATTTTGAAAAACCAAGTAGAGAAAAAAATTGGGAAGAAAAATGAGAATGATGCAAGAAAATTATAAAATGAGAGTCAACAACCTGACTGAAGAAAATAACATATTAAAAATAGACTAACTCAAATGGCAAAAGAGGCTCAAAAAGCCAGTGAGGAGAAAAATGCCTTAAAAAGCCAAATTTGCCAGATGGAGAAAGAATCTCAAAAGCTCACTGAAGAGAATCATTCCTTCAGAATTAGATTGGAGCAAATAGAAGCTAGTGACTTTATGAGAAATCAAAATGCTATTAAACAGATCCAAACAAATGAAAAAATAGAAGGCAATGTGAGATATCTCATTGAAAAAAACCACTGACCTGGAAAATAGATCCAGGAGAGAGAATTTAAAAATTATTGAACTACCTGAAAGCCACGATCAAAAAAAGAACCTAGAAATCATCCTCCAAGAAATTCTCAAGGAAAATTGCCCTGATGTTTTAGAACCAGAGGGCAAAATAGAGGTTGAAAGAATCCACCAATCACCTCCTGAAAAAGATCTCAAAAAGAAAACTCCTAGGGATATCATTGTCAGTTTCTGGAATTCCCAGATCAAGGAGAAAATATTACAAGCAGCCAGGAAGAGACAACTTAAATACTGTGGAAACATAATCAGAATAACACAGGATCTGGCAGCTTCTACACTGAGGGATTGAAGGGCTTGGAATATGATATTCTGGAGGTCAAAGGAGCTGGGATTAAAATCGAGAATCACCTACTCAGCAAAATTGAGTATCATGTTTCAGTGGAAAATATGGTTATTCAATGGAATAGAGGACTTTCAAGCATACTTGATGAAAAAAACCATAATTGAATAGAAAATGTGACATTCAATTACAAGAAGCAAGAGAAGCATGAGAAAGTAAACAGGAAAAAGAAATCATAAGGAAATTTCCAAAGTTGAACTACTTACATTCATACATGGAAAAATGATAATTGTAACTTATGAAACTTCTTAGTATGAGAATAGTTGAAGGGAATAGAAATATATATGTATACATAAATTAAGAGGTGAGAGAGGACTATGAGAAGAGATGGGAAGAGAGAGAATGGGGTAAATTATCTCATATAGAAGAGGCAAGGGAAAAGTGTTACAATGGAGGGCAAGAGCAGGAAGGCAAAAGGGAATGAGTCAACCCTATTCTCAATGAATTTGGCTTAGGGAAGGAATCACATACACACTAAATATGGTATCTCACCCTATAGGAGATTAGGGGGGAAGGGGATGAATGGGGGGATGATGGAAGGGAGGGCAGGCTGTGGGGGAGGGAAGTTGGAAGCACCCACTTTTTAAAAGGGACAGGATCAAAATAGAAAATAGAACAAGTGGGGGGTGGGATGGGATGGAGGGAAGTACAGTCAGTCTTTCACAATATATCCACAATGGAAATGTTTTGCATGGCTACACACGTACAGCCTGTGTTGAATTGCTTGTCTTCTCAGTAAGGTGACATGGGAGGTAGGAAAGGAATCTGGAATTCAAAGGTTTAAAATCAAATGTTCAAAAAATATATTATTATCATTATTGTTATTGTTATTATTATTTTACATGTAACTGTGAAATAAGATTTACAAGCACTGGGGCATAGAGATCCACCATGCCCTACTAGAAAGTCGGAGAGGGGTTGGGGGAAGACATAGGAGAGAGAAGATTGGGGCAGGGATATTCAGTAGGATTGTTGTTTTGGGGTTGTGGGTAGGGGAAAATGGGGAGAAAATTTGTAACTCAAAGTCTTATGGAAATGAATGAGGTAAACTAAAAAATAAAATAAAAATAAAAATTAGAATCAACCAAAAAAAAAATGAGAACTATGCAAGAAAGTTATGAGAATTAATAGCTTGGTAAAAGAATCAGAAAACTTTGCTACAGAAAGTAATTCCTTAAAATTTTGAATTAGTCAAATGAAGCTAATCATATAAAAATAATAAAGCAAGACAGAAGGAAGGAAGAAAGGAAGATTTGGAAGAAAGAAAAAGAGAGAAAATGTGAAAAACTTCACAGGAAAAACAACTGACTGGGAAATTGATTGAGGAAAGATAATTTAAGAATCACTGGACTATCTGAAGGCCGTGAGCACAAAAAAAGAGCTTAGATATCATATTCCAATAAATTATAAAGAAAACTACATAGTTATCTTATAACCAGAGGGCAAAGTAGAGACTGAAAAGAAAATCCACCAGTCACCTCCTAAAAGAAACTCCAAAAAGAAAACTCTTGGGAATAGTAGAATCAAAATCCAGAACTCCCAGGTCAAGGAAAAAAATACTACAATTAGCAAGAACAAAGGAACTCAAGTACCATTGAGTCATAGTCAGTATTTTGCCACCACTTAAAGAAAAGAGAAGCTTGTACTATGGTTTTCTAGAAGGCAAAGGATCTAGGATTAAAACCAAGAATAACCTACCTAGCAAAACTGACTACAAGAAGTTCTTGCATAACATAAATGAACTATTTTGCAGCCCTATCCCTTCCTTTGCAGGGCTCCCTCCTTAATTATGCAGCCCCCCTCAGCTGGAATAGCTTTAGCACCTGGGGCTCTTGGCAGCCAGAAGACTTCAGTACTTAGAGAAAAGGACCCTAGACACAGGGCTGCACTGGAGCTACAGCCTCTACTGCCATCCCTGCCAGGAGCCAAGCTGGGGTGCAGTCCTGCTGCCTTCCCCCTGGGGAGTCAAATTCACCTAATATAGGTGAACATATAGCAAAGTGAGAATTGTGATGATCCTACCCAGGATGGTAGAGAGGGAATGGACATTTAATGAAATAAAGAAATTTCAAATGTTACTGATGAAAAGACAGGAGCCAAATAGAAAATGTGACATTCAAACACAGGACTCAAGAATTAAAAGATAAACATGGGTAAGAAATCATAAAAGTCTAAGCAAGGTTAAACTACTGACACTCTTATATTTCTAGATAATACATGTAACTATTCAGGATTTTATTACCACCAGGAGTCTTGGAGTCTAATTAGAGGAGTGTGATGCTATTATATTTGGATGACCTCAAAAGAAGAATGGAAAGTGAGGGAGAGGAGTTCACAGGGGGAGGGGAGGAAGAGAGGAAGAATGGAGAAAATTATCTCACATAAATAGGTTACACAAGCAAGAGTACAAAATGGAGGGTGCAGTAGTGGGGAGTGACCAACACTTGAACTTCATTTTCATCTGAACTGGTTCAAGGAGGGAAAAGTACACTTATACTTTCAGTACAGAAATTCATCTTACCCAACAGTGAAGGATTTAAGAGAAACGAAGGGGGAAAATAAAAAAGAGGGTAGATTAAGAGAGGTAGTAGTTAGAAGCAAGATCAACAGAGGTAAAAAGGTGAAAAAGAGAATGAAACTATAAGAGAATAGGATGGAGGGAAATATATAGTTAGTAACCATAATTGTGCATGCTAATAGTAACCGTAATTGAACTCAGCTATGAAATGGAAGAAGATAGCAGAATGAATTAAAACCCAGAATCCAACAATATGTTATTTATAAAATACACTAAAAAAAAAAAAGAAAGGAAAACTATATACTTAGAGTTAAAATAAGGGGCTGGAACAGAATCTTAACAAATAAAGCTAGGAGCTGATTTTTTAAAAAAAATTCAACAGATGAGTTATTGGCTAATTTGATTAGAAACAAAAGAAAACCAAATTTTTTATTTTTGTTCAGTTGTGTCATCTTCATGACCCTATTTGGGACGTTTTTGGGAAAGATACTACAAATGTTTGCCATTGCCTTCTCCAGCTCATTTTACGGATGAAGAAAGAGGCAAATAGGGTTTAAGTCACTTGCTTAGGGTCACTTGGCTAGTAAAATGTCTGAGGCCAGATTTGAAGTCAGGAAGGTGAGTCTTCCTGACTTCAGGTCCAGCATTCTATCCACTGTGCTACTACTATCCCCAAGCTATAATACAAAAGTATAATCAAAACAATTTGGTACTGACTTAATCCTGTTAACCTCAGTTTCCTCATCTGCGAAATGAGCTAGAGAAAGAAATGGCAAAACACTCCAGTATCTTTGCTGAGAGAACCTGAAATGGGGTCACTAAGAGTTGGACATGACTGAAAAGACTGAATAACAACAAATAGGTTGATCAGTACAACAGATTAAAGAAGCAAATGAGCACAGTAACAGTGTTTGATAAACTCAAAGATCCTAGCTATTGGACAAGAACTTATTTTTTTTTAATGTTGGGCAAACTGGAAAATAGTTGGGCAAAAACTAGGCATAGACCAACATTTCACACCATATACCAAGATAAACTCAAAACAAGTATGTGACTGAAACAAAAAGGATAATATCACAAGAAGGCTAGTGGAACAGGAAAGAAATTATTTGTCAGGTCTATGTATAGAGGAAGAGTTTTTGGTAGTGAGGTTCACCAGAGCTAAAATGAATACTTTTGATTACATAAAATTTAAAAGATTTGGGACAACTAGGTGATGCAGTGAATGGAGCACTGGCCCTAGAGTCAAGAGGACCTGAGTTCGGGGTCTGGCCTCAGACACAATACTTGTTTATACAGTAACAGCAATACTCTAAAAATAATCAACCTTTAAAGACTTAGTAATTCTGATGAACACAATAAATAACCCACCTCTAGAGAGTCATAATGAAGTGTGCTGTCCACCTCTAGATGGCGAGGTGATGAACTCAGTGCATGCAGCATTTTTTCTTCTCTTTCTTTTTTCTTGACTTTTTTTTTCTTTTTCAGATGTGGCCAATATGGAAATTTATTTTGCATGACTATACATATTTGCAATGGGTTTCATTTTTCTAGATTTCATAATGGAAAGAAGTATATAAGGGAAGGGAGAGAATTTAGAACTGAAAATAAAATAAAATTGAATTTAAAAAAAAGATAACCCTAATGTTTCAAACAATGAATATCAGTAGAATTCTGGTTAAAATGAGATAATGGTAGTCAAAAGGAGGTATTAGGGAGAAATATCATAGAATTATTTTTGTCGATGTTGAAAAGAAGTACTAGCAGGATTTAGAGCTATGAAAGACATATAAACTTAGGAGTCATGTGCATAGAGGTAATAGTTGAAGCTGCAAGTAAAAATAAGATTGACAAGAGAGAGTAAAAGAAAAAGCTAAGAATAGAACTGTGAGGGAAACCCACCTTCAGGATTTAAGACAAGAATGAAGAGTTAGCACAAGAGATACATAAGGTTAGAGAAATGAAAGGAGAACTGGGAAATGATGGTCCCTAACTTAGGTCTTATTATTCAAGCTCCAAGTATTATTATATGCTGCTTATGTGCCAGAAACCATGCTGGGTGCTAGGGATACAGAGACAGAAAAAAATAGTCCCTTTTCTCAAGGTGTTTACATTCTGTAGGAGCATAATATCCGCATATATATAAGTATATACAAAATAAGACTACAAATAAAAATCAGGACATCTTTTATCTGGATTTTAAGAAATCTTTTTTTCTCAAATCACTATCTTTTGCTCTTATGATTATATATTTGTGCATGTGATCATTGGTTCTTTCCCAAGGTTTCAGACACTAATTTATTGAAGCATATATTTATTCAATGCTTGTCTTGTGGAAGACATTCTTAGATAAATACCTAAGCCATGGTTCCTGCCTTCAATAGATCTTAAAATCTAGTACTGGAAATAAGATGTGCACACAAATTATCATAATGATAATTAGAATATGATGAGTACAAACAAATTTCTAAGAAAAATAGATTGTTTCCAGCTATAAGGATTGTTTTTAAATGCTATTGAGGCAATTAAGAGTCTGAATTATATTGCTCTCAGAAAATAACTCCTTTCAATTTAGGAATTCATTTTAATTCAATTCAACAAACACTTACACATCACCAATCAAAATTTGGTGGGAATTATGTCCTGAGTTGCAATTCCTCTCATGGCTTCCTGTCCCTTCTGAAAGGTGAAATCAGAAAGGTCAAATATCAGTCATCACTGTACCAATCTGTTTACATTAATTTTGAGAACAAAAATGGTAATCTTAGAAAAATGTACCCTTAAAATAAAACTATTACTTATAGCACCAAAGCATAGTAGAGGTAAAAGGTACAGAACATTATAATAATATTATTATAGTATTTGTTAGATTTCATAATGGTTCTGTGTATTGCTTCTTATGTTGCTATAACAAAATCTTACTACAAAATAAAGTCAAATGTGTACTTTACCAGATATTACAAGTTCAGGGACTTTGTGCCAGAATTTAAGAACACAAGTAATATGTCATCTTTTGTTTCATCCAAACACTAGATGCTACTTCGATATGTTATTTTTCATCTTTTTTTTTGGAGGGGGGAAGGTAGGGAAATTGGGGTTAAGTGACTTGCCCAAGGTCACATGGCTAGTTTTGTGTTAAGTGTCTGAGGTTGGATTTGAACTCAGGTCCTCCTGACTCCAGGGCCAGTACTCTATTCACTGCGCCACCTACCTGCCCCATTTTTCATCTTAATAGTATTTGGGAAAGGGTAAATATATTCTTAAGTTTAACATTAGCAGCATGAGCATAACTTTAATCATCATCAGTAAACATTTATTGAGTACCCACTTAATGACAGAGGTGAACCTGTAACTGTGTTCTATACTGTGTAATTTCTTGCATATTTCTATAAAGGAGGATTGGTGTTCACATGAAGAAATACCGAGCCATCACTGTGTTCCATCTTATGACTCCCAGAGTACCCAAAGAAGTGATTTCAAAATACCAGCATGTCAGTTGATTTTACCAAACAAACATTGCAGGAAAGAAAAGCCTGCTTGTGGCATAGGTAAGAAAAACAGTGGTAAAATATTATTTTTCTTTATCTAAAGTATTCTGTTATCAAATAATCTAGAATATAGTAGATGTGTTGATACTTCATGGAAATATATCTTCACAATTAAAAAAAAATCGACATTGAAGATTGATGGATTATGTCCTTACTTATTCCATTCTTAGGGGTAATTGGTCTTCTTACCAACAATCTTCCTAAACATACCATGATGAAAGGGAATACTGGTCGTAAAATATATGATATGTCAAATCATATCTCAGTCTCAATCTACTGCACTGCCTAACCGCTTCTAACTCATGATTGAACAAGAATTCACCTTGGCTAAAATAATGAATATTTGTAGTTGCTTCAGGAACAAAAGGCAAGGGGAAGAAAGAGGAGTACATACATACATACATACGTATGTGTATAAATTGGGTATACCTTTATATATACATATATATGTGTATGTATATCTTTTGCTACAAAATAAAAAATATGTTTTAGACCTACAAAGATGAAAAAGCAATAAAAAAGAGAATGGGAAAAGGAGTTGGTGATTCCAAGCAAAACAATTACTAGCAAAAGGCTTTTATTAAAAATAAATTTAGTTTGGTTTACTTCAGTTAGACTTAATTATGAAAATAAATATAATAAAGTAAGATCACATTCCTTTCCAACAACAAAAATCATCAATACATTCTACAAACTGGATCATTATGGTGAAATATGAGTTTAGAACCTGTCTCACAGCTTAGAACATAGTCAATTAAATTACACATATACAGCCTATATTGAATTGCTTGCCTTCCCAATGGGAGTAGGTGAGGAGGGAAGAAGGGAAAGAATCTAGAAACCAAAGTTTTAAAAACAAATGTTTAAAAAAAATTTTTTTACATGTGACTGGGAAATAAGATATACTTATTTAATTTTTTTAAGGCACTGAGCTATAGAAATCTATCTTACACTACAAGAAAGTTAGAGGGGGGATGGGGGAGGATATAAGAGAGAACAGATTGGGGGAAGGGGTATTCAGTAGGCTTGCTATCTTGGGGTGGAGGGTAGGGGAGAGATGGGGAGAAAATTTGTAACTCAAAATCTTGTGGAAATGAATGTTGAAAACTAAAAATAAGTTAATTATAATTAAAATATAACTTGTATCAATTAACTCAAAATGGAGATGATACCAAATAAAGTTTCATTTACACCACAAACCATTAAGATAAATAGATAAAAACACTATCTAATGATAAGAGTATAAGTAATAAGAACTTAACAATATTAAGAGTAGATCCCTCAAATAGTTTGCTTCACGAGATCAATGATTTCTGATGTCATTGGGGTGGGTGCCCCCTCCACTCATATCAAAACACCTCTGTAGCTTAGTAGGTGATCTTCAGGAGTTGCTAAAACTAAAAAATTTATTACACTAGGGGGCGGCCAGGTGGCTCGGCGAGTAAGAGCACTGGTTCCAGTGTCGGGATGACCTGGGGATCAAATCCGGGCTCAGATACTTAGCACCACCCCCAGAAATAACTGGCCGTGTAACCTTGAGCAAGTTACTTAACCCCAATTGCTTTAAAAAAAAATTACACTGAAGCCAACGTAGTGATCAATCTCTCCAGACTTAGCTCAGTGGGATAAACGTATACTGTGTCACTGGATATTATAAGAAGTCAGAAGTACTGAAATTCAGAATGAGCTCAGACTAATGAGAAAAGTAGGAGAAAATGAGTGGTGGATTTTTTTTTCCCTTTTGCTTGACTATATAGTGAGAAAGGACAATTTGCAAAGGAAGAGATGTCAAATATGCAGCTCACAATATTCCCAAGTAGGGTAGGAACCAGATTAAAATAATTGGAAAGTATTCAACAAAAGAAAAATACAATAAAACATGGGTAATGTTTAGTCATTTAAGTTACATCCAACTCTCTGTGACACCCTTTTGAGGTTTTCTTTGCAAAGACAATGGAGTGGTTTGCCATTTGCTTCTCTAGCTCATTTTACAGATGAGGAAACTGAGGCAAAAGAGGTCAAGTGACTTAGCCAGCTAGCAAAGTGTCTGAGGCCAAATTTGAACTCAGAAAGATGAGCCTTCCAAGCCCAGCACTATCTACTGAGCCCCCTACTTGCCCCTTAGATAGTGTTAGTGTGGGTTTCTATGTCAATATGTGACCTACAGGGATCCTTATCTATGCTTTAGCGGCCTCTTTTTATTTATGTTCAACACCACTGCACAAAGGTGGCAGGTGGATAAAATAATAACCGATGACAGAGAGGAGAAAGCATTAAATTCTTATTTTGCTGCTATTTTTTTCTGGCCCAAAGAATAGTCTTTGGACCAGAGGTTCCCAAAACACAAAGGGCTGGTGGGGAGTTGATGCCCAAGACTAGTAAGGAAGTAGAACACCTTAGGGAGTTCAGACAAAATAACACCATTAGAAAACTGTTACAGATAGTTGAGTATTAGTCTAAACCTAGTTTCTATCAGACTGTTTTCTAGTTTTCCCAATAGTTTTGGTCAAATAGTGAGTACCTGCCCTAGTACCTACATTCTTTGGGTTTATCAGACACTAAGCTACTAGGTTTATTTGCTTCTACATGTTGCGCATCTAATATGTTCCACTGGTCAGTCTCTCTATTTTTTAGTCAGTACCAGATCATTTTGATTTTTACTGCTTTGTAGTATAGTTTGACAGCTGGTACTGCTAGCTCCCCTAACATCCTACTTTAATTTGATAATTTCCTTTAAGATTCTTTTCTGTTCATTCAGATAAATCTCATTAAAGTTTTTTTTCTAGGTCTATAAAAAGTAGTCCTTTGGTGGTTTAATTTGTTAATTAGTGCATTAAGGACAGATTCTTTTATTCCTATATTTTCTAATTTTTAAAATCAGAAATCTGTGTTGTATCTTATCAAAAGCTTTTTCTGTATAATGTTAATGTAGTAATAATTCAATCAGTTATATTTATAGCTTTCCTCATGTAAATCCAACCTGGTCATAGTGTATAATCATTGTGATATAGTGCAATAGCCTCTTTGCTAATATTAAAAGTTTTTGTCAGTGTTCATTAGGAAAATTGATCTATAGTTTTTGTTCTATGCTTTCACTTTCCATAGCTGAGATATCAAAACAAATTTTTATCACATAAAGAATTTGATAAGATCTCTTCTTTTTGTATTTTTTTTGTAAATAGTTTATGTAATATTGGGATTATTCTTTAAATGTTTAAAAAAATTCTCTTAATAAATCCATATGGTCCTAGGCTTTTTTGGGGGGGAGTTTATGTATAGCTTGTTCAATTTCTTTTACTGAGATTGGTTTATTTAAATTATCGATTTCTCACTTAGTTAATCTGAGTATTTTATATTTTTGTAAATATTCATACATTTTAAGTTGTCAGTCTTATTAGCATATAGTTAGAATATTATAGAACAAAATAGATAGAACAAAATTATGCCACTTTGTTAGAACAAAATAGATAGAACAAAAAAACCCCAAAATATTATAGAACAAAATAGTCTAATAATTTCCTTTATTTCTTCAAGCATATCAATTTTTTAAAAGTATGTGAATGTAATCAGCAAACTATGGTTCAATAATTCTTAGCTTTTGGGGAAAAATTCTAGAATGGAAGATTAACAAGATAGTGAACATCTAGAAAAGGAAATGGTTATTACACAGAATAAGTAAGGCTTTGTCAAAAACAGGTCATATCAGACTAATTCATTTTCTTTTTTGACAGGATTTGAACTGCTATATTAAAGGAATTCTGTAAACATAGTTTACCTAGATTTTAACATTTCTTCTAGAAATGAAGAAGAGATGTAGCATAAACAAATGTTACAACTAGAGGCTTTACCTAATGATTCAGAAAGTATTTATTAATGATTCAATTTTAATTTGAGAAGGTCTCTAATAAAGTGCCCCAGGGATCTTTGCTTGGCCCTCTACTGTTTAACATTTTTATCAGTGACCTCGGCAAAATTATATTTGTCATTCCTGTCACATTTGCAGATAACATAAGGTTGGGAGGGATAGCTAACTCACTGAATGATTGTGACAATTCAAAAAGATCTAGACTGACAAAACAATGAGCTGAGTATAATAAGATAAAATTAATAATGTCAAATATAAAGTTATATTTTAAAATTCAGAAGTTCAAGATGGGGGAGTTGTGGCTCGGCAATACTTTGAGGTTTTATGGTTGACTACAAGCTGAGTATCAGTCAGCAGTGCAATATGGCAGCCAAATAATCTAATTAACATTATATTGCATTAAGAAGAACATAGCGTCCAGGGATAAAGAGGTGATAGTCCCATTGTACCTGGCCTTGGTCAAATCACATTGGGAGTATTGTGTTCAGTGTAGGGTATCACATTTTAGGAATGATGTTAAGCTAGAGAGTGTCTGGAGGAAAGCAGACATTGTGACAAAAAGCTATGGACTAATGCTATATGAGAATAAGTTGAAGAAACTAAGCTGTTTAGCTTGGAGAAGAAAATACATAGTGGAGATTAGATATTTGAAGGGTTGTTAAATGGAAAAAGGATTTGATTTGTTTTGCTTAACTCCGAAGGCCAAAAATAAAAGAAATGAGTAGAGTTTACAAAGTGGCAAATTTCATCTTGGTTTAAGGAAAAATCTTCCTAACAGTGAGAGTTATCCAATGGTAGAATGAGCTTTGGGAGAGGTAGTGTCTTTCCCTTATTGCAAGTCTACAAGTAAAAGCAGGAACACAATTTGTGTGTATGTTGTAAAGATATGGGTTCCACTAGATAGCTTCTGAGCTCCCTCTAAATTTGTGATTCTGTGTTGTTTATTCATATACTTGGAGCCTTGAATGACCATATAATGTAAGAGTAAAATTCATTTTTAAGAAGGTAACAGCATTAAAAAAAAATTGATTGAAGCAGAATCAAAGTGAGAAAAAAAATAGAAAAAAAAGTTTAATGAACCAGCTGGATTTAATAACTTTCTGAGGAGAACTAAATTAAAATATCAGTAAAACACTTTTTTCCAAGTACATGAATATCTCCAATAAAAATTATTATGTATTTGAACTAAAAAAAAAACCACCTTGGTACATTGTAAAAGACAAATTTTATATTTATTATATATATTATATTTTTCATTTATCCAATATTAACTGCCTACAATGACATTGGATATGAATAATAAAATCTGACTAAAAGGTACAAGACTGGAAGTTAATGTAGTTGTAGTATTATGGTGTGGTTAGTAGGGTTATTCAACCACTCCTTTTTAACCCTCCCTCACCCAAATACTCCTCACTGATTACTAGATAGGTTTCCTAATAGAATACTCCTCTGCTCTAGAAAATTGTATTAAAGGATCTATTTTTCTCTCTATTATTTTTAGCATTAAACACTAAGCCATAGATACCATTTCCAGTCCCCCCCCCAAAAGTTAGATTGATTTCTCTCTCTCTCACTCCCTCCCTCCCTCTCTCTTTCTCCCTCCCTCTCTCCCTCCCTCTCTCTCTCCCCCTCTCTTTCTCTCCCCCTCTCCTCTCCTCCGTTCTCTCTCCTTCTCTCCCTTTCCTCCCCGCTCTTTCTCCCTTTCCCTCTCTCTCCCTTTCCCTACCTCTCTTCCCCCTTCCCCTCTCACCATCTCCCCACACACATGCTCCTCCCTCAATTGCATTTTCTCATCTGTATTCTGAATCAACACATAGAAAATAAAAAATCATGGCAGGTAATATTGTTTATAAAGACAAAGTAAACATCTAAAACAAAGAAATACAAACAGACTTTCCCTGTGCTCAGAGGAAAATGCTTCAGGCTGCCATGAAAAGATGCTCAAGGGGATAAAGTAGAGGCAGGATTTTTATCTTGAAGTCTGTTGGAGAAAGGAAGGGGAAGAGTTGGCATTCAGTGACACAGTGCCTTGCTCCTGGAGGTATCACCTTGCTCCCTATAGTGATTACTTCTGCCCAAGGTTCTGCTGTCCTGGCTCCGTGAAAATTCTCACGCTTCACTTCAGGAGATGGGTAGCTCTTTTTGTCTAACACTTGGACATTTTTAAGGGTGGGGGAAAGAGACTATCATTGTTCATCCTGTGATATTTCTTCCTTTCTAATTTACATGCGAGATCTGTTCACACCCAATAAAGGTATCACCTGGCATCTCTGCATCTTTACAGTTAATTTAACACCTCATTATCAGCTACTTTTCTGTGATTGGGTCCTGGCCTTTCAAAGACAAATGGCAAGATAGATAGATAAGTGGATGGATGGATAAGAGAAAAAGGGAGAGAGAGATCAGAGTCACAGTTAGATCACCTTCTATTCTAATCCATGCTTCAACAAGAATCCAGAACTTACTCAATAAATGCTCATCTCTTCTTTGCTTAAAGGCCTTCCATTTAGGGGAACAGCTGGATCAAAGAAGACATAAAAAAATAACAAAATATTTAAAAGACAATGATATAGGTATCACATACAAAATCTATGGAATGCAGTCACATCAACTCTCAAAATCAAGTGAAATATAGCCCTGAATGTTTATTAATTAAAGAGAAACCAAATAACTTTAGTATTTTCCTAAAAATATTAGATGAACAAAATAAAAGCAAAAAGAAAAGAGAGATAAAAAGTCAGAACAGAAACTTGTAAAACAAAATGAAAAAATTGAAATGATAAATGAAATGAAACCAAGCAATTAAATTGCAAAAGCATTGACAAATTTGCGCTACCATGTCCCCCCCTCCCAAAAGAAAAAATGACAAAAAATTTGAAGTTAGAAATATGAAATAAGTCACAAACACAAAAAGAATTAATCAAGGACTTCATATACAAAATTCTATGCTAATAAATTGAAGAAGACAAATAGGATGAATATTTATAAAATAGAAAATTCCCAAACTGGCACAGTTGGCTGAGCCATAAGTAGACAATATTTGTGCTTGAGACAAGTACCACAAAACCATACACAGGACAAGTGTCATTAAGTCCACACTCAGTTGAAGGGTAAAGTGAGAATGATACTCTCTGGTGAAGGAGACAGAAATTGGGAGACAAGATTGAGCCCGCTATTAGAGGAGTACTATGCAGGGAATTGTAGGGGGAAAAAAACAGTTGGGAAAGGGGAGGAAGTCAACCCAACTCAGTGTCTAGTAGCAGCTTCCTATTTTACTGAATTATTTGTGTTAGCTATGTGCTAAACTTTCTTGTTCGTGTTTAAGAACTGACAGCTCCCTCTAAACTTCATGTTACCTATATCCAGCACTCTGGGACAAAGCACCATTTACCCTATCAGTTATAGTTTTGACCACAGGAAATTCACAAAACAGGAAATACAGATTGTAAATAATAACTTGAAAAAATGTTCAAAATCATTAATTGTTATAGAAATGTAAATTTTTGGCTCCAAGGTAATATTTCATTACTGAACTAGGAAAAATGGTTAAAAAGCAACAAAACTCAAAACTTAGGTGACTGTATAAAGACACACACTTACATTTCTACTAGAATTGTCAGCTGACTCAATCTTTTTAATGGCTAATCTTAAAGTAAACAATACAAGTTTTTAAAACTGGCCATCCTTTGAACCAATAGTCTGCTAAGATTATATTTTTAAAAGCTATTTTTATTTTTAAAAAATACTTGATGTCTTTAATAGCAAAAAAAAACACCAAAACCCTTGTTTTATCCATATGTCAAACATTTGGAGAATAGGCAGAAAAAAATTGTGGTGTATCAGTGCTAACAAATACTTCAGCACCATTAAAAATGATTAATAAGAAAATAAAAGAAAAATTGTAATATACAAAGTAAAAATGAAATTTAGACTAGTATACAATGTTATATACATTTATACAAATAAAAGTAAGTAGAAGTTGGAAAAGATCATACAGGAGCCATTAATAAACTATTAACATTACAAGCAGATTGTAATATATTCTTTATTGTAAATAGTTTTGAATATGAGTTCATAGTTGTTTTTTATAATTTCAAGTTTACAATAAAAATTATGCTTAGATTCATTGAAGTATAAAAAGTTTTTAAATAAATATGCAAAAAGTATAATGTTTATTATGCATATGCAGCATATGTGAGTATATATGTAAATGTGTACTATACATTTTAATTACAAATTAAACTTTATAGCATTTTTAGAATGGAGATTACAGACAGCCAGTGGAACTAAAGGAACAACTCTGAATTAGTCAAATGTTTCCTTTGCATTAAATTTCAAGTAGTAGTATAGCCTAAATAAGTATATCATTTATTATAAAAGTAATCCAAGACTGAAATGTATTTGTTGTTTTATTTAGCAATTGTGGATGATGATTTAAATAATTGAAATAATACTTCAGTAAAACATTTCTATTATTTAGTTAATATGCAAGTATTCATGCAAAATAAAAATGGATCACATAATTATTCTGTCCTATAACTATATTTAATTACTTTGTAATTTCAGCAGTCCTGTTATACTCTGAAAATGGAAATATCTTTCATGTGTTTGTTGCACAATGCTACTTTCAGCTGGCTGCCATCCATGACAATAGTTTAGTGACTAATTGAGCTGTATAGAGCTGTGTCCCCCTTAAGAATAAGTATTCAGTTCTGGTTTTGCACACAAAAACTTTACAACTTGGAAAGATCTCAATTCAGTTTATGAGGATCAGAATTTAATACTTTCATGGATCTAGGATCTCACTACATTTCCATTTTTAAAGTTCTATAGTATTCCATTATATGATAGTCTATAATTTGTAGATTAGTAACTCCTCCACTCACCAGGGAAGATTGGAACCCATCCCTACCATCTCTCCTTATGTATTCCCTTTTCATGTTATCTTATAAGTCCTCCATAGAAAATCTATGCCATGCATTGGAGGTCTTCCCTGAATCTTTTAATGTTTTGTGAATACCAATATTCCATTTGAGCTGTCCAGCTTTATCCTCTATTCTCACTATAAGTCTGGCCCCAATCTCTTTTCCCAAAAATACATGTCCTTCTTTACATGTTTTATGTCTTTTCTTGCATGCAAGTCAAAATATGCAATATTTTACAATCTACTTATAGTGCTATTCATTCTTCCATTGTCTTGAAGTTTTGAATACAAAGAGGCAGTAATCATGCATATCTTTCAGCCATATAGCATCACTGGTACCAGTGTTTAAAGGATGGGCTTGAAAATAAGAGAGCAGCTTGGGATCATTGAAAGCATTTCATGATTTCCTTAAACAAAATCCAGTCCATTCTCCTAGATTTATTCACTCAGAACCCAGATGGTCTATCTGCAGTGCCTAACTAAGATTATATATACTAATGGATTAACTTAATGGACTGTCCCTCTGACTGTGTCATAAACTGGGCAGTATGCTTTCTTTATCTATTTGTTTTTTTCCTGTGTAAATTGATATATTAATATCAGTGTCATATCACTATATCATGAATATCAATATTAATCAATCAAAATAAAATGCCTTGGATCTCATTGAGGAGGCCCTGTAGAAATTCAAGACTCTGTGCAGTCATATGTCATCCGTAAAAAAAGCATCT
Organism: Petaurus breviceps papuanus; assembly: GCF_028583685.1. NCBI lineage: Eukaryota > Metazoa > Chordata > Mammalia > Diprotodontia > Petauridae > Petaurus > Petaurus breviceps. Next base: position 20,087,426 of record NW_027187358.1, read on the forward strand.
GCATCATCTATAGAGGATTCTTTTTTTCATTTACACATTGTGCAATGCATTCTCTGTGACAGTGGTGAACTTATTTAGTGAGTATGTCTCTCCATTTTATGCCCCACCTGATACCAGTAATCAGAGGATCGTTGAACAAAATTATCTCTTGATTGTATAGCGGACACCTATAAAGTCTTGTTAATGGAGGGATAGAGACAGCAATAAAAAGTTTGAGCCATCTGTAATCTCAGGATTAGGACTATAGGTCAGCAGACCAGAGGATTCTAAGAGTGGGGAGCAGACATCACTCTTGGAATGTCAGAACTATCCAGAAAATGAATGACCACGCTGACCTGGGATGTTTTAGTGACAGAGATCACACATGTACCAAATGGTATCCATTAATGGCATCATGAAATGATGAACAGATTGCTGTACTTAGAGTCAAGAGGACCTGAGCTTGAATACCACCCCTGATACTTCTATCTTTGTGAGCCTAGGCAAATAATTTAACCGCTCTGAGTTTCAGTTCCTTCATCTACAAAATGGAGATAACAGTAACACGTGGGTATAAATGAGATATTTGCAAAATATTTCACGAAACTTTAAGTACCATACAAATGTCTGCCCTCCTTTGTTATGTAAGGTTAGCATGTACTGCTATTTGATATTATATACTGATATGCTCTCTATACTTGGTCTACTGTATGCAACTTTGCTATATGTACTATATATTATCCATATTTCTAGTATGTAGTATAAGGTTTGAAAAGACTCACTGTGGTGGTGAGATGGTGGATTCTTAATAACCAAGAGATGAAGTACATTTTGGGGTGACAAAATATGGTGGGAGCAATATGCTAACCTCATTGAGGAAGTGACCAAGCTGAGTGTACTGCAAATAATGCTAGCCTCTAGCACCCATCTATGAGTGAACTGATATTTCAGTCACTAAGCACCTTCTATTTGCCAGGTACTGTGCTCAGCATTGAGATACAAATACGGTAAACACAGTCCCTGCTTTCAAAGACCTTACAGTCTAACGAAGGAAGACAACACACAAAAGAAAACTGAAAAATGGTTGGGGGATGGGAAAGAAAGTATCCAGCAATTCAGAGTTTGATAGCACTAGCAGTTAAGAGCCTACTTTCCCTGGCATCAGCAGTCCAGAGCTACCAACAGTTCAGAGCTTTGCAGTCTTGGTGCTTCCAGGTTGCAGCCTCCAGTAGACTTTTGCTCCTGAAGGACTATGGCCAAACTGGCTATCAAAGCCCAAGAAAACTTTCACAGCCTGGAGCCAAGGTCTCTAGGGCACTGGTAAGAGGTAGGGGAGCAGAGGTTTAGGGATGGGTTTTGATGTAAGCCTCTGTTGTATATTTGGATCTGCTAGTGCAGCCTCACTGCTGGTAGTGTAGGAGGCGGGGGAGGAGGGAGTGCTGGTTGAGCTTAGGGTCAATAACTGTCAATTCCTGAGTTTTAGGGGTTATTTTTAACCTTCTTTTAGATTTTTGATGTCCTAGACAATGGAAACAGTTGAAATTGCTTATCTTTGGAGCATAATTTCTGTTTTGGGGAGGTTTGAGAAGTCATGGAAATTGGACAAAATGGTCTACTGTCTTGTTGCTCACTAACTAATCACTATCTTGATTATAGTTTATGTCATGGAGAGTGTGCATAATAAACCTGGAAAGACAAGTTGGGGTTTTAGAGATTTACGTACCAAAGAAAGGAGTCCATATTTTATCCTGCAGTTAATGGGGAACCACTCTAATTTATTGAGTAGGAAAGTGACACGGTCAGTTTTGCACTTTAGGAAAATCAATTTGGAACCTATATGAAGATAGATTGGGAAGGGGAAGAGATTTGAAGCAGGGGAGAGACTATTAGAAGGCCATTTCAGTAGTCCAAGAGGGAGGTCATAAGGGTCTGAATGAGGGTGGAAGCTTGGTGAGTGAAGGAAAGGAGATGTATGCAAGAAATAATGGTGGAGACAAACTAATTGGATATGTTATGAGGTGATAGAGGAAGTGAGCATGACACTAAAGTTACAGTCTTGGATGATTAGATGGATGGTGGTGCCCTTGATAGAAATATGGAGTTTCAAAAGAGAAATAGGTTTTGGAGAAAAGATGATGAAATCAGTTTTTGACATGTTGAGTTTGAACTGTTTATGGTACATTTAGTTCAAAATATCTAGGAAACAATTGATGATGTGATACTGGACCTAAGGAGAAAGACTAAAACTGGATACATTTTTGCAGCCATCCTAACAGAGGTGAAAATTAAACCCATGCTAATCTAATTTACAAATAGCTGAGGAAAGAAGGAAAGCAAAAAGGAAAGGAGACAGGGAAAGATATACTCAAGTAATGCAGAATTTTGAGAATGGCAAAAAGAGATTTTAAAAAAGGTTTTCTTAAAGGAGCAATGCAAAGAAATAGAAGAAAACAATAGAATGGGAAAGACAGGAGAACTTGCAATATGATATTTCATAAAGTAAAGGATCTAGGATTAAAACAAAGAATCACCTATCCAGCAAAACTGAATATAATCTTTTGGGGGGGGGGGATTGATAGTCAGTTGAAATAGAGGACTTCCAAGAATTCCTGATGAAATGACTAGAGCTGAATAGAATATATATATATTTTTTAATTTTTAAAATTTTTTTAAATTTTTATAAATTGCTTCTTTTGAGCCTTGTGAGACTGTGTACTTTAAAGGAGAGATCAGCTCATATCTTTTTTTTTTTTGCTTTTTTGAAGGGCAATTGGGGTTAAGTAACTTGCCCAAGGTTACAAGGCTAGTTTTTGTGTTAAGTGTCTGAGGCCAGATTTGAACTCAGGTCCTCCTGACTCCAGGGCTGGGGCTCTATTCACTGCGCCACCTAGCTACTCCAGAAGCTTACTTTTTATATGTTTCTTTTGGGGGGGGAGGGGGGAAGGCAGGGCAATTGGGGTTAAGTAACTTGCCCAAGGTTACAAGGCTAGTTTTTGTGTTAAGTGTCTGAGGCAGGATTTGAACTCAGGTCCTCCTGACTACAGGGCTGGTGCTCTTTCACTGAACCACCTAGCCACCCCCCCCTATGAATAGAATATTTTACTTTCAGATACAAGACTTGAGAGAAGTATAAAAAGGTAAACAGCAAAGAGAAATTGTAATGACTTCAACATGTTAAACTGTTTGCATTCTTGCATGGGAAAATGATACTTGTAACTCCTAAAAAAACTTTTCTTATTATTAGGGCAGTTAGAAGGCATATACATAGACAAAAGGCATGGGTGTGAGTTGAATAAGATTGGATGATTACCTAAAAAATTAAATTAAATTAAGGGAGGAAAAAGAATGCCCTGGGAGAAGAGGAAAGGGAGAGGTAGAATGAGGTAAATTATCTGACATGAAAAAAGGGCAAAAGAGATTTTATAGTGCACTGGAAGGTGGGGGAAGTGGCACAGAACATGTGAACCTTACTCTCATTGAAACTGGCTCAAAGAGGGAATAACATATACACTCATCTGGGTGTAGAAACCTCTCTTACCATACAGGAAAGTAGGAGGAGAAGAGAATGAGAGGAAGTGTGGAGGGGGGCTGATAGAAGGGAGGACTGATTGGGGAAGATAAAAGTCAGAAGTCACTTTTCAGAGTAGACAGGGTGAAAGGAGAGAGAGACAGACAGACAGAAAGAAGGATGATGGTGGGAAATACATAGTTAACAGTTGTTCCTGTGGGGAAAAAAAATTACATCAGGTTTCTCTGATAAGGACCTCATTTCTGAAATATATAGTGAACTGAGTCAAATTTGTAGAAGAGCCATTCCTCAATAGATAATTGGTCAAAGGATACAAAAAGGCAGTTTTCAAAGCTCTCTGTAGTCATATAAAAATGCTCTAAATCAACACTGGTTAGAGAATTGTAGATTAAAATATTTCTGAACTACCGCCCCACACCTATCAGATTAGCTAATGTGACAGAAAAGAAGAATGACAAATATTGATGCGGATGTGGGAAAATTAAGAAACTAATGCACTATCGGTGAAGTTGTACACTGATTCAGCTATTCTGTAGAACAATTTGGAACAAACTATAGAACAATTTATAACCCAAAGGGCTATAAAACCATGCATACTCCATACAAGCAATACCACTGCTAGGTCTGTATCCTGAAGAGAAAAAAAAAAAGGATATTTGTAGAAAAACATTTATGATGGTTCTTTTTCTGGTGGCAAATGGATATTGAGGGGATGTCCATCAATTGCGGAATGGCTGAATAAGTTGTATATGATTGTGATGGAATACTAATGTGCTGTAAGAAATGATGAGTGGGATGCTTTCAGAAAAACCTGGAAAAACTTACATGAACTGATGCAAAGTGAAATGAGCAGAACCAGGAGAACATTGTAACAGCAATATTATATGATCGTCGCCTGTGAATAATTTAGCTATTCTTAGCAATGCAATGATCCAAGACTATTTGGAAGGACTTAGGGTGAAAAATGTTATCCATCTCCAGAGAAAGAATTTATGGAGTTTGAATGCAGATTGAAGTATGTTTTTCCTTTGCTTTGTTTTTCTTGTTGTTGGGGTTTTTTTTGTTGTTGTTCTGTGTTTTCTTTCACGGCATCACTTACATGGAAATGTTTTACATGGCTGCATATGTATAACCTATGTCAAGTTGCTTGCCTTCTCAGTGAGGAGGGAGAAGGAAGGAAAGGGGGGAAGGCAAAAGAATTTGAAACTCAAAATTCAAAACAAGGATGTTAAAAATTATTTTTACATGTAATTAGGGGAAATAAATGATTAAATTTAATTTAAAAAGAAAAAGAATGATCAGTGTCATGAGAGGATGTAGCAGAAAGGTAGTCAATAGTGTAAAATGGTACAGCAGGTCAAGATGAATAAGGATTTGAGAAAGTTCTATTGGAGTATTTGGTAATTAAGAAATCATTATTGGTTTTGGAAAAGGTAGTTTCAGTTGAGTGATTAATGCCTGAAGGCAGATTGTGGAAGATTTAAATAAAAGTACAGCAATTTCTTTTAGGAATTTAGCTAAGAAAGAGATTAGGATCAGAGAGCTAAAGCTAAATGACCTCAGGAGTCATCTTATCCAACTTTTCCATATTATAGATAAGGAAACTATCAAAATTGTGGCTTACCCAGAGTTACATGAAAAGTAACAGGATTTAAAACCAAGTCTTTTGACTATGAAGTCAGTGCTCTTTCCCTGGTACCATACTAGTGTGAAGGTGCATACTTTTTCTAACATTTCATAATGAATGAATGAATGAATGAATGAAAAGGTAGTTTTCATGTTCTTACTGTGGTGTGAGGTACTGTCCTAATGCAGGTTGGGGCTGGGTTGTGAAGAGATTAAATGCCAAAGAGAGAAGTATATATGTGATCCTGTGCTAAGGCACTAGGAATACAAATATAAGCAAGCAAGACAGTCCCTGACATCAAGGATCTTACATTCACAAGGGGGTGGAATATGTGGCATGGTTTGAAATGTCCAGGAAGTGATATGGTTCTCTGGTATTGGGTGAAATAAAGGGTCTTGGAGGGCAGAGAGGGTGTCCAGTGGAAAGGGGATGAGGAGGATGGGCAGAGTGTAGGTGACGTGGTTTGGAAATGGCTTGGAAATATCTGTGTTTCAAAATAAATCATTGAAGCCATCATTGAAATAATATTAGTTATAAGAATATATAGTAATCCTACATTGCTTTTTTGGAAATTCCAGTTGCTTTTTTTCATATACAAGTGATAAGGAATGTATTACATCTCAAAAATCTATGCCTTAGATTTATATAACATGGTTTACACATAGATGCAACTTAATTTTATTAATATTTTTTAATGAAAGCTGTATCCTAAGTTTTAAAATTATAATATCTCCTTGTATAATTGTTAATGCCCATCTAATTACATGAAAATGCTTTTTTCTTAGTTCCATTAGCAATTTCAGAGACGTTACCAGTAAATGAAAAAAAAATTTCACATCATTTTCCTTTTATACATCAGTTCAAAAAAAGTTTGCCACCAAAGGTAAGACAGAATTTAGAAATAATTATTTAGGAATATTTAGATTTGGTAAATGTATTATAGAATGTTTTATATATTGGAGTTACAATATACTCTTAAAATGTGATATTAAAAATAGTTATGTTTTTAGCAATGATCTTTAGCTTGAAAGTTGAAACACTCTTCTAAGTTTTTAACTAATAATTTATAATTCTCTAGCAATGTATTATATTATAATGTCCTGTCACAGAATTTGTCATTTTTTATAAATTACCTTTTTAATAATTTTTTTATGAATTACTTATTGTTCTTTTAAATCATTCTTATAAGGTAAGGTTTTACATACTTCAATGTGGTTCATATATATTGGCATAAAATTCCTTTTCATTAAATAATCACTTACTACACTTTCCCCCAACTATAGATGTTCATTTTTGCATTTCATTATAATAGCTTTTTGTGTCAAACTAATAGTCATTTGGGATATAGTCATAAATCTTTTGTCTCATAAAAACAGTAGTTGAAAAATCATATCCATAGCAACTCATGCAGCTAGAAATTAAATCTGATATAACTTGCCCTGTATATAGGAAAAACATATGCAAGTTATACAATCCTAAAGACAGAGCAGTTATGAACCATAGAAAACAAGATGCATTTCTCTGACTTGTTTTTTCTCTGCTTTTCTGTCATGCTCTCATTTCATCAATAAAATATTCTGACAGACCAGCCATTATTCCTTTGCCTTTTGATAGCCAGCGAAGAGGCAGAGAAATAAATGGATGCACTGCCAGCACTTGAGCTAATAAATGAACTCAGCTCCCAGCTGCATCTGCTAAATGCTTATGTGCCCCTGGTTAACATCAACCTTGTTTCCCTTTCCAGCATCATGGAGCTTTTCTGAAGACAGATATAAAATCAGTAAGAGGGCCAGTAGTTCCTAGGGGAACAGAAGTATTCCAAAGTGCTGCAAGGTCGCGTGTACGAGAACAGTCAAAAACAGAGAAAGGAAACTGAGTGACAAGTACAGAGACTTCACCCATTCTCTGCCAACACTGTTCCCAAAGGTCACCAATTTCTGAATGTCACTTATCAGAAGCAGACGTCAAAGAAGCAACCAAAGCATACCTCACAGCTCCTGGGAAGGAACAAAAGAGTCCAGGCATTTCTGGGACAGCTGAAGTAAATTTTATCCTTCCTAGCAGAGAGGAGCTTTTATGTCCACCAATCAAACAGAGTTTTTGAAAAATCAGCAGATAAGTTACCCACAACAAATAACACAGTCACTGATACTCCCATTAGTTCCTGAAATGGAAAGAATCTAGTTTCACCATACTGACAATTGTTTGATTTTCTAATACCAATAACTAAAAATACAAACTGACCACAGTTTATTTTTAGAGAGAACATGGTACTCCTTTGACTAAAAAACGACAGTGTTCTACTTTGTTTTCTGAAAAACCTATATGCTTCAAGCATGGTAGAGGAATTTGATTGCTGTTTTTTTAAACTACTTTATTTATATTTTGAGATCAGACATTTTTCATAACACAATACCACTGAACTTAGAATTAGAACACCTAGCTTAGTGATAATGCAAAATCCCTTAACTTCTCCAGATCTTTCTTGTGTTTAGAAAAAGGATAAGAATATTATACTATTCCTCTCCCCTCTGAGAGAATACCGTGGGCAAAAGCACTTTGTAAACTATAAAGTGCTATATAAATATGGGCTGTGATTATTAATAGCTATCTTAATAATAGAAATAATAGTGAAACATAGCCACTGTTCATCTCCAGATGAAGAACTGATAGATGCAGTACAAATTAAAGCATGTTTTCTTTTTCTTTTTTTTGACATGGCTAATTCAAGAATTTGTTTTGTATGACTATAATATATACCTTGTAACAGGTTTTTGGGTTTTGTTTTGTTTTTTTGCCTTCTCAATGGTTGGGGAAAGGGGAACAGAATTCAAAATTGAAAATAAAATAAAATTGAAAATGTGTTTTTTAAAAGAGAATACTGTTTCAGTCCTTCGTTTTTATGGCTACTGTGTAATAAAACTAATAATTAACAAGAGAATCATCAACCATAAAAAGAAACCATAACATACAAAATCATGTCATTTTTCAAAAAGCTGGTTACTGTAAGTCCATCATTTTATAATTTTAATGTCTAACATTCTCTTAGTAGTAGTGTTTATTATTACCTTAAAGATAAAAATGGTTTCATATAGTACTTTTAACTTGCCAGACTTACCTCAAGCCTCAACCAAACACAGTTCATTATTTGCAAAATATGTTAAAAGGCAATTTCAGTAATATAAGCAGTTTGTAACAGAAATTATTTTATTGTTTTCATTTGACTAATGATATTGCTCTAGATAATATTGTATAAATATTATTATTAATATTATTAATAATATAATATTAAAGATTAGCTTTTCTGTCCATAAATTTCTAATAAATCCTTTGGAGTTGGGGCGGCTAAGTGGTGCAGTGAATAGAGCACTGGCCCTGGAGTCAGGAGAACCTGAGTTCAAATCTGGCCTCAGACACTTAACACAAAAACTAGTCGTGTGACCTTGGGCAAGTCACTTAACCCCAATTGCCCTCCAAAAAGCACCAAAAAATTTAAAAATAAATCCATTGGAGTCATATTTACATTTTTTTGCCAGCTATGTTTAGTTATTAATTTTGAGGTCCCTATAATTCATTATAATCATTATTACCTGACAATAAGAACTAATATTCTTAAATTTCATAATTACTTGTGAATTGTACATAGTATATAGGAATCTTAGGACACTCAGTAAGGCTCCACCTAATTTCATTTAAGGGGCAGCTAGGTGGTGCAATGGACAGCATACTGGGCCTAGAATCAGGAAGACCTGAGTTCAAAACTAATTTCGGATACTTATTAGCTATGTGAGCCTAGGCAAGTCACTTAACCCTATTTTACGTCACTTTCCTCATTTATAAAATGAGCTGGAAAAGGAGCCATTCCAGTATCTTTGTCAAGAATATGCCAGAAAGAATTATGGGGTCTGAATGCAGATTGAAGCAAACTGCTTACTCTCTTTTTGATTTTGTTTTATTTCTTCTTTCTCATTATCCATTCCATTGGTTATAATTCTTCTTTACAACTTAACTAATGTTTATCATGTGAAGGTATATGTAGAATCTATATTGGGGAATGTATATATATATATATATATATATATATATATATATATATATGACATCATGGGGAGGGGAGAAAATTTGGAACTCAAAAACTTGTAGAATTAAATGTTGTAAACTAATGGTAAATAATTTTTTTTTTTTTTTTAGAAAGAATGCTGTCTGCCTTTTGACAGAGAAGTGATAGACATAGGGTACAGAAACATACATTTTGGGATATGGTCAATTTTTTTGACTGTCCTTATTTCTTATAAGAGTTTTTTTTCCCCCTTTCAGTTTATTGAGAGGGATGCAGATGGGAGGGAGTGGCCATAGTGATGCCATTAAAAAAAATAGGGTCATTGAAACATTTTTTTTTAACTGCACTGAAAACAACAAAATAAATCCAAAGGAAGCACGGATAAGGACAGCTTGGAAAGGAACATGTAGAATTCAGTATGTCTTTCTTTTTAAAATAGCAAGTAGTATGAAACAGAGAGTAATGTTTTCACATAGCATATTCTTTGTGTTCTGTTGTGTGTTTGGAAATGCCCATTTTTGGTGTTTAAATTCAGAATAAAAAAATTTTTTTAGAGAAAAAAAATATGCCAAAAAGGGGTCAGGAAGAGTTGAACCAACTTAAAATGACTAAACAGCAACACTTACCTCACTTAAATATTCATAGAATATTGCTTTCAACAAGTTAGAGGATATTGAAGAAACTAACAAAAAGAATATTTTCAGGCATATACCTCAAAGAGATATACTATAACAAATTATTTCCATTGCTAAACTATAAGATCTTTAATAAAAGAATTTGTCCTTGTATCTACCCCAGTACTTAGTAATACCCATAGTATGTACTCTAAAAACATTTGTTGAATGAATGGTACAATTTTAAGCAGAATTCCAATCAATGAATATGATAATGCTTCTAGCCCTAGCATTACCAATTAAATAACATTTTACCTTCAAATACCTTTGTACCCTTCAGAACATTTTCACAGTACTTATTCCATTTATCCAGTTTTAACATCCCCATTTTACTAAAAAGTAAATAAATTCAGGGAGTTAAAGAACTTTTCTAAAATTGTACAGCTAGGTTATAGAAGAACCAGAACTGGAACTCAGTTCCCCTGACTTGTAAGAGTCCATGAGAATGGTTCAAAAAGAAAGTTTTATAAGGATAATTACTCATATTTATGCATTCTCTAGTAATTTTATATCCCCCTCATTTCAATCTCCTTGCCCCCCCCCCCCCCCCCAGTCTCCTACTCTAAAGCTACCTATTGATTTCACCATTCTCAAACCCTCACTTCTTTTCCAGGCCATCATTCATACACTAGCTATACTATCCTCCCTTCCCCATCTTGACCTCCTTCTTTCAAAACCTTTTTTTCCATTGTCCTATCACCAGTCTTTCCCTGGGAAAGCTCAACTGAGGATTGCTTCCAACATTCATTCCTACTTGTGTGATATTGAATAAAGATGTAGAAAATCATGAAACTGTGCTGACTTGGATACACTAGAAATTTATGTTACATAATCTCAACTGGGTTCTCATTGCAGCAAGGCAATCCTTTTACACATCCCTAGTTGACTCAAAAGACACCATCTTTTGTCTCAAGTCATCTTCACCGGCTTTCATCCTTATTCAGAATTTTCTCCCTCCTCATCCCTACCTCCTGGCTTTCTTCAAATAGCAGCTAAAATCCTACCTTCTATAAGATGCCATTCCTAGTCCTCCAGGCTAGTCCCTCCTCTCTACTGATTATCTCCAATATTTTCTGTATATATCTTGTTTGTATGTGGTTGTTTTCCTGTTATCTCTACCATTGAACTATGAGCTCTTTAAGAGCAAGGATTCTTAATGGCCTTTCTTTGTGTCCCCAGAACTTAACATAGTGCTTGACACATAGTAGGCACTAATAAATGCTTATTGACTTGACGTGACCAAAGCAATAATACTTTGTCAGGATTGTTTGTGTAACCCATGACTCAGTACCTCCTAAGACAATGGATTCACAAGGATCAGATCCAGTCCTGGAGGCTTGAATCCCAAAGGGAATTTTTTTTTCTTTCATTCGTGTATCCTCCCTAGAGTTTTACTCTGAGGAAATCTCCAAAATAAAGTTGATGTATTACTCATTTTTTATTTCCCCAAAAGACATCAGACTTCCCACATATCCAATGTCCTTTCCCCTCAGGGTAAACATATTTTGTAGATCTTAATAACAGTCTCTTCAAGTTGAACCCTCACTGTCTGAGCAACTTATAGTGAAAACAAAAACTAGCAGGAAATGATAACTTACATTCAAATTAACTACAGAATATATAAAATATCTGGGAGTAAAGACACATTCACTTAAATCAGGGTTAGCAAGATTAGGGTCTTTTTCTTACCTCCCCCCCCATTTCTATCCTCATTGTCATCATCATCAAAATGATAAACAAAAATTCACCCAGGAAGGTGGAATACTGGTGATGCTATGTGAAGGAGATAACCATCAAATGCAAAAAGTGATGGAGACTGAAGAAAACAACATATTCTTCATGACAGATGTTTAAATCTATTGGGAAACTGTAAGGAAAAAAAGGAGCAATGAGTAGTTCTGTTCTTGTAATAAAATTAGCTTTTTAAAAACACCCTGTAAACTTATTTCTTAAGTGTCTTTTCCACATATTTCCTGTGATTATATAAAAGACATTTATTGAACTCTTGAGCTTTGAGTTTCCTCTGGGTTGCATGATTTTCCTACATAATATATTTCTTGGTTCCAGTATATTTGTGGACCAAAAGTAATCAGATACTTTATAAATTGCTGCCAAATTTCTCTGTAATTATAAAATATACACCTGATCCATATATTAAATCAAAATATATAAATTGAATTAAAAGTGCAGAAGTATTTATAAATTGGAGTCCCTATGAAGGAAAAGGTTATTTTTAAGCAATTGCTCCATGATTTCCATTAAATTAACCCAGTACAATAACTGAAGTCTAATGCAATATATATACTAATTAGAAAACACAATAAAATAATTCCACATCAAGGAACCAAGGAGAAAATTTTTATAACTTAAAATAATATATTAAAATTATGAAATTGTAATTTTTTCTTTTAAGCTTAGTAGGAGATGAATTTCCAGATTGTGGATGGATGGATGGATGGATGGATGGATGGATGGATGAATGAAAAAGCCTTTATTAAGTCCTTACTATTTGCAAGACACCGTGCTAAGTGGTGGGGATACAAATATGTAATGGCAAGCAAAGAAGTATTTAGTGCCTTTATTCAGCTATTTAATTATTTAGCACCTTGTTTCAGTTCAATTATAACTTTTGAGCCTTGCCCATGATAATATCAAGTTTTTGTTAAGAAACAGAACTTGTAAAACCCACAGTGGGAGGGACTTGCCAAAGACAGGAACAGGAAGGACGTAAGAGGTGGGCGGAACAGGAAGGAGCTAATGACCAGATAAAAAGCTGAGCACAAGCTGGGAGAGAACAGAACTGAGAAGGGAACACTTGTGGTGTCAGAGTTGAGAAGGAGAAAATTTGTGGTATCCTGGCACTCTGTTCTGGCTGTGTGGATTTATGTTTGTAATGCTTTGTACAGAAGCCCTGGGACCTTACTGGAAGCCCTGAAAAAGGATGTTCTGGTTGTCTGTTTACAGAAGTCCTGGAGGAGAGTTTTGGAGGTCCTGGGACTTTCCTGATGATTTGCACTGACCTCTTGGACCTTGTTTGTAGGTCTGTGTTGACTTCTTAACTTCTTAAATCTTGTTTTTGGGTCTCTGTTGATTTCAAAGGCAGACAGTGAATTGATGATGGTGTAGCAATGTGTATCAGTGTTGTTGGCTCTGTTAAGCTTTGCCTTCCCAGAAACAGAAACTGCAAAAGACTTGAGGTGGATTGGACACTGTGAGCTTCAGTATGGAAGTGGACAAGGAACTGGATGAGGAGGTGGACAAGGATCTGGAAGAGGAACTGAGAGCTGCCTACCTGTGAATCCAGGTGATGATTGGGTAGATTCAGGCAGGAGCTGGACCCATGGAAGAGGAACCATGGAATTTGGGGAGCCAGCCTCAAGTCAAGATGAAAAGACCTCTTCTACGTACTTAGTGCTGACTGAGAAGATCATGATTTATTGTGGCCTAGGGATGGGAGAACTTTGTACTATGTATGTGTACCTCTTAAGGATAATTGAGTTAAGGATGATTGGAAACTAATCTCCAATCAAGAAGAAAGAAGACTTTTTGACTGAGAGATTAAGACAATGTGACCTAGGTGTGGAGAACTTTGACATTTGTACTTTGTGTCCCTTATGGAGGCTTGCTCCTTAAGGATAATTGAGTTAAGGACTTACTGAATGATATCTTTTATTTAAAACTATGTGGCTACTTTAGTGAAAACTATGTGGTCACTTTAGTGATAAGTTGTTATGTTATAACATTGTGAATGCTGTACTTTGGTTTCTGTGAATGTTTTGCTTTAGTTTACTGCTGAATAGAGAGTTTGCTATACTATGTAATCAGAATCTTAAAGCTGTTCACAGCAGCAGTCCTCTGGAAAGCTGCTTGTGTTTGGCTTTACAAAATAGAAAAGTAAGACAGTGCCTAGCGGGGGGGGGGGGGGGGGAGAAAGAAAAGAGTGCGTTGTGGGGGGGGGGGGGAAGGAGTGGAGTGGGTTGGGGTGGTAATGAGAGAAATTGGATGGATAAAAATCTTTAGTGTCATCTCTTTTTTTTTTTATCAAACCCTATCTCTGATGCCAAACCATTTGTCAGTACCAACAACTTTGAAGACAAAAATTTTTCTCTTCTGTATCTTTAATTGTTGTAATGGTTAAGAAAAGACAGGTGCTCCAACATCTGGAGGGTGAACTCCAAGATCAAATCTCCACAAGGGTTGATCCTGCTGAAAGATAGCTGAGGGGGTTGTAATATTAATGGTAATTTGAAGATCATTTCTGCCCCTTAATAAGGCTAAGGGAATTTGAACACCTTCCCTGCTTCAAAAATATACTCTACCCCCTAATAGGCTGAATATAATCACATGGAGCCTGTGGTGGGAGGAGTTTGCTGAAGGGTGAATAATGAATAAATGTTTTGCTTCTGTCTTCTATATGGAGAGTCTGTTATATTTTGTGATCGAGTATTATGCAGGTATATTTATAGTGACTGTTGGCATTGTGAATTTTGCATTGACACTACAGGGGCCAGGCCCTAAGTAAAGGCCAGTGGGATGCTGCTATTCCTGGGACTCAAGTTATGATTTTCTATAGGGCAAATACATGTCATTATTTGTATATTATTTATACATTAATCAAACAATTCAATATATAAATTTCTGCATGGATCACATGCCAATGGACCTGTGAATTCATTCCCTTCAGCAAAGCAGATTGCCACCCTTCCTTACATGCCCATCCTGTGAAACTTGTCCAAGTCTTCCCAAAAGTTCATCACAGGAGGTCTACCCAAAGTGCTAAGAGCTTTCCTTTTTTCTCTTGACATCATGAGGATATTAATAGAGAACTGGGGTTTTTCATTGATTATTCTTTGCTCTCACTTTTTCACTAGTCCATCTTCCTTTTTCATCATATGTTTCTTTGATGCCATCCTTTATACTACTTCTTATATGAAATGCCTTGCTTTATCATGTGTTGTAGCCATGGGGACTCTTAAAAAGTATAAAACACAATTCCCATCCTCAAGGAGTTTATAATGCAGTTGGGAAGACAAACATACACATTAAAACAATAACTAAAATTTAAGTAGAGGGGTAGAATCTAGACCTGTGAATTCATTGTTATAGAGAACTCCCATTGTCTGTAATTTACAATCTTTACAAGTTGCACCTAACCTTTAGAGTTTAAATGATTTATCCGTGGTCATGAAGCTAATATGTATGAGGTGCAAGACTTAACCCAGTCTTTCTGACCTCCAGACAAGTCATTATTCCTTTATACCACACTCTTTCAACTAATAATAAATATATGGCATTATATGATAAATGAGTGTTACCAATGAGAATTGTAAGAGTTAATAGAATTTCATAGCTAGGAAGGATTTTAAAGATAATTTTATAGACAATTATTTCAAAGATGAAAACCAAATAGGGGTGAGTGACTTGGCCAAGGTCACACAGGCATATCCACACAATGAAGCTGGATTAGGACAATGTATAGAGAGACTAGATAAGCTTTCTTTTTTTCCTTGATTCTTTTTTCTTTCTAGGTACAATTTTGGGGCCATGACATTGTCAAGTTAGTTGGTCAACAAGCATTTATTAAGCTCTTACTATGTACTAAGGGCTGGGAACACAAATATAAGCAAAAAGAAAGGCTGTCCCTACCCTCAAAGAGCTTACATACTAATGGAGGAAGGCAACACATAAAAAAGAAGCTAAGAAAGAGATGAATCAGAGAAGGTGCCTGGTATAGGAGTATGATGGAGAAGTCTGTAGTAGTCCAGCCTAGTGGGAGATGAAGAGATGGTTGGTCTGAGTGCCCTCCTTAAATAAAGGTTCTAGAGAGAGCCTTCTAATCAGAGAAAGGGACCCCAGGGACAAAGATTACTTCAAGGATAAATGAAGATCTAGGCAATAAGAAACTGACCAATTCCAGTTAACACCAAAGTGGCCATTTATTTAAGAATGAATCCAAGGACTAACTGTAGGGCTGAACTTTTTCATTATGGAAAAAAGAGGGATGAAACCTAGTACTGAAAAGAAAAGTTCCACTTTCATCAGAAATAATTACAGTTAAGTTATTCTGTTATTGGACTGTCATTTTAACTCTTTAGAAGTTTTCATTTCTAAAATTATATTTTGAAGTGGTAAAGTCTGGATGAGAAATGCTGAAATTTTAAAAGAAAAATAAAGGATTGATTTGACTACAGGGAATTTCAGGTTTGCTTTTGGTTTTGTCCAGCCTTGTGATTTCACTGGTGTAGGGAACTTTAGGTGACACCTAGTAACACAGAGCAGCAGCTGTTCTGCAGTTTGTGTTTGAAGAGAGCTTCATTTTCCTTTCTCTCTACTTGGAAAGGTGCTAAAAGGTGACTAGTATTGTGTCGGTAACTCAGTAATGGGAATGATGAGGCAGTGTCAGCTGCACTCAAAATTATCTATACCCTGGTTCAACACCCACCTCTAACATTTGGTAAAGGGAGTTTTTTTATCCAAAATTCTCTTATACCAATAAAAAACATAGGCTTATTCCCTGTCCACGATGGCAATGGAAGGACCAGTGTAGACTCTTGAGTGGAATTTCCAGCTCACTATCAATGAATTCAAACAGTTAAAGACTCAAGTTGCATAGTTCTTTAATCCCTTCTTCTCTCTAATCTGCTAGCAGCCTTGTATAAAAATAGATATCAGAAGAAGGAAGGTGAGGTGGGGTAGAATTTTCTGCTTCTTCCTATCTACATTAGAAGCACAGATGATTTCAGAAATTCAAGTCCATATGCCCAAAGGGCAATCAAACTGTGCCTTTGATCCACTTCTAGGATCCACTTTGATCCATTACTAGGTCTGTATGCCAAAGAGAGCATAAAAAAGGGAAAAGGACCCACATGTATAAAAATATTTATAGCGGCTCTTTTAGTGGTGGCAAAGAATTGGAAATTGAGGGAATGCCCATCAATTGGGGAATGGCTGAATAAATTGTATATGAATGTGATGGAATACTATTGTGCTATAAGAAATGATAAGCAGGTGGATTTCAGAAAAAACCTAGAAAGACTTACGTGAACTGATGCTGAATGAAGTGAGCAGAACCAGGAGAACATTGTACACAGTAACAGCAACATTGTGTGATGATCAACTATGATTGACATAGCTCTTCTCAGAACACAATGATCTAAGACAATTCTAAAACACTCCTGATGGAAAAGGTTATCCACATGCAGAGAAAGAACTATGGAGTCTGGATGTAGATTGAAGCATACTATTTTCACTTTTTTGGTTTGTGTGTGTGTGTGTGTGTGGTTTATCCCTTTTGTTCTGTTTCTTCTTTCATAACATGACTTATGTGGAAATGTGTTTAACATGACTGCACATGTATAATCTATATCATATTGCTTATTGTCTTAGGGAGGAGGGAAGAGAGGGAAGGAGAAAAATTTGGACCTCAAAATCTTATAAAAAATGAATATTGAAAACCATGTATAATTGGACAAAATAAAATATTATTAAAAAAAAAAAAGAAAGCAACTCAAGTCCATTACTATGCTTAAACCTTGGAAGAAATCTTTGATTTTCAGAATATGAACTGGGTTAGAATTCAACTCACCAAAAACATCAACTGAGTGCAAGGCACTTTGATAGGCCCCTGAAATACAAAGACAAAGGCAGAAATGAAAATTAGATCTTGCCTTCAAGCAGCTTCCATTTCCACCAGAAGGGACAGATAAGTCAACATAAATAAATTCAAGGTAATTTCAAAGAATGTGCTAACAATTAGGGGCATCAGGAAAACCCTCCTAGAAGAATGGCACATGAACTGAGCTTTGAAGGAAGCTAGAAATGTTATGAAGCTGTGGTGAGGAAGAAGGGCATTCTAGGCATGGAGGTATAGCCTAAGGAAGGGTAGGGAGGTAGGGAATAGAATTCTGGGTTTAGGGAACAGCAAGTCGCTCAGGGAGTAATGTAAAATAAGTCTGGACAGATGGAGTGAATCATAAAACAGGAGTCAAAAACAGGTCAATGAACTTCAAATCTTAAAAAAAAAATAGTGACTGTCTATTGACTCTTACTGAGTGCTCCCTGGTTAACATAAAATGAAGGGAAATAGGAATCCCTTGGGTACTGAGAAGAACAAGGCTTCTCTTGTGTTAGCTTCAAAATCCTTTGACATGGGTGGAGTGAGAGTTTGTGACTTATATAACAGACAGAGGCCAGCATTTCAGTTCCTAAAGTTCTAGCTAACTTCCTGGCAGTCTTTAGAGGATGATTCCTTAGGGTGTACTTGCTGTTGGTGTAGCCTGTATGCTGTAGTCATAATTGTCTGCCAAGTGTACTGTTTTTATTGTTAGCAAATGTCACTCCACCCAAGTCAGGATTTTCAAAGATTCCTTGGATGAAAGGGAGCTTCTCATCTCTCCCTCTTTTTTTTTTTTTAAAGTATGTTATGACAGACATTTGGTCTGTTCCTCTAAAACAGCTATGCAGTCCAGCAAAATTCTTTAGAGCTCAAAGAGTGACCTTAATTTCTTTTTAAAATTTGGTTTTCTTTTTCTTTTTTCCAAAAAAGTTTTAAAGTCTTTGATAAGTTGATAAATTAGTTTTCATGCCTATGTATGGGTATTTGGTAACATTTAGTTGGGGACAAATAATGTTACTGATCTGAACAATTCCTCCATATTAGAATGCAAATAACTGATAGGCCAGGTTGAGAGAAAAGTTGGAGAAGGCATAATTATTGCCATTCTTTCAACACTCAGGCCAACATCTCCTCCTCTGCACTAGAACCTTGGAATCCACCATTGGAACAATCTTGAGTTGTCACTGACTAGTTTTCCGTTTATTTTGTCTGGATGCAAGGCTCCTGTTCATCTCTCTTCCTTATCCATGCTGAATATATACCATCTTCCCTTTAATGTTCCATTTTATCTGTGTATTTTTCTTCCATTAGAATGTAAGCTCCTTGAGGACAGGGACTCTTATTCCATTGTCTTTGTATCCCCAGCACTTAGTATTGTGCTGGGACCATAGTAAGGGTTTAATAAATGTACAATCTATCCATTTTCTACTGAAGTTTGAGAATTAAATGGTAAGTTATATGTCATAGGGAATAGACAGATGAAAGATCAAAAAGTCAGCAGGAGACCTCTGTCAGAAACTGCCTGAGAGTGTCTAAAAAGGAATATAAAAAATGTCCTTCTTTATCTCACCTTCCTCCAAAAAACTACAACTTTCTGCTTATCCACCAATTTCTCTTCCTTTTTTTTTTTTAGTAATACAGCTTAACTTATTTTTTTAAATTTATTTTTAGTTTTCAGCATTCATTTCTACAAGATTTTGAGTTACCAATCTCTCTTCCTTTCCGGAAAACCTAGAAGGAAATAAAGGAAAAGAGGAAGAGAAAAACTGAGCATCAAAATCGAACTAGTGCCCTGGGATGAATTTGCCTTGGTTTCACTAGCTCTATTTGGATAGTCTTTGGGAAAAACACTATCCTTCATTTCATTACAAATAGAAGGCTTTGCCTGTTTGACAATGTGAAGCTTGGGATAGCTAAAAGATTAACACCTGTTGTAACAGTTGTTCTTAACTTGTTTCCAGTGCGTTACAGACATGCCAGTAATGGGAGAGTGCAGAGGTAAGCCCCCCAGAGGACTTGCCTCTAGAGACGAGGACACAAGATCCGGAGTGGAATGCTTTTGGCTGGGAAAGTTCTGAGATTTGGCAGTAGGCCCTCTGCATAGTTATAAGAAGGAAGGCAGATAGTTGAGTGCATAGCCAATATGATTCAGGAATATAATTCATGGTTCCCTCTTCTAATCATTACTTATGAGAGAAATGACTATTTCTTTCATCTATTAATAACCAGTTATTGAGATTAAGGTTTTACCTTTTTGTTTCCTCATTCAGAAATAAACCCCTATAGATTATTTAACCCATCTCTGAAGGACATTCCTGGTAGAAGAGATTGCCCAAATCCTCTGGGTAAATGCTTTTCCTTTTGTGTGGAACCTCACCCTACTGAAAAACCTCACAAAGAGAATCTAATTTTAGGTGAATTCAGACCTTTGTGTTTTACTCCCGCAGGTCTGGGTGGAGGTAGATCCCTTTGTCTAGATTGCCTTAGGCAGGGTGGTCTGGTTAGAGATGAGTATGAATGACATAATCAAAGTCATGTCCTAGGCCCACCCCTCATTATAATATTCGTTGTCATTAATTGTGAACCAATCAGAGATGATTTCCACCTATCAGAACACCCACTAATGCAAGGAACTATCAGAACACCCACTAACCCAAGGATATATAAATATTGATCAAACTCCATGATTCACCTTTGGTTTGGGAAAGCCAAATAACCATTATTTTATTATCCGCTAGCTATAATTAATAAAATTGACTATTAATTACCCCAAAATTATGTTTCTCAAACTTTTCACACATCACATTTATATTAGTGTTTTAGGTTTTGCAAAACGTTTGATATATCAGCACTCTTAAGTGCTACCTGCAGGTATTTCCACTCTATTTGGGTACTTATCCCATTACTCTTGAGCCACCATTTTCCCTTTAAATTTCAATCAGCCAAAGCTAATAACACAAAATCAAAATAATAGAAATGAATTTTTTCTAAAATAAGTAAACAGCATGAAAATAATGACAAAACAGCAAAAGCTCACCTCACCCATAATTCTCCTGAACCTCAAGGGAGGAAAGCTTGCAAACCCAGCTTCCCCTTAGTCTTCACTGCTAAATCAGCATGGCACACAGTCTAGGGGGGGGGGGGGGATGGTAAAAGGTTTGTAAGTGACTAACCAATCTGGTGAATACTGAAGGATCTATGCCTTGGCGCCCAGGACATGATTGTCTTTGCTACTGAATCAGTGAGTCCTCAGATTCTATGCTCATCGTCTTCAAGTATCAAAGGGGCAAAGCTTCAAATGTTTGCCAAGGTGTCACCTATTCCAGAGTACAAAAATCTAATACAGGCTAGAATGGAAGAAGGCTTCAATGGCTGTCAAGATGTTGCTGCTAATGCCCAACGGCCTATTATCAGCATTAGCAAGGAAGAGACTTCAATGTGTACCAACACTGGTGGGAAAAGATATAATAATCCAAACTGCCCATGGCTCCATGGCCATTTCCTCTCATCCCCTATCAGTTCATGTCCACTTAGCTCTCTGTAAATCTCTGCATCTCATCTGATAGCTTCCCACTGGTTTCCTGGGTAACACTGTCATCTGTTGAATTCTTCTACAGAATTATGGGGGATATGGCCCTGAACAGAATATGGACTGTCCCAACCAAGGACATAAACTCCCCATGCACATATACACATAAATGATTTCATTTAATCTGAACAAAACAATCTTGTGAAATTGTGATTAATACCTACCTACAGGTATTATCCCCAATTTACAGATGAAGAAACTGATGCTCCAAGATTTGATGTGATTCCAGGCCCAGCAATTTTTCTGCTATCCCGTTCTGTCTCTCACACTGGGTATATGCTCTTTTATGACACAGCATTCTGTAATGTTAATGGAATATGAAGATCTTCCCCATCCATTAATAGGCCTATGTGACCACATGTGTTCAATCATGGATGTCTTGCTGCTTTGAACGCCAGCCCAGCTGTGATACATCCTGAGTCACTTAGAGCCCGTTGGGGGAGGAACTTGCCTAAAGGGAAGCTTACTTAGGGGTGGCTTGCTTGTAGGAAGGCTTTCACACCTTTTGGTACTAAGCTAATTAGGCACTGAGTCACAAGATTGTGGTGCCTTCTGACCCTGAGCCTATTTAGCCAAAAGTGTATATACATTCTGAGGTGAGATTTTGCTTTGGGGGTTTGCTTATGAGAAGGACCTTTTGATTCCCTGGACAGGGCTCTGAGGAGCTCTTTGTTAAGAGCCTTCCTCTTCCTCCCTACCCTCCACTACTCAGAGGTTTGTGCTCTCCCAGCCCAGTGGTGTATGAGGGTGGTTGTATTACTTTGTTCAGACAGTAGGGCCCCTGTCTGTTGAATCTCGGTGCTAATTTCTCTGCTTGCATTTTCTATTTATCTGTAATTAAAGATTGTTGACTCCCTTAAAAGTTATCTTCCCTTTAGCAAAGCAGATCAAAAAACCTGTGCTAGCAGGCCATCCTGGGTGTGCTAGGGTACTTGTTCTTACACAATCCTTCTAGATTTCTTACAGTAAATTGCATAAATGCAATGCATCTGAGAGAAAATACTCTGAATTAACATTCAGGACACAAGTCCATGATTTGGCCCTATGATGCTTTAATATTTTTTTGAATAAACAAATGAATGATGATTTGACAGTGACAAAACACTTATTTCTCAGGGTCTCAGTTTCCTCATTTGTAAAATAATAAGGATAGAGTAAAAGGCTTCAAAGATTCTTCCTTTCCATCTCTAATATTTTATGATTCTCCAAATCTACAGTCCTATGATTCTAAGTTTTTACCTTGACTAAAAACAGGCAAACAAGTACCCACCTAGAGAAGAATGTAAATTAAAGAATATTAAACCTCCCAGTTTATTATCTTCTGCTAGTCCATGGCTGTTAACATAAATACCAGAAATTGTATATTCCTTAACACATTGAAAAGCCGAAAGAAAAAAAATACTGAAAAGAGAAGTGCTTTTTTAACCTTTGGAATTTCTCTACAATTGAAACTGAATTTATTTTTTTATTATAGTACTTACTATAATTGGAAATGTAGAGGGTAAAATTATTTTCTGAAAGACCAAGTTTCCTAATTTTCTTTTCGCTGTATTATTTCAAGACAAAATGAAGAACCTTAGAGAACAAAAGACCAAAAGTGAATCCAGAGTCCCAGTGTAAAAGAAATATAAGGATTTTGTCATTTGGTAAAAAACAGGAGGGTGCCTAGACAACAAGCATTTCTTTTTCAGTTGCTATGTTCAAATATAAATAGTGGTAAATAAAAGATACCAAACTTCTCACAAGTTGCACATTTTGTGATTCATGTATATTTTAACTTTGAGGATAAAACCCTCCAGTATCAAGTAAGTTCAACTGTATTTATCAGATATGTGTTCTCCTTCCCTTAATTTTGTTACTAAATGCCTCCCCTTTGCCCTCACATATGGCCAGTTTGACAGGACTCCACCATAGGTACACATTGAGAGAACAGAGTTGATGTGGTGACACTGACCTCCTCCTTGTTTCTTGAACAGGGATTTCCATCAACCAGCTCCATGTATTTTCAGTCACTCCTACATTCCTGAAATACTCTCCTTCCTCATCTCAGCCTCTTTGGATTTCCAGTTTTCTTCAAGTATCAGCTCAGATCTCACCTTTTGCAAGAAATCTTTCACATAAAAATTTTTTACAGGAAGTTTTTCTGATACAGGCCCTATTTCTCAAATATATAGAGAACTGAGCCAAATTTATAAAAATAAAAGCTATAAATATTCTTATACCTATAGGTCTTTTTCCTTCTTCAATCTCTTAAGGATACAGACTTAGTAGTGGTAGTGCTGGGTCAAATAGTTTGTACAATTTTATAGCCCTTTGGGTATAGTTGATGAAAAATTCTCTCTCTCCAGAGAGAGAATTGACAAACTCTGAGTGCAGACTGAAGCATATTGTTTTTCAGTTTATTTTTTCTTGCTTTTTTTTTTGGTGGGGGAGGCACAACATGGCTAATATGGAAATAAATTTTTCATGACTTAAGATGTATAGTTATAGTTATAGAATATCACATAGTGGGGGAGAGGCTGGATGGACAGAGAGAACCTGGAGCTCAAAATTTTAAAAAATGAATATTATAAGCAAATAAATAATTTAAAAAAGAATCCTTTCCCACTCTCCCACTTCTAGCATCTTTCCTCTGAGATTTCCTCCAATTCATCCTGTATATGTTTTGCTAGTATAGAGATGTTTGTACACTTCCTGTAAGTTCGTTGGGGGCAGGTATTGTTTTTGCCTTGTAACATAATAAGCACTTAATAAATGTTTATTGACTTGATCCCAGAAAATAATATAAAGCGTATAAAAATGTCAACTATTTTCTCTTAATATTCTGCATGCCCACAACCCCTAAATAGCTCTCAGATGTTCAAATTAGTGGGTGGAAGGAGGAAAGAACATCTTACAACTTCAAGAGGGGGTTTCACATTTCCCAACCCAATTAATGTAACTTACGTTATGTTACATACCTTTATCAGGTGACAGCTTCTCTAATTTCAGAAACTATCAATATAAGTGTGAACAATTTCTAAACTAGACACCTGGATGAAATCTATCAAAGGTATAAACTTGGTTAGAAAAAGTCCTTAACCTATTTGAGAGGAGCAAAATCATTTAAGCCACTGAGTGAAATGAGATGATGATACACTAAAAGCAAACTGGGATTGGTTGAAGTGAATCCATAATTACTTGTGACTTTAGATGAAACAGCAGTTCTAATAGCATGCTAGCCTACTGGTGGAACAATCTAGCTAAACTCTTAAGAGGGAATCGCTTAGGCATAAGAGGAAGGAAAAAGAGGAGTGTGTCTGTCTTTCTTCATCTTTGACTAGAAGAATACCATTTGACCATCAAAGGTCAGAAGACTTGAACTTATGATCAGTAGTAGAAGCAGTCTCAGGAAAAGTAATGACCTAAGAAAAAGTAGCTTCAGGACACTACAAGAGTCCTGACCCTTGGGGACCAGAAGAAAGTTACACACACACCTTAAGGGAATTTCATGAGGACTGGACATGGTGTAAAAAGGACATCTACCCAACTAGGAATTGTGAGTTACTCCTTTACCAAAAATCCTCTCTAAGCTTGAGCCCACTTTCCCCTAGACTTTGAATATACTCATGAGAAAATACATTCTAGACTTTTAGGAAGATGCATCAACTGTTATACTATCTCAGTAAATATTTACATTAAAAGTCATTTAGCTGACTGGTAATTAAAGGGGGGTATATGAGATGGGGGCTTATAACTGAAAATACTAGAAAACCACCCCCAACCTCTCAGGGCTACTCCTAAAACCCCAAGGAGAACAATAGCCACTATCTGGGAACCCAGTCTGCCAGTGCTAGCATGAATTGGGAGAATGAGTCTAAACAGGGTACTACACAGCTAAGAGAGAATTGTAGAAGGTTATTTAGCACTCTAGACCAGTTACTTGACTCCAGACAGACCTAAATCTGAGTTCTTTCGTAAGACTTTCCTTAAATATAAGATGAGTAAGATTCTATAGCTTTCCATGTCTCAGAACCCTCATGGAGCAGAATGCTATTTTCGAGAAGCCAGACTGCAACCTCAAGATATCTCTATCTCTATTATGTTCTATTAGTTTATCCTGCTGTCTAATCCTCCCATTACAGGTTAAAGTCATTTCTCTTGGGAAGGGGGTTTGGGGAAAGTACTCCAAGAATGTAAAAATATCTATTAACTACACACACATAATATTTACCTGTATTTTATATGAATTTGCTTGAATATTATAGAGTCCTCCTATTCCTTCTCTGTTGTTTAGAAGTCATTAATTATTTCTTTTATATTAATGAAGCAGATTCTGGGGACTAGAAGACTAAACTAAAAATAATAAGTGACCCCTACAGCTTTATTTTTTTCTAAAACTTCAATTTTATTTTGTTACCCCTACTCAAAACAAAACAAAAAAAAAGCTCTTTATTACATATAGAATAGGCTTCAGATTCCTTAACCTGGCATCCCATGAGCCTCCCCATGATGGTCCAGCCTATCTTCCCAACTTAATCTTCCACAGTTCCCCAATATGAACCTTCAGCTCCAGCCATGGTAATCAGCTCCCATTGCCTTCCAAACATAGCTGCCATAATATCCTCGCTTTTACCATTCCCCCTGACAAGAATGTCTTCCCCACTCCTCTACACCTTTTCAAATGCTACCTTTCCTCTAGACCCTAGTTTAATTCTCATCTCCTACATGAAATCTCCCTGGAGCGACTGAGTCCCACCCACATTCATTGGACTAACTCCAGCTGATTCCTAGCATTTCCTTATATGTTCCTGTACTAAAATAGCTAGGGAATGATGAATAGTATTAATTATACCCTTTCTCCCTTGACTTCTGACATAGAGTTGCGACTTATTGTCCAAAACTTGACCTTTCTAAAAATAATCAAGAACCACTTCCCACTCTCATGTCACTTCAACCAAAGCCCCTAATGATGTTTGGTAATGCACTGGAATTGATTAAGGATGCTTACTACTTAGCGACACTTGGGCTCTATAGGAAATTTGTCACATACATAACTTGTTACTTGGAGGGGAGTACAAAGGTTAATTGAAATTCCTCATCCTTCTACAGCTTTTATGTGTCTTACAACTGGATGCCTTGGGGAAAAAATCATGATCATCCCCATAACCTTTCATTATGGCAGCTAGGTTGCTCAGTAAGATTCTAGGCCTGGCGATCTTTCTATTGTTCTACCTCCCTGCTCTGGAGTCAGGAAGACTCAAGTTCAAATCTAGCCTCAGAAACTTTCTGTGTGACTCTGGTCAAGTCACTTAAATTCTGTTTGCCTCAATGTCCCCAACTTAAATGGGGATTATAATAACACCTACCTTCTAGGTTTCTTGGGAAGATCAAATGAAACTTTTGTAAAGCACTTAGCACAGTGCCCAAAAAATGCTTATTCTATTTTATCCAGCAAAATAAACTAGATCCTTGGGCAGTAGAATATTTCCATATACAGGATAATAGATTGAGAGCTTGGGAAGGATATTAGTGACCACTGCATCCAACCATCCATTTTATAGATGAAAAAACTGAGGCTAAAAGAGGCAAAGTGACTTGCAAAAAGTTTCTTTTCTTTTAAGATTTTTTTTTAAAAGCAAAAATCCATCATCTCAGCACATACTTTCTGCATTTCCTTTGTAAATATTTTCCAAAGAGGTTTTTTTTTTCTTCTGGTGACAGTTTCATTTTTAGCATCCCAGTTTCCTTGGTTCCAGGACACTGGGAGGATAATGAAAGGCTGAGTAGTATTATCCATTCACTGAGAAATTGACTGAGTGATGCATACTGTGTCTGGATTCAAAGAACATGGCATTCATTATGCCATTCGTTTGCAGAAGATAATGCCCCTGCCAAGGATAGTTCACCACAATTATGTGTAAATTACACTTGGCTTTTAAGTGTTATCTATTACTCTCCAATGAGGTCCATCTTTTCCCTGACCCCACTGTGGTCACCATGCACACATACCTTATTGATACTCAATTCCTCTCCTTCTCCCTAGTCACTGAATACCTGAATCTCAGAAATCGAAGGGAGCCCAGAAAGCAATGAGTCTAATCTCTACCTAAATAAGAACTTTGTGGTAGGAGGAATATCCGATTCTCCCACTATGCAGACTGAGCTAAAAGGTTGTGAATCTCTCCTTGAGCCTTAATCACCTGAGTGCACTGAAGACTCAGACTGTTAATGTTGCATCCTGATCATGTGAGTACAGAAACCATGCTGAGCATCAGCTCTTCCCTGATGCTTGACTAGAGAACTATTATGAGTAACTCAGAGCAGGAGGAGATGTGTTTGGATGAATCAATTGTGACTATACTCGCTCTACTATGGCTAATTGGATCTCTCTTTTTTTTGGTTATATTAGATCAACTATGAGTATCTCATTTCATTCCAATTTGTACCTAAAGTATTAAGAGACTGGCCTGAATTCTATTCCTTCCTTCCTTCCTTCCTTCCTTCCTTCCTTCCTTCCTTCCTTCCCTCCTTTTATTCTCTATCTCTCTCTCTCTCTCTGTCTCTCTCTGTCTCTCCCTCCTTCCCTCCCTCCCTCCCTTCCTTCCTTCCTTTTTTTTTTTTTTTAACAATAAACCCCCTCTGCAACATACCTGATAAGTGAAGCCTCCAGTGTGGAGGAAGCTACAATTGCCCAAGGTAGTACATGGTGCTTTTGGAGAGCCCCAATTATCATCAAGTCTTTTTTTATATCAAGCTTAAGTTTGCATCTTTGAAATATCCCTAGTTCTATGTATAATCTATAACAAATTGCTTACTGTCTCAGGGAAGGGGCAGGTGAGGGAGAGAGAGAGAAAATTTGAAACTCAATTAAAAAAAATGAACATTAAAAATTGCCTTCACCCGTAACTGAGGCGGGAAGGGGGGGAGGGGGAATAAAAGACTTTTTTTTTTTTGAAGAAAAGACATCTCCAAAGAGCTACTCCATGAATGTTAGTCTGATTTTAATTTGTAAGTGAAGAAGCAATAGACCATATTTTCAATTGCAGATAATGTGATTTTGCAGGGCAAATTTTAACAAGTTTTAGTTGAGACCTAGACTCAGTTCCTCTTTCAAACTAACCACCCACTACTTGTGATGAAAAATTCTTAAAGACAAAAAAAGAAATACTCCTAGTTCTGCTACCTGGAACCAAGCAGAACAACTTCAATCCATTTTATATGGCAGGATCTTCGCTGTTCCTGTTGCCTTCCTCTGAATATTCTGTAGCTAATAACAATAATAATTATTATATATACACATATGTATCCATATGCATATGTGCATATATATTTGCATGCATGTATATATGTGTATGATATGTAAATACACACAGAGACATAGTGGCATAGTAGGTAGAATGAAGAGTCTGGAGTCAGGGAGACCTGAATTTATTTGTTGTTTTGGTTTTTTTTGGGGGGGTTGCTTTTTTTTGGAGGGGGGAAGGCAGGGCAATTAGGGTTAAGTGACTTGCCTGAGGCCACACAGCTCGAAAGTGTTAAGTGTCTGAGGCCGAATTTGAACTCAGGTCCTCCTGACTCTAGGGCCGGTGCTCTATTCACTGTGCCACCTAGCCACCCCTGGAGACTGGAATTTAAATCCTGCCTTAAACACTTACTGAGTGTTTATTGAGTGACTTATTGAGTGACCTTGGGCAAGTCACTTAATCTATGTCTGCTTCAGTTTCCTTGTCTGTAAAACAGGTTTAATAATAGCACCTACCTTGCAGAGTTGTTCAGAAGATCAAATAAAATAATATTTGTAGAGTACTTAGCACAATGCCTGGGACATAGTAGACATTATGGAAATGCTTATTTCCTTCCCTTTCCCTTCCCCTAATCAATGGATCAATCAATATCTTTCCTAAAAGGTGACATACAGAACTGATTATAATATTTCAGTTAAATTAAGAACAGAACCAAATATAATAAGACCATCAGCTTCCTAGTACTGGACACTGTCTCTTTTAATGCAGCCTAACATTGCATCAATTTTCTTGGCTACCATATTATATTATTGCCTCATGATTGGCTTGCAGTTCATTAAAACCCCTAGATATTTCCCAGATGAATGACTGTCAAGTCACATCTTCCCTGATTTGCACTCATCAACTGTTGTCTAACTCTACCACCCTGGTTTTTTTTTATTTGTGAAGCTGATTTTTCAAACCCAGGGGTAAGACATTTTATTTATCCCCATGTAAATTCATTTGGCCCATTGTCCCAGCTTGTTAAGATCTTTTTAGATCCTGAATTTGTCATCCAGCATTTAAATATTTCTCCCAGGTTGTGTCATCAGCAAACTAAATGAGAATATCATCCGCACTTTTATACAAGTCATTGATAAAAACATTGAACAGAATAGGCCAATAAAAGATGCCTAGTTCCATCCACTGGAAACCTCCTCTTCGATTATGAAGGAGCCGTTTATGATTATACTTTGTGTCTGACCATTTAACCAGTTCTGAGTCCATCTAACTGTATTGTCATCAAGCCCATATCTCTTCATTTTTCTGCAAAAAAAGAGCTTGAATGATTTTGTCAAAGGCAGCACTGAAATCTAGGTAAATTATGTCGGCAACAGTTCTCCCAATATAGTAATCCTGTAAATACAAAAAGAGAGAGAGAGAAACGAAGTTAGTCCGACATAATCTTTTCTTGATGAAACCATGTTGGCTCTTTGTGATTGCTGCTTTCTTTTCTAGATTTTTTCACTAATCATTCGTTTAATAATGATTGCCAGGAATTATTTCATTGACCTATTGTTTGCAGATTCCATCCTCTTCCTTTTTTTGAGTAATGGGGCAACATTTTCCCTTTTCTAATCCCTTAGTATCTCTCTAGCTCTCCATAATCTTTCAAACATCTCTAATAGTAGCCCAAAAACCTTATAGGTGTTTATGGAAACATACTTTTAGATGACCTAAATTCATCAAAAGAAGCTAGACTCTTTCCATACTTACTTTGGGTTTCATTATTAGCCATTTTTGTTTTGTCTTTTCCTGCACAAGTTTCCATTGGGAGAAGATAAAAGACAACAGGAGTAAAATAAGAGTTGAGTAGTTTTGTCTTCTCACTGTCATCAGTTGTAATCATCCCATCCACCCCTAAAAGAGCAGCTATCCTTTCCCCACAATGTGGCTTTGAAAATAAATACTGCACCAACCTTTGTTGTCCTTAGCTTTTGTGACCACCCTTAGTCCTTTCCTAGTGTTAGCACTATAAACATGATTATTAGTTTTTGCACTCATTCTCTATAACCTTCCATTGCCTCATTTTCTGTGTGTCTTTTAAATCTATATTCATTGATAAATTCACATTAGTCTCAATAAACTCCTTTTTTTCTTGATCAGAATTGTTTTCCTTTTGTGTCTTAGGAATTTCATTCTTGGTAGAGCTTCTGATCTGTCCTGGACTAAAATACCCTGAAGAGTTCTAGACTCTTTCTCTAAACCCTTTAAAAATCTAGTCTCCCAATATCAAGGGGGCATGTCAGACCATTCCTGGTTTCCTTCTCCTTTCCTATCACAAATTCCAAGATGGAGTCATCATTTCTTTTCAAGTTACATATTATTTCTACCCAAATAGATGATTTATCTTTGTTGGTAAAAATCAGATCCAGATTCAGAATTGAGTCTTGGCAGATTTTTTCCTATTTTCCATCTGTTTCTTTGTCCTCCATCCAGTTTCATCTTTAAACATTCTCAAGATAATCTGACTTAATTGGCCTTCCTGCCAAGCCTTCCATATTCTTATTTTTCCCTCATCTACTTGTCCCTATTTTATGGGATCATACTGCTTATAATCTTAAAACTTTTGCAAATGAGTTGATATCCTAAACCACTTTTGCCCATAGCTGCTATCTGATCAAATGAGATAATGGCTAACATTTACATGGTGCTTAGTATGTACCAGGCATGTAGTAAGTACTTTACAATCAATATCTCATTTGATCCTCATAACAACCCTGGGAGGTAAGTGCTATTTTTAACCCCCATTTTACAGATGAGAAAACTGAAGCAGACTAAAGTTAAGTTGCTTGCCCAAGGTTACATAGCTAGTACATGTCTGAGGTCTGATTTGAACTCAGGTCTTTCTGACTCCAGGTCTGACCGCCCAAATACTATTTTTAAAGCATTCCATTATTATGTAGTCCTACAAGCAAGCACAGAAAATATCTTCAGGATATTCTCCCTACCAAAGCTGAAAATCATCCATCTATGACTTAATAAGCTTTAGGGAAGTACCTGATACACATAGGTTAAAGGATCTGCCCAGAATCAGGCAGCTAGGGTCATTTGATTAGAACACAGTGGAATATCAACCAAGATATTTCTGACTCCACACCTATCTACTATACTGTGCAACCTTTATATGTATCTTAATGGTGGAGAAGAAAGGGAAATTACATAACATTTCATCATAATATTATCGTTAGCTCCAACACTCTGCATCTCCTACTTTGCCCAATTTCACCTCCAGGGAAGACTCTGCATAATCTCATCACCATGCTGCTAACTCAAGCTTTGAATGACACCGCCTCTCTCAGCTTCCTTTTCCCTCTGATTGGAGGGCTAGGGAGTAGAGTGCCAAACCCCTCCCAATGCCTTCCTTTATAGGGGGCAGAAACAGGACTTTTTGGCTCACTCCACTCTGCATCTGTCGCTCTGCCTTGCTTCAAATTCACAGAACAAGATACGCCTGGACCAGCCAGCCCCTGGTGTCTCAGCTTCCTGTTCTGTGTTGTCTCCCCCTCTTTAAGTTGTAAGCAACTTGAGGGCAGGGACTGTCTTTCTCTTTACTCATGTATCCCTAGTGTTTAGCACAGTGCCTAGCACATATGTACTTAAATGTTTATTGGATTTGTTTGGGATAGGGACCAGATTTGTTACATTGGTTTAACAGTAATAATAATCATAAACATCCTATTACTGTGAAGTACAGTTTCTTCCACATTAATATGTTTTCCTTTGCCCAAATAATAATTCCAAGTTCCTAGGGTCTTACCTTCCAAGGTTATCCTTTACCTACTTTGTACTTATCTTGTATAAAACCTGTGTGTACGTGTGTGCATGCGTGCATGTGTGTGTGTGTGTGTGTGTGTGTGTGTGTGTGTGTATAATGCCTCTGCCATTTGAATGTGGACAGGGACTTTTGAAAAAAATTCCAGCTACATGTAAAAACAATTTTAAACATACTTTAAAAAAAATTGAGTTCTATATTCTCTCCCTCATTCCCTGCTGTCCCCCCTCTTTGAGAAGGCAAGTAGTTTAATATAGGTTATAATACGGAGTCATAAAACCTATGTCCATATTAGTTACATTGTGAAAGAAAACACACAAAAAATGAAAAAAAATAAAGTTTTTTTTTAAAGCAAGCCTTGATCTGCATTCAGACTTTATCAGTTTATCATGTACTTCAGAAATGTTTTGACTCTTTGTACTGCTGAGAATAGCAGTCTTTCACAGTTGATCATTGAATAATATTGCTGTTACTATGTACAATGTTCTCCTGGTTCTGCTCACTTCACTTTGTATCAGTTCATGTAAGACATTCCAGGTTTTTCTTAAACCGTCCTGCTCATCATTTCTTTTAGCACAATAATATCCCATCACAATCACATACCACAACTTGTTCAACTGTTCCCCAATTAATGGGTATCCCCTCAATTTCCAATTATTTGTTACCACAAATAGAGACATTATAAATACATTTGTATATATAGGTCCTTTTCCTTTTTTTAAATCTCTTTGGGACACAGACCTGGTAAGAGTATTGCTAGGTCAAAGAATATGAACAATTTGATTGCCCTTTTACCAATTTGCTGTCCGGATTACTGTCTGGAATGATTAGCTCAGTTCACAACTCTACCAACAATGCATTAATGTCCCAATTTTCCCTCCAACATTTGTCATATTCTTTTTCTATCATATTAGACAATCTAATAGGTATAAGATGGTACCTCAGAGTTTCATAGTTGATTTAATTCTCTAGTCAAAAGTGATTTAGAACACTGTTTTCATATGACTATAAAGAGTTTTGATTTCTTCATTTGAAAACTGCCTGTTCATATACTTTGACCATTTTTCAGTTGGAGAATGATTCATACTCTTTTAAAATTTGAGCGAGTTCTCTGTATATTTGAGAAATGAGGCCTTTATCAGAAATACTTGCTATAAAATTTTTCCTCCAGTTGTGTTTCCTTCTAATCTTGGCTACATTGGACTTGTTTGTGCAAAAGCTTTTTGATTTAATGTAATCAACATGATCCACTTTTTATCCCATAATGCTCTCCATCTTTTATTTTATCATAAATTGTTCCTTTACCCATAGATCTAACAGGTAATCTGTTCTATGCTTCCCTAATTTGCTTATATTATCACTCTTTATGTCTAAATTCTGTATCCATATTGACTGTATCTTGGTGTACAGTGTGAGATGTTGTTCTATATCTAGTTTCTGCCAGACTGATTTCTAGTTTTCCCAGAAGTTTTTGTCAAATAGTGAGTTCTTGTCCCAAAAGCTGGGATCTTTGTTGTTTATCAAACACTAGGTTACTATGGCAATTACCTATTGTGTGTTCTGTACCCAATCTATTTCACTTCTTCACCACTCTACCTCTTAGCCAATAACAGGTTGTTTTGATGACAACTGCTTTGTAATACAGTTTAAGATCTGGTACAGGTGGCCACCTTCCTTTCCTTTTTTTTTTCATTAACTCCCTTGATATTCTTGACCTTTCATTCTTCCAGATGAATGTTGTTATTGTTATTTCTAGCTCTACAAAATAATTTTTGTAGTTTGGTATGGCACACAATAAGTAAATTAATTCAGGTAGAATTCTCATTTTTATTATATTGACTCATGAGCAATTAATATTTTTCCAGTTGTTCAGATCTGGCTTTATCAGTGTGAAAAGTACTTTGTAATTGTCTTCATATAGTTCCTGGGTTTGTCTTGGTA
Source organism: Petaurus breviceps papuanus (assembly GCF_028583685.1). Lineage (NCBI taxonomy): Eukaryota > Metazoa > Chordata > Mammalia > Diprotodontia > Petauridae > Petaurus > Petaurus breviceps. The sequence continues at coordinate 20,121,480 of NW_027187358.1, forward strand.
GATAGACTCCCAAGTATTTTATATTGTCTACAGTTATATTAAAAGGAATTTCTCTTTCTATCTCTTGCTACTGGACTTTGTTGGCAATGTATAGAAATGCTGATAATTTATATAAATTTACTTTATATCTTGAAACTTTGCTAAAGTTGTTAATTATTTCAACATGTTTTTTAGTTGATTTCCTAGGATTCTCCAAGTTTACCATCATATCATCTGCAAAGAGTGATAGTTTTGTTTCCTCATTGCCTATTCTAATTCCTTCCATTTCTTTTTCTTCTCTTACTGCTGTAACTAGCATTTCGAGTACAATGTTGAATAATAGTAATGATAATAGGCATCCTGGCTTCATCTCTGATCTTATATATAGAAAGAGAGCTCATTCCCATTGCAGATAATTTTTGCTGATGGTTTTAGATAACTGCTACTTATCATTTTAAGGAAAGTTCCATTTATTCCTATGCTTTTTAGTGGTTTTAGTAGGAACAAGTACTGTATTTTGTCAAAAGCCTTTTCTGTTTCTATTGAGATAATCATATGATTTTTGTTTGTTTTGTTGTTGGTTTAGTCAATTATACTGATAGTTCTCCCAATATTGAACTTACCCTGCATAGGTTAAAATCCTATCTGGTCATAGTGTATGATCTTTGTGATAAATTGCTATAATCTCCTTGCTAATATTTTATTTAAAATTTTTGTATCAATATTCATTAAGGAAATTGGTCTATAGTTTTTTTCTCTCTTTTTGCTCTTCCTGGTTTAGGTATCAGCACTGTATTTGTGTCATTAAAGGAATTCTTTGTCTGTTTTTCCAAATAATTTAAATAGTATTGGAAAGAACTGTTCTTTAAATGTTTGGTAGAGCAGGGATTGGGTTTTTTTTGGTATTTTTTAAAATCCTTGGTACTTAGTACAACCTGACAATATATGCCTATTGATTGATTGTTCAATTCATAGGAGCTAGAGGATGTTAATAGTATCATGCAGGGGCGGCCAGGTAGCACAGCAAGTAAGAGCACCAGCTCCAGTGTTGAGAAGACCTGGAGATCGAATCCCAGGCTCAGACACTTAGCACCCACCCAGAAACACCTGGCCGTGTAACCTTGAGCAAGTTACTTAACCCCAATTGCTTAGGGGCGGCCAGGTGGCTCAGCAAGTAAGAGTACCGGCTCCAGTGTTGGAACGACCTGGAGATCGAATCCCGGGCTCAGACACTCAGCACCACACCCAGAAATAACTGGCTGTGTACCTTGAGCAAGTTACTTAACCCCAATTGCTTAAAAAAAAAAAGTATCGTGCATATTCATTCATTAAAAGGATGCTTGTAGGCTCTGTAGAAAGTTTTCATGAGGCCTTTATTTTTTAGGAAAATGCAGCCAATACCACAGTACATCAAGCAGTGGCAAGTTTTGTGTAGGAGTACTTTTGAACAAATAACCTTTTAATTGAAAGAAAGCTCCTGAAAATTCACACCTTTTTTTTTTAAGAGTAGAGAAAGAACTGATAAATTGTAGTATGTATAGAATAATTTTACATATATACCTATTTGTGTCTAATGGTAGCCATCTCTAGGGTGGGAGAGGAGGAGTGAAGGAGAAAAGAAAAAGAAGAAATATATATGATAATTTTGTTGTATATTTGAAAGGAATAGCAAGTTATGCATAGTATATTTGTAGTTTTGTGTACAATCATCTTTTTATTGCACTATGTTATGGAAATGCTAGTTTTATTCCATAAATTAAAAATACAATTTAAAAATTAGTCTGTATATAATGTACAAATGCATAAAAATCTCACAAGAAATCTGTTTCATTACCCTGAACATAGGAAACTTTAGAAGTGAAACAAAGCTGGGATTGTTCTTTCCCAGACAAAATGAAAATATGAGGACATAGTGGGTGCCCTATATACCAAAGGAATAGGGCAGTAAATGACTCCCTGGCATCATCACTGTAAGTCAGGCTAAACAGAGATGGGAACAGCCTACTCTGCCAAAAAACTGCTGCAGCATCCAAGATCTATGATTTAAAACTCTTATCAGGCTCAATCTCAATGCAGAAACAGCTGAATCTTCAAAAGTAGCAGCAGGGAACCATGGGAAACAGAAGAGCCTTTTAAAAAGCTGGGTAGATAAGGCATTAATGTCTTGAACTATTTTAATCAAAACAGAGCCTGAATTTTCATTTGCATATGCAATTGGCACTGGCCTCTACTCACAACCCTGTTTTCTCCTAAAGTTTACATGTATGTCAAGTCCATTTCTGACAGAGAAAGACTTGAGCTTTCAATATTATTTGCACACTACAATAAAATTAACAGATATATGGTACTCCTAAATAAAAACTATGAACTGTGAAGTAAAGTGCGTTCTTTGAGGCAGATGTAATGAAGCTTTTAAGAAACCTCATTCACTGAACAGAAAAAGTGCTATTTTTGTTTTTAATTTATAATAGTTTAAGTTGACTGGGTTATATTCAATAGGGTCTTTGTGATGAAAAACAGGCTATTTTCCCCACCTTCATATTGCTATAGATTAAGTACTGTTTTTAAGAGATGGTGGATTGCAGTAGAAAGAGCACTGGAGTTGAATTCTGAATGTAAAGGTTTGAATCTCAGCTCTGCCAATTTTTACCACTGGATTAATAGATGATACTACACAGAAAATACTCTTATTATTGGTTAAAGAAAATCAAGTGTGTCTCTGTAAAGAGAATCAGGTATTATGCATAAAATTTTTATTTTATAAAAATAATAAAATAATATTATAATAAGATAATAATAAATTTTATAAAAAATAATAAAATAAAAGCCAGTAAGTTGAGTGAAAATGGATGTAAATACTGGAACTAGGGATCTGGCAGTGAGTTACTCTTGGGGTGAAGAGAAAGTATCATCCTTTCTCTTCTCATCTCTCCCAATGTCCCTGTTACTAGAGGAACTGGAAAGTCCCACATCCATATGGGAGTAGAGAGAGGTATGCCAAGAGCAAACAGAAGACCACTCCAGAAAAGGCAATTGAACCTCCCAACATAGGAATGTCTAGGTTATGACTTTATGAACTCTGAAGGGTCAGCATCAGTAGCAATGCCCATTGAAGTTTATAGCAGCATCCCTGAAGTAGCAGTGGCCAATGGCAGCAGCCTCTTTACCACGAACTAATGAGACAGCCAGGAAAATGCAGAAATATGGAGGCAGCTTCAGGATTCTACAAGGACTCCAGCCCTTGGCACCCAACAGAAAGCTAAACCAAGGGGGAACTTCATGAGGACTCAACAAAAGGAGAAAAAGATTCCAGTGACTAGACCTCTGAGTTACCCCTTTGCCACGTGGTTTTCCTATATGTGTGCCTGACTAACATTTTACTTTAAGTTTGAGCCCTGGGACCCTGTGTGTACAAGGGTAGAGTACACTCCTGGCTGGGGATGAGAGGAATGTTTCTATAGCATCTGACCCTGCTTAGTAAATACTCTTTTCTAAAAGTTAATTAAATCTGGTTGATAATAGGGAGCATACTGGTGAAAGTGAAAGTCCAGAAACCCCAGTAACTCTCAGGGTTACCCCTAGGACTCTGAGGAGAGGAGTAGAGTCCCTCTGGTGACCCTGCCTTGCTAAAGCAGTCTCCAAGAGGGCGCTTCATTGCGGGACTATAAACTTACAGAAACTTAGATTCTAAATCCCATGAACCTACTGCATTCTTTGGCTTGTAATTTAGCCACAAAGACTCATTCCAACTTTATAACTACACTGAGAAAATAACCAGTTAAAAAGTAAGGGGGGGGGCGGTGAACTCAGCCAGTCAGCTACTTGTTTTGTCTATTTAATGGCAAGCAAGTAGTTCACCTTTCCTCCCCCTTTTTTTGAGGCAATCAAGATTAAGTGACTTGCCCAGAGTCACACATCTACTAAGTATCTAAAGTCAGATTTGAATTTAGGTCTTCTTGATTCCAGGGTCAGTGTTCTATCCACTCTGTCACCAAGCTCCCCTTTTAATTAAAAAAAAAAAAAATGAATTCACTGAATTTATTTGCTGTTTTGGCATTATTTACTGAAAAAACATTATGAATACTTGTGTCACATAGACACAATCTCCCAAGTGAAAGGGGTCTTTGACCATGAATAAATTTGTTTCAATAGTTTATAAAGCACCTAGGCTATACTGAAATAATACAAATAATAGCTTGGTTGCTTCATGGTTTTTTTTAAGTACTTAACTCTTTCTCACATAAAAATGTGTATATAATTCATTTTCCGAATGGCCAACTTTGTCATCATTTAATTAAAAATAAGTGCTCTTCTTACACGAAAGTCATGTTCTCAAAGGATACTACCTTTTAGGAAACTGGAGAATGTAGATAAAATGAGCCAGAGAGTTAAATAGAAGAGAGGATAGGAAGTCTCTAGTACTTTCCACCAGTCTCTCTGTAAATTACCTTTTTCACAAGGCCTGAGAAATTTGTGTCTGACCCACCTGCAATAGCAGGAAATAAGTCCCAGGGTTGGAATTGGTTCTTTGGGAAAGTTCCTTAATTACCACTCCCTAAGGGATACACTGTAATGGGAATGTAAATTTTTAAGATCTTCCCTGCCCCTAGGCTAAAGTGCACCTGGAGCCTGGGGTGGGAGGCTTGTTTTTCAGTAGATACTTTTTGATTGGCCAGTGGGTCCAGAAGGTTGTTACATTCTCTGAGGCAGGAGCAGGCTATATAGACGCTGATTTGAGGCTTTGTTTTGGGGCTCACTTTGAGAAGTGTTCTGTGATTTGATCAGGTGAGACTCTGGGAAGCCGTTATTGAGAGCTCCCCGGCTTTGAAAAACCCAGATGTTGATTTGGTATGGATGTAATGGTTGGACAGTTTGGAAACCTGTCTACTTGATCTGTTTCTCTGTCTTGATAATTCTGTCTGTATACTCTAAAGTTCAGGGTGCTGACCTTTTTCCCCTGAACTAGGTAAATGGTACATATTTGACTGATTAAAGTAAGCTTGTTAACCCATTTTGAGTTGCTTTCCTTTAACAAAGCAGATCTGAGAACCTGTGTTGGAAGCCACCCTGGGGACTCTGGGGTGCTTGCTGCTACATACACATGTACTGAATCTACACTTAATTCTTCACTGAATTCATAGTCTCACCAAAAAAAAATTTTTTTCCTCTATCTCAAGGAGTCCCAACATGATAATTAGCTCAGAAATTATCACAGTTTTAGGATCATTGTTGCATGTTCCAAGAATTCCTTGAGTTATCTAGCTCTTTTTAAAAAATGATAGAAGGGTGGCTAGGAGGTGCAGTGAGTAAAGTGCCAGCCCCAGCCCCAGAGTCAGGAGGTTCCGATCCAGCCTCAGACACTTAACACACACACACACACACACACACACACACACACACACACACACACACATACACACACACACACACAACCCAACCACGTAACCTTGGGCAAGTTACTTAACCCCAATTGCCCTCCAAAAGGCAAAAATAAATAAATAAAAATAAAAAATGATAGAAGCTATTTCATACTGAAGATGTATGTTTTACCAAGTCCCTTGGCATTTCCCTGATCTAATTAAAATTAGTCACATATTAAAAAAAATTCTGCAGAGCAATTTCCAATCATCACTGTGATAACTTAATTGGGGATTTTGAAGTTGGTTATACTCAATCTTTTTTTTCTAGTTTCAAAAATTGAAGGAAAGGGAAGGGCAAAGAGAAAGGGAAAGGAAAATGGGAATGAGAAGGGGGAAAGCTATAAAATATTCAAGGCAAAAATATTTAAAGTTTAACTTTGTACTCTTTTTTTTCTACATGTTCAAGGTATAAGTGCAAAGTGAACTTGAAAATAGCTAAGGCAAAAGTCACTCAATTTACAGCCAATTCAATTCTGACTGAATTTGTATTCAGGTCAGAACTGGTCCAGACTGGCAATATATCTTTGGCATCATTTCCAGTAATATTTTGAATTGTCTTTAGTTATTCCCCAACCTTGGTGCTCTAGGTTGGTTCTAATTCCTTCCTCCTAAGAATTCTGGGATGACATCCTTTGATCCCTCACTGTTCTTGAAGTTGATCCCTATTCTGACTTCATGTCTCTCCCAGGCAGCTGGTGGCCAGTGGATATGGGGCTGGGCCTAAAGTCAGGAAGACCTGATTTCAAATCCAGCCTCAGACACTGTGTGACCCTGGGCAAGTCACTTAATCTTGATTACCTCAAAAAAAAAATGAGGATAATAATTTCACCTACCTCTCAAGGTTATCGTGAGGATCAAATTAGATGATATTTGAAAGTCACTTAGTATAGTGCCTGGCACAGAGTAGGCACTATATAAATGCTTATTCCCTTTTCCCTTCCCCACTTCAAGCTATATTTTGTTCTCCCTTGACTTCTATGACACTAACATCTGCCGATTTTCTTCCTACTTATCCAACTACTCTTTCCCAGTCTCCTTCTGTGATCCACAGCCCTCTCGCTCCCCCGATCTTCCCTCCCCTGAAAAGTATGGGTGTCCTTTCAAGCTCTGCCTTTGCCCTCTTTCTCTCTGCTCTCTTTTGGGAATTTCATTCCTTCTCATGGTTTTAATGAACACATATATGTAGATAACTATCAACTCAAAACACGCAGCCTAGATACCTGCTCAGTTCTAGGCCCATATTCCAGGTGCCCATAGAGCATTTCTGTCTGAATATCCCATTTCAAACTCCATATGATCATTCTATCCAAAATGAAATGCATTATCTTGTTCTCCAAATTTCCCCCTCTTTTCAATTTATTTATCATCCTCTCAGTAACTCATATCAAAATTGAGTCATTTTTTATTCTTCCCTCTTCCTCACCACTTCCCAAGTCTAGGAAACTGCCAAGTCTGACTGATTTGCCCTCAACAACAGCTCATTCATCCATTCCTTTCTCTCTGCTCACAGTGTCAACACCCTAATTTGTGCAGTCTCTCAAAACCCTCACTTAGACAATTTTAACATCTTCTAAACTAGAGTCTACCTCCAGTCTCTTCTTTCTCTCATATATCCTCTATATAGCTGCCAAAATAATCTTAATACATTTATTTGAACATGTTTCTCCCCAGCTCAGAACCCTTCAGTGTTTCTCTATTACTAGAAAATGAAATATGAATTCTTAGTATATGAACAGATAATTTGTAAAAGAGGAAAGAGTTAACCATAGGAGAAAAGATACTAATGATTACAGGAACATACATAAAGACAGTCATAAGATCCCAGAAATTTAGTATGTCTTGATAGGAAAACAACAGTAATGAAGCTTTTCTTTGCTTATTCACTGATTATTTGTTAATTTGCTTCTGCCTTTTTAAAAGCTAGAGATTTGGGATATGTTTTTACCCTTTCTATATTAATTGAATTGTTTTTGTTAATAGTTAGTAAGTTTATAACTTTACATTTTTTTTAAGCCACTGACACCTCAGTCTAATATTTATGAACCTTCACAATCTGGTTCCAACTAACTTGCCAATATTCTTTTATACTCCCCTTCTTCATATACTCTATATTACAGCCAAACTACACTTCTAGTGTAGTAAGTCAGTCAATAAGCATTTATTAGGTACCTGCTGTGTTCCAGGTACCATGCTAAACACTGAAGATACAAAGAAAGGTGAGAGAGACTCTCTACCTTCAAGGACCTCACAGTCTAGTGAGGGAGATACCTTATAAACAAGATACACATATGATAAATTGGAGATAATTCACACAGGGAAGCGCTAGCATTAAGAGAGATCAGGAAAAGCTTCTTGTAGAAGGTGGAGTTTTATTGGAACACTAATGTATTGTTGGTGGAGTTGTGAACTAATCCAACTTTTTTGGAGTGTAATTTGGAACTGTGCACAAAGAGCTATAAAACTATGCATACCCTTTGATTCTTTAATGCCAATTCTAGACCTGTATACCAAAGAGATCATTAAAAAATGAAAAGTACCCACATTTACAAAAATGTTTATAAGGGCTCTTTTTGTGGTGGCAAAGAATTGGAAATTGAGGGGATGTCCATCAATTGGGGAAAGGCTGAACAAGTTGTGGCATATGAATGTAATAGAATACTATTGTTCCATAAGAACTGGTAAGCAGTCAGATTTCAGAAAAACCTGAAAAGACTTGCATGAACTGATGCTAAGTAAAGTAAGCAGAACCAGGAGAACATTGTATATAGTAATAGCAATATTGTGCAATTATTGATTTTGTTAGACTTAACTCTTCTGAGCAATGCAAAGATATAAGACAATTCCAAAAGACTCATAATGGAAAATGCTATTCCCATCCAGAGAATAAACTAAGGAGTCTGAATGTAGATCAAACTGTACTATTTTCTCTTTTTTTTGTTTTTTCTTTCTTATGATTTTTCTCTTTTGCTTCTTTCACAACATGACTAATATAGAAATATGTTTAATATGATCATACATGTATAGCCTATATCATATTTCATGCCATCTTGGGGACAGGGGAGGGAAGAGAAGAGGAAAATTTTAGAACTCAAAATCCTTATAAAAGTGTATGTTGAAAACTAAAAATTAATTAATTAAGTTTTTTAAAAAAAGAAGGTGGGATTTTAGCTGGGACTTAAAGGAATCCATGTAGAAATGAGGAAGGAGAACATTTTAGGCATGGTGATGTCTAGTGAAAACGACAAGAAATGGAAGATGGTGTCTTTTTTGAAACAGCAGGGAGGCAATTACAAAGTATTTGAGGGGAGTATTAGGCTGAATAAAATTGGAAAGGTAAGAGGGGTTCAGACTGTAAAGGACTTTATGTGGCAGTGGATTTTGTACTTGATTCTTTTTTTATCATGTAGGCTTTCTTGAAATGAAAATTTATTGTTACATATTTTGAATCCTCTCTTATGTTCTGCTATGCACATGACATGCTTTTATTGTTCTCTTTTTTGTATTTTGTATTTTTTTCAATTTGCAATATTCATTTCCACAAGATTTTGAGTTCCAAATTTTCTCCCTATCTCTCCCTTAGCCCACACCCCAAGATGGCAAGCATACTTATTACCACTTTTCCCAGTCTGCCCTCTCTTCTATCCCCCCCATTCACCTCTTTCCCCCTTCTCCCTTACTTTCTTGTAGGGCAAGATGGATTTCTATACCCCATTGCCTGTATATCTTATTTCCCAGTTGCATGTAAAAATATTTTTTTAACATGTGTTTCTGAAACTTTGAGTTCCAGATTCTCTCCCTTCTTCCCTCCTCACCCACCCATATTGAGAAGACAAGCAATCCAATAGATGTTACACATGTGTAGTTATGCAAAACATTTCCATAGTAGTTATATTGTGAAAGACTAATTATATTTCCTTCCATCCTATCCTGTCCCTCCCCATTTATTCTAGTTTCTCCTTTGACCCTGTCACTTTTCAAAAGTGTTTGCTTCTAAATACCTTCTTCCCCAATCTTCCCTCCCTTCTATCATCCCCCCTCTTATCCCCTTCCTCCCACTTTCCTGTTGTGTAAGATAACCAATTGAGTGTGTATGTTATTCCCTCCATAAGCCAAATCCAATGAGAGTAAAATTGAGTCATTTCCTTTCATCTCCCTGCTCTTCCCCTCCATTGTAACAGCTTTCTCTTGCAATATGTCAGATAATTTACCCTATTCTATCTCTCCCTTTCTCTTTCTCTCAATATATTCTTCTATTACCTTTTAATTTTATTTTTTAGATATCATCCCTTCATATTCAACTCACCCTGTGACCTCTATGTATACATATACATACATACACACACATATATATTCCCTTCAACTATCCTAATACTGAGAAAAGTCTCATGAATTACAAATACCATCTTTCCATTTAGGAAAGTAAACAGTTCAACTTTAATAAATTCCTTATGATTTCTTTTTCCTGTTTACCTTTTCATGCTTCTCTTGATTCTTGTATTTGAAAGTTAAATTTTCTGTTCAGCTCTAGTCATTTCATCAAGAATGCTTGAAAGTCCTCTATTTAATTGAATATCCATAATTTCCCCTGAAGTATTATACTCAGTTTTGCTGGGTAGGTGATTCTTGGTTTTTAATCCTAGCTCCTTTGACCTCCAGAATATTATATTCCAAGCCCTTCAATCCCTTAATGTAGAAGCTGCTAGATCTTGTGTTATCCTGATTGTGTTTCCATAATACTTGAATTACTTCTTCCTAACTGCTTGTAATGTTTTCTCCTAGACATTGGAACTCTAGAATTTGGCTATAATATTCTTAGAAGTTTTCTTTTGGGGATCTTTTTCAAGAGGCAATCAGTGAATTCTTTCAATTTCTTTTTTCTTCCTTTTTTTTGGAGGGCAATTCAGGTTAAGTGACTTGCCCAAGGTCACATGGCTAGTTTTTGTGTTCAATGTCTGAGGCTGGATTTGAACTCAGGTCCTCCTGACTCCAGGGCCAGTGCTCTATTCACTGCGCCACCTAGCGCTCCCCCCCAAATTCTTTCAATTTCTATTTTGCCCTCTAGTTCTAGAATATCAGGACAAATTTTCTTGAGAATTTCTTGCAAGATGGTGTCTAGGCTTTTTTTTTTTTTTGATCATGGCTTTCAGGTAGTCCAATAATTTTTAAATTATCTCTCCTGGATCTGTTTTCCAGTTATTTTTCCAATGAGATATTTTGCATTGTCTTCTATTTTTTCGTTATTTTGGATCTGTTCTATAGTATCTTGATTTCTCATAAAGTCATTAGCTTCCATTTGTTCCATTCTAATTTTGAAGAAATTATATTCTTCAGTGAGCTTTTGGACTTGCTTTTCCATTAGACCAATTCTGCTTCTTAAGGCATTCTTCTCCTTGTTGACTTTTTGGACCTCTTTTGCCATTTGAGTTAGTTTATTATTTGTTGTTTTTTTTGTTTGTTTGTTTTTTGTCTTTTGGAGGGCAATTGGGGTTAAGTAACTTGCCCAAGGTTACACGGCTAGTTTTTGTGTGTGGGTGTTAAGTGTCTGAGGCCAGAACTGAACTTGGGTTCTCCTGATTCTGGGGCTGGCACTTTACTCACTGTGCCACCTAGCCACCCCCGAGTTAGTTTATTTTTTAATTTTGTTATTTTCTTCGACATTTTTGGGCAGTCTCCTTTAGTAAACTGTTGACTCGCTTTTTGCGATTTTCTTGCATCATTCTCATTTCTCTTCCCAATTATTCCTCTACTTCTCTTACTTGATTTTCAAAATCCTTTGTGAGCTCCTCCATGCCCTATGACCAATTCATATTTTTCTTAGAAGCTTTTGATGCAGGAGTTTTGATTTTCTTGTCTTTTTCTGGTTCTATGTTTTGATATTCTTTGTCACCAACGAAAAATTCTATACTCTGATTTATTTTCCTCTGCTTGCTCATTTTCCCTGCCAATTACTGAACATTTGAGTTCTTTGCCATGGCAGAACTCTGCTTCCAAAGTGGAGAGTGCTGTGTCCCAAATTTCTGGGGTTTTGCACAGCTGTTGTCAGAGTTACTTCTAGGCACCTGTCTCAGAACTGTGAGGAAGATTGCCTCTCCACAGTCTGCCATGCCAACACTCCTCATCTTAGGACTGCCACCCAAGACTGCAACCCAGATCCAAGCAGGGCAAAGCAAGAGAATCCTGCCTTAGTGCCAGCAAAGAGAATCCAGCAATTCCCTCTGAGTAGCTGCTTTGTCCCTCCACCACCTGTGGACCTGGAGCTGTGGAAGCAGCTGCTATTGCTGTTGCTGCCTCTGAAGCTGCAACCACCTTTGCCATCCCTGGGGCAGGGGCTGATTGAGCTCTTTCCCACCCAGGTTCAACAGGGTTTCCCCACTGACTTTTTACTTTCTCTTTGTCTTTTGTAGGTTGAGAAGTTTGGAAACCACCACAGCTGCCAGTGATTTAGTCCCTTGAGGTCTGCTCCGGCTTAGTCTGTGCTGCTAGTCTGTGCTGGTGTGGCCCATGTGGGACTGTGCTCCACTCTCAGCCCAGTGTGACAGACTTTTCCTTTCAGCTTGCCATGCTGTCTGCAGCTGGAGATGTATTTCACTCTGTCATTTTGTGGGTTCTGTTGCTCCAAAATTTTAGAGTCTTTTTTTACAAGTGTTGGAGGTGATTAGAGGATGAGCTCAAGTGAGTTCCTGCTTTTACTCTTCCATCTTGGCTCAAACCCCCCCCCCCATTTTTGATTCTTAAGATAATTCAGAGTCACTGGAGTTTATTCAATATGGAAGGAATGACATGGTCAAGTCTGTGCTTTAGGAAAATTATTTTGACAAATGAGTGGAGGATAGATTGCAGTAGGGAGAGAATTATGGCAGGGAGACCAACCAGATGATTTTACATATGAAGCAACTGAGGCACACAGATATTAAACAAGATGCCCAGGATTAGAGAGTTAGTAAATGTCATTATATTACATCACATTACAGAACAGAGGCTTTTCCAGTCTTCTTGACTTTGAGGTAAGTGCCATATCTATACCATCTTGCCCCCGCCCCTTTTTTGTGAATAGATATACACAAAATAGATACAAGGGGATTTAGAGGCAAAGGGTAATCTCATGTAGAAGATAGAATATGATTTGAATCCTGAAAGGGATTCCAAGAGGCAAGGCTGAGATGGGAATGCATTTCAGTCCTGAAGGATGGTGAGTACAAAGACGGGGAGTGTTGTATAAGGAGGCCAGAATGTGGAAACAGGGAGTAATATGTAATCAGGCTGGAAAAGTAGACTGAGCTTAGATTGTGAAGGGCTTTAAATAATCAACAAAAGAGTTTATGTTTACTCATAGATGAAATAGGGAGCACAATTGCATCATTTTGAGTGGGTAAATGATGAGGTCTTACCTACACTTTAGGAAAATTATTTTGGTAGCCTTAGTTGAGAGATTGGAATGGGGAGAGATATGAGTCAGGAAGATCAATTATAAAGATGTTACATGGCATTGATTGAAACTAGAGAAGTAAATCAAGGGAACAGACTAGACAAAGGAGAACCAGAGACAGTGGAAATCAATAACCTAGCATTCAATAAACTGGAAAACAAATCACTTAGGGAAAAAACTCTCTATTTGATTAAATAAAACTGCTAGGAAAACCAAAAAGCAGTACAGCAGAAATTGGGCTTAGACCAACATCTTACACCATATTCCACTATATATTCTAAATGGATATGTGACCTTAATATTAACATACCATATAAAATAACTGAAAAGAAGTGGACCATATATTTTTCATAGCTATGGGTTAGATATGTATACTTTTTTTTTTAAAGATAATTTACCCTAATCTATCTTTCCCTTTCTCCTTCTCCCAATATATTCCTCTCACCTCTTATTTTTATTTTTATATTCATATTCAACCCATCCTGTGCCCTCTATCTATGTATACATATACACACATATGCACACACTCATATATATATATATACACACACATACACCCTCCTATACACACTTATATATGTATGTATACATATATATTCCCATCAACTATTCCCATATTGGGAAAAGTCTTATGAGTTACAATTACCATTTTTCCATGCAGGAATGTAAATAGTTCAATTTTAATAAGTTCCTTATGATTTCTTTTTCCTGTTTACCTTCTCATGCTTCTCTTGCTTTTTGTAATTGAAAGTCAAATTTTCTGTTCAGCTCTGTGTTTTTTTTTTAAAGCAATTGGGGTTAAGTAACTTGCTCAAGGTTACATGGCCAGTTATTTCTGGGTGTGGTGCTAAGAATCTGAGCCCTGATTTGATCCCAGGTCATCCCGACTCTGGGGCTGGTGCTCTTACTCACTGTGCTACCTGGCCACCAGCTCTGTTTTTTTTTTTTTTTCATCAAGAATGCCTGAAAGTCCTCTATTTCATTGAATTACTATATTTTCCCCTCAAGCATTATATTCAGTTTTGCTGGATAGGTGATTCTTGGTTCTAATACTAGCTCCTTTAACCTCTGGAATATCATATCCCAAGCCCTTCAATCCCTTAATGTAGAAGCTGCTAGATCTTATGTTACCCTCATTGCATTTCCACAATACTTGAATTACTTCTTCCTGACTGCTTGTAATATTTTCTCCTTGATCTGGGAACTCTGTAATTTGGCTATAATATTCCTAAGAGTTTTCTTTTGGGGATCTTTTTCAAGAGGCATTCTGTGTATTCTTTCAATTTCTATTTTGCCCTCTGGTTCTAGAATATCAGGGCAATTTTCCTGGAGAATTTCTTGAAGGATGATTTCTAGGTTCTTTTTTTGAACATGACTTTCAGATAGTTCAATAATTTTAAAATTATGTCTCCTGGATCTGTTCTCCAGATCAGTGGTTTTTTCAGTGAGATATTTCACATTACCTTCTATTTCTTCGTTATTTTGGATCTGTTTTATAGTATCTTGATTTCTCCTAAAGTCATTAGCTTCCAATTGCTTCAATCTAATTTTGAAGGAATTGTTCTCTTCAGTGAGTTTTTGAAATTCCTTTTCCATCTGGTAAATTCAGCTTTTTAAGGTATTGTTTTCCTCATTGGCTTTTTGGACCTCTTTTGCCATTTGAGTTAGTCTACTTTTTAAGGTGTTATTTTCTTCAGAATTTTTTTTGAGTCTCCTTTAGCAGGCTGTTGACTCACTTTTCATGATTTTCTTGCATCATTCTCATTTCTCTTCCCAGTTTTTCTTCTACTTCTCTTACTTGATTTTCAAAATCTGTCTTGAGCTCCTCCATGGCCTATGACCAGTTCATATTTTTCTTGGAAGCTTTTGATGCCGGAGTTCTGACTTCATTGTCTTCCTTCAGTTCCATGCTTTGATTCTTTTTGTCCTCAAAAAAGGTTTGTATGGTCTTATTGCACTTCATCATCTTGCCAATTACTTGACTTTTGATCTCTTTGATGTGGTAGAACTCTGCTTACAGAATGGACAGAGTTTTGTTCCAAATTTCTGGGGTTTTTGCAGCTGCCAAAGCTATTAGTTGGGTGCCCTCTCTACAGCCCCTACAATCTCTGGCTCACTGGCCACGTACCCCAGGACCACCACCCAAGACCGTGATCCAGATACATGCAGGTCAAAGCAAGAGCGAGTACCCTCTGAATGGTCACTTGGTCCCCCTAAGATCTGCAGGCCAGGAGCTCTGAAATAAACCATACAGCCCCACCTCTCCTCTGGCCACTTCTCACTCCAGGGGCAGGGGCTGTACCACACTGTTCCTTCACCCTTACAACAGAGTTCCTGACTGATTTTTTATTTTTGATTTGGCATTTATGGGTTGAGGAGTCTGGAAACTGCCACAGCTGCTGGTGATTCACTCTCCTGCAGTCTGCTCTGGCCAGTTTGGGCACTGGTCGGGGCCACCCTGGGGCTGGAACTGTGGCATACTGGAAACTGATTTGGCTCCCAGCACACTGCAATAGGACCTTTCCTGTTGGATTGTCAGGTTGCCTTCAGCAGGAGATTTGTTTCTCTCTGTCTCTTTGTGGGTTCTGTAGCTTTAAAATTTGTTTATACTCATTTTTTTACAGGTATTGGAGATGGTTGAAGGTGGAGCCCATGCCAAGTTTGTGCTTTTACTCCACTATCTTGGCTCCACCCCCTAGATATGAATCCTTCACAAGGGAAAGAAGTAATTTCAACAGATAAAATAGATAATTTAGATTACATGAAATTGAAAAGCTTCTACACAAATTTGATTTGTCTAGTAATATAAGAAGGAAAGTAGTCAAATGGGAAAAATTCTTCACATCAAATTTCTCTAAGTTTTGGTATCCAAAATATATAGACAACAGAGATGTATGTGTGTATATATAATATGTGTGTATACATGTATAAATACACACATATGTATATGTACTTGTATATGTAATATGAAACATCAAAAGTTATTTCCTAATAAATAAGTTAAGGATATGAAAAAATGGTTTTCAAAAAATGACAAACTATTAACAACCTTATGATAAATTGTTCCAAATCACTAATAATAAGAGAAATATACATTAAAAAAACATTAAGATTTCACCCCTAACTCAGTAAATAGGCAAAGGTGACAAAAGATAAGAATAGTCACTACTGAAGGGGGTGTGGGAAGGTAGGCACACTGGTACACAGTTGGTAAAGCTATGAATCAGTGCAACCATTTTGGAAAACAATTTGGAGTGATGCAAATCAAGTGTCTAAATAAAATATCCTTACCATTACTAAGTATATACCCCAAGGAGGCATAATAATGGTAATAAGAAAGGACCCAAATATAACAAAACAATTACAGCAACACTTTTTGTGGTAGCAAAAAGCTGGAAAGAAAAAAGATGTCATTCATTGTGGAATGGATAAATATGTTAGGGTATAGAAATGTAATAGAATAATAATACTGGACTATAAAAAATAATAAATATGATGAGTCCAGAAAAGGAGAAGCATGGAAAGATTTACATGAACTGATATAAAATAAAATACGCAAAGCCAGGAAAACAATATACGTAATTACTACAACAATGTAAATGGAAAGAACAATCACAACAAAACAATTTAAAAAATGAATATTGAAAATTTGAATGAACACATGGTTCCAAAGAAGATATGAGAAGATGCCCTCACCTCACTCCTTTGGAGGTCTCTGAGTGTGGAATATTGCATATATTTTCAGATTTTTTTAATGTATTCATTGGTTTTGCTGATTTTTTTCTCATTATTTTTTCCTTAAAAATATTACTTGTTGAGCAGAACCAGGAGAACATTGTACACAGTGACAGCAGTATTATGCAATGACCAGCTTTGTTAGACCTAGCTCTTCTGAGTAATGCAATTATCTAAGACAGTTTCAAAAGACTCATGATAGAAAATGGCTATCCACATCCAGAGAAAGAACTATGGAGTCTGAATGCAGATCAAAGCATACTGATTTCTCTTTTTTGTTGTTTTTTGTTTTTTCTTTCTCATGTTTTTTACCTTTTGTTCTGGTTCTTCTTTTACAACATGACTAACATGGAAATATGTTTAATGTGATCATAATGTATAGCCTATATCAGATTGCATACTGTCTTGAGGGGGAAGGAGTGGAGGAAATTCAGAACTCAAAATTTCATAAAAGCAAATGCTGAAAACTAAAAATAAATCAATAGATTTTTTAAAATAAAAATATTACTTATATGAGATAGCACTCAGGGATAGGGAGGTAGAGGAATACTGGGAGAAATTTTGGTGATATAAAAACAAAATATATCAATACAAATAAAAGTTTTAAAGAAATATATTATAACAACCTAGGTAAAAGGAAAAGTAGTGACTATGTGAGTAAAGAGAAGTGAATAAATGTCACTGTTGTTGTGGAGGTAGAAACTATTAGATTTGGTATCTGGTTGTCTGTGTGGGCTGAAAGGGTATTGTGAGTCTAGTTGGACACCAGAATTGTGAACCTAACTTATTAGGAGCTCCTTGAGGGCAGGGATTTTCTTTTCCTCTCTTTGTATTCCCAGACTTAGCACAGTGCCTTACACATAGTAAGCATTTAACAAATGCTGCTTGACTGACTAGTGGGTGCCCTTGACAGAAATAGAAACATTTTGTTGTATCAACAATGCAGTATTCGCAATGCCTATAGTAACTATAAATATGCTGATATGGTTATTAATCATAAAATGTAACAGGCTCTCTACATGGGGGATGTAGACAGAACATTTATTCAAATATCGGAAAACTGAGTCCCCGAACCAGAAAGTCAAAGCCCTCACAGTAGTCACAGAGTTGGTACACGTAGTTAATGCACTATGTGTTAATAAACACCCACATTCTCAAGCCTTCAAAACAGAACAGGCTACCTCCGGCAAAGATCCTCCTCTCCTCACTCATGGTAACTGCTCAGCCTCCATGCAGCTCACTCCCAGCAGCTTCAGCCCCCTGCAGTTCCCATCCCCAGCAGTACTCAGCAGGAGTCCTTAGCAGAAATTCTGTCTGGCTCAAAAAAAAGGAGTTCACACCACCACTGCTGCTACTTCCAGTCACAGCGCTGGCTCCAGCCTGGCTTCTATTTGGCTCCAGCTCCTTTCTGCCCCACCCCTTCCTGCTATATCAGCAAGTTCAAGGGCATGGAAGAACTTTAAATCCCATTACCATTACATTTGTAGAGGGGTAGGTTTGGGGACAAGAGAGAAGATCATTAAGTCAGTTTCAGGATATGTTGAGTTTGAGACGCCTACAGGACATCCAGTTTGAAATATCCCACAGGACCTTGATGGTTTTATCAAAAAATGGTCCAACCTTGGGCAGATCTCAGGATGGATTTAATCTCTAGGTTCCTTGAACTCTACCCTGATAAAGGTTCATTCAGAACCCCTGGGTATATTTTGCTGCTGAGTAGAGAACCTGCCAAGAATACCAGGGCTAGCTGGAAACCCCTCACACCCAAGGGATTTGATTGGAATTAGACCAGTCCTAGGGAAGCCATGAACCATATGACTGAGTCAGTCACAATAGGTGTTCCAATCCCTTGTACTGAGTAATCAATCAAAGAGAGACAACTTCAACTTAAAGCAAAAATTCTGGGCAGACTGTCTGGCCTTAAATCATGCATTGTGTCATTTTGGAACTATGGAATGAGTTAAACCCCAGCAGGCTGCTTGACTTTAGCTCATTCCAGTTTCCCAAAAGAGAAGAAGAAAAGTCAGAGGAAAATAAATTAAAACCAGAACATCAGACAAGCTCTATCAATAATTATTTGCTGAAAGCTTCTGGTGTGTCCAGCTTTGAGTTAGGCACAATGGCTTCATCCTCAGCTCAGAATTTCCTCCTTTTTATATATTTAACTTATCTTTTATGTTGCCTAAATATCTTGATACTTTGCAATAAAGTGCATTGCTAAGAGTTCAGGTGAAACTCATGAGAGAGAATTCTTGAAAGAAGTTTTAAGAACAAAACAAAGGCCAATTTTCATAATTTAGTTTCTGTCTTAAAAAATAAAATTCCCACCTCCAGGACTTCGTTTAAGTTGAAGAGTAACCTTGAGATCACCAAACCAGCTGTAACAGAACATTAGCTCTCATAGATTCTACTGAGCTAGAAAGGTATTCAGTACAGGATCAGCAATAGGAGGTATGTATCTGTTCTCTCAAGGACCAGCTAAGTTAAGGGAAGGGAAGTGCCGATGGTCACTGACTGATGAACCTTTTTAGCCTTACTTGAATAGACTGAGTTGTCTACTAACATGAAGGGACATCTAACTAGCTTTGTTAAAAAGAGTATTCTCATGGTTGAAACCACAGATCCTTGAAATTTGAAAGTAAATTCAAGAGTTATCTAAGTAAGAAAGGAAACTGGTGGCAATGAGATGGAATCACTTCCTTTCAAATGTTAAAATATGTTTTCAATTGGATATAGAAGTGTATCTGTGCTTTCACTGGTCATATGAGGAAGCCCCTTCTATCAATGCAAATCAAAACTTTCTCAGCAACTTTGAGTCTTGGAGAGTTGCCTGGAGTAACTTGACTAACACCTCACATCAGAGGCAGGATTTGAACTCAAGTCTTTCTGAATCTCAGGTCGGCTCTCTCTCCATTATGCCATGCTGCCTTTTCTATGATATGGAAGACACAAGAAAAGAATGGAGGATTCATCCTCAGTCTCTAGGATGGAAAGGGGTTAAACAGTTCTGCTTTGGTTGAACATATTTATTAATTATCTGGAAGGTAGAGGAGATGAAGTAAAAAACATATATTTAAGTGAACAAAGAATAGGGAGGATTGTTAAGGGGAACAGTTTGAAACTGTAGGGCTTTCCCACTTGATAGATGAGTTTGTAATTGTGATGTTTAGATAGAAATACCTAGGAATTCACACAGACAATTCCTTAGAGGTTTTTTCCCACATGCCCTCTCAAACTCAGCTCAATGATCTTGAGTTATCATCATAAGTATACCCATTCTAAGTTGGCCTAGATTTGTATTTTGAACATTCTGGGAATAATGAACCAGCCAGTGACTAGAGGAAATTCAGTCCACCTTCCCTGGAGAGGGGAAATATTGTGGCCCAAAAAAAGAGAATCCGGATGCAGTTTCTCCCCTGAAAGCCAGAATCTTAAAAGAGCCAAATCTCTCCCCTGTGCTATTGGCAGAAGTCTGGTGCTGGCTTCCAAGAAGTGCTTAGAACAAGAAGGAGACATGTGGGAACCAGGGGAAAAGAAAAGGGCCAGTGATAGTCAGCCCTTTAAAAAAGAATTCTCTGAGAAAATTAATGAGAGTGCAGTGAGGCAATGAAAAGGAAGAAGGATGGGACATGTGGGGTGAAGGGATTAATTGGAAATTGGGGCTGAGGCCTATTAGGAAGACATTGGAACATTCACTGGTCCTGTTCCATGGGTAATGTTAAGACTTCAGACTCTAGGGACAACTGTTGCAGCTGCAAAAATCTTAAAGTGGGTTGAGAATCATTCTCTTCTGAGAATTCCAAAATAAAGGTCAAATAATGGAGAAGGTGAAAAGAAAAAAATTGGAACTTCCCAGCTCAGTGTCCTTAAAATAGTGTCATTTGGAAACTTTACCATATTACACAGTCTTCAGTAGTATTGGCCTTTTCCATAGATGTATTAATGGGAAACAGACTTCCATGCAGACGAGAACAACGAAAGCCCTCGAAGGCTGCCGACCCTTTCTTAAGAAGGGCAGAAATGTGTTCTTTTACTTCCAAAGAACTTCATGTATCCATCTTTTCCACCCTTCTCTTAGTGATACAAGCTACATGTGCCTTAAGTCACTCCTCAGTATTTCTCTCTTAAGTCATATGCACACTGTTTGCTGCATGTAGAGAGTGGTTTTCCCATACTGAGTTAATCATACGTCCTTCACTATTGGCATGTGCTGATACAGATGCCAAGTTCAATAAAATCTAGAAACTTGCTGTTTATTATGAACAACTCACTAAGTGAGAGAGGAAACAGGCTTCAATGAGTTTGTTTCCCTGATTCATGGTATCAGGTCACATGTTTACAAGAAAGGTTTTCAAGATCCCATAGGAATCAATGGTGTCAGTGAAATGAACACAGATTTAGCAAAAACAAACTACTCTCAGAGTAATTCCTAGGCACTGTTGGGAAGAAATGTCCTCATATGGAAATCATAATTGGGGCATTAAATGAACTATTTTTTAGCTGCTTTTAACTGTTGTGGTTTAAAATCATCATTCCTCTTTAAAAAGTCAGGCTGCTGAAACAGAGACTCTAATATAAAAGGCCATTCAAAAGATTAGATTTCCTCAGAAAGATCAGAAAAAGGAAACTACTTCACAAAGGAAAGGCTCTTGTTCCAACAGGAAAGGAGGATTATCATAACTTCTCCAGGAAAAAAAAAATGGTTGCTTACAGGGCAGGGTCAAAAGCATTGGGAAGGCTTCAAATACTTCAAATCATTCCAGAGGGGTGTTGTTCTAGGAAAAAAAGCAACCATGGGGTAGAAGAAAATAATGATGATGATGATGTTGATAATGCATTTATATAGCACTTTAAGAATCGAAAAGCACTTTTACAAAAATCATCTCATTTGATCATCACAAAAGCTCTGAGAGGTAGGTGCTATTATTATCATGTCCATGGTCTTTCCATCAGGATTTCAGTTGGGTTCAGATCTGACACTTAGGAGGTGTGTGAACATGGGAAAATCACTTAATATCTTTGTTCCTAAGGCAACTACCTAAGATTCATCTACTAAGATCATCTACTAAGATTGATTAATCAATAAATATTTATTAAGTGTCTACTAGGTTCCAGGTGCTGTGCTTAATATGCTGGATATATGTAAAGATATGTGCACAATGTGTGCTGCTTATGTAAGATATGTATATCCACATGAGACACCTAAACATATAGATAGGTGGTTCAAGGGGAGACAGATATTTTTGGAATCTTGTTCACTCCTCTCCAGGGAAGATTGTGATTCCTGCCTTGAGGGGAGCAGGAAAAGGAATCAGAATGCTAGATACTCCATTCTCCTCTGAGAAAGAATGGGTAACAAACTAGAATTATATCTGATGCCCCACTGCCAAAATATCTCTGATCTAGCATCATTATTTTTTAGGGTCATAACCACTAGCTTCTCTGGTCAATGTCTCTTAAAGATATGTGTTGAAATCAGTTAAAATTAGCTTGGGAGAGCCAAACACTAAATTTTCAATGTGAACGTTTGTACCTAGGAAATCAGTAAGTGCTACAAAGCAGGGATTGATTTGTTTTGCCGATTGTCTAGATTTAAGAAAGCAATGGAGAAAATGTTAATAATTCAAATTCAACTTAAAAGTATATTATGCATATATTTTTTTCCCTAAGAGGTGGTTGTTAAACATTTACTAGCATACCACAAAGGGTACTTTGAGTTTATACCCACCAGCTTTGGCACTTCCCACTAAATGTTAATACAAGAGACCATCACAAATAATGAATAAATAAGTAAATCCATTTATCCAAGCAAATTATGAATAATAAGTAAATCCATTTATCCAAGCAAATATATGAGTAGATGAACTTTCTAGGTAGGAATGAGATGAGATCTTGGCTCAACCAAGATAAGGAGCTTGATCATACCCAAGAGAAAACTACCCAAAGACTTTAGGGAGGCAGGTTGGAAATCTGGAATCTGTTGACCTTTCCCTACATATTTACCAAAGTCTATCTCTCTCAGGAGTCAAGTCTCCAAGAGAATATGGAACCATGACTGTCCTCTCTTAAAAGGAATGAAGAATCTCTCCTCTCCAAAGCTCTTGTGCCAACTTCATTCTATAGTCATGCAAGTTCAAACCCTCATTTTCCTCATCTGAAGTTATGTGCTACAGGAAGCCTGTAACACAGAGATGCCCTTCCTTAACATAGTTTGGTTAGGAATGAAGCGACATCCCTCCCCTGAGCCAAAACTTTTCATAGTCCTTTGCAAAATCAGTGGGGGCAGGTTTAAAACCTGTAACGATACAGCATAAACACAAGCATCAGTGCTTTAAAACAACAAGAATGAGTTTTCCTAATATCCCAGGTGACCTACTTATAGTACCATTGAGACCAAAATGTAAAACTGTGCATTAACAATGTAAGCAGCAGATATGGCACTCTGTAGAGCATCACCTGATGAGGGACTGAAGTGGCAATATGCCTAAGTAAATGCAGAACATAGCATCGACAGCTCAAAAGTACATCCACACCCATAGTACACAGGAAGCAACTATGAACAACAAAATAAGCATGACCAATGAATAAGGAATAGGGAAAAGCTAGTTTGGGGGGTCAGCTTAGCTACATATCATCATTAGTATATATGCAAAACAATGAACAAATGGACATTACTATCACATGGACAAAGCAGCAAAATAAGAAACAAGCATATTCAATCATGCAGTATTATATGCAACAATAAACATGCAATTACCTGCAAGGCAACTCCACATGAACAGCTGCTAGCATTGTCACAGAGATAAACGTGTACCTACTTCTTCAGATTGACCTGTAATCTCACAACTTGGCCTAGTGACTGATCTAATAGGTCTTGTTCCCACGTCCCTGACTGATCTCTCTGCTCACGTACTCAAGTAGTAGCTAGTACAAGCGGACCATCTGGATAATAATATGTTGTACTATTGCTGTTTAACTGTTTCAGTTGTGTCTGATTCTTCATGACCCCATTTGGGGTCTTCTTGGCAAAGATACTGGAGTGGCTTGCCGCTTCCTTCTCCAGCTCATTTTACAGATGAGGAAACTGAGGCAGAGTTAAATGACTTGTCTAGGTTCACCTAATGAATAAGTGTCTGACGCCAGATTTGAACTCAGGAAGATGAGTCTTCCTGACTCAAGACCCAGCACTCTATCTACTGCACCACCTAGTTGCCCATATCATACTACCTAGATACCTCCAAAGGATAAGAAGGAATAAAAAAACAAACTCAATACAGGACATCAGTTGCTTGGTGAAGAGTAGAAAAGGAGTGTTGAGGAAATAAGACAAAAGTTTAACGCACACATACATGGTTTAAACCACTACATTCTACCATTTGCCATTTTAAGTTCCAAATTAATATTTGACTAGGATATAAAAGATCACACTATTGGAAGAGAAAAGGTGCTTTTCACAACTATAGTTATAGAATAGATTCTGAACCAAAGAATAAGTAAAAAAATAAAACGTAAATTGTTTAATTTTGATTGCATTAAATTGAAAACCTTTTGTGTTAACAAAATCAATACAGTTAGGATAAGGAGAGGCATGGTCAATTGGGAGAAAATCTTTTCATGAAATATATCAGATATTTGATATCTCTTCTATCCAAGCTATATAAGGAATTATTGTCTTCATTCCTTCTCATGCTGCTGTCTGAACTTCCTCTACCATGCTCCAGCACAAGAAACTTCACTCTAGCCCTGGAATACACCAGGATAATCAACAGCGTTAGGGGTTTTCAGTCATAAGGAAATATGCAGTGATCAAAGGTTATGATTTTATAGGCTGACTGAGACTGATTGATTAAAGAAGAGCTTCAGGAATGTTCATGGTCTAGAAATTTATTATCCTTGACCATCTTGTTTAGTGTTTGTTAAGGAAGAATTTTTTTAAATGAAATTCTGGGGAAAGAAAGAGTGAATTTCATTTTCTTATGGCCTTCCTGGTAATAAGCCCCTCAAAATTTAGCTAAGCTAGTCATTGGATAATGTACACTCAAAAACTTTCCAGTTGGTAGGACCTTTCAGAATTTATGATTTATTGACATAGCCTCTAAATGAATCATTGAATGAATTAGTGAGTCAGAAAATGAAGGGATAAATGAGTGAAATTATTTATTAAGTGTAAACCTCTGTCCTGAGCACAGAGGATACAGATAGAAAGTAAAACAGCTTCTGCTCTCCAGGAGCTCATGTTCTATAATAGGGGGAGATACCTGGGGAGCAGAGGGAAAGTCTCAGTGACCCTCAGCGTTGAGTCATAGGGTATTATATGTCAATGCCTAGAGATCAGAAGGGTGAAGCATCAGGCTATATGGTTAAGGCCAAATGATACTTTGGTTCTGTTGTAGGGAAGATGATAATCCAGTTTGGCTCAAGTGTAGG
Source organism: Petaurus breviceps papuanus (assembly GCF_028583685.1). Classification (NCBI taxonomy): domain Eukaryota; kingdom Metazoa; phylum Chordata; class Mammalia; order Diprotodontia; family Petauridae; genus Petaurus; species Petaurus breviceps. Next base: position 20,146,467 of record NW_027187358.1, read on the forward strand.
CAGAAGAGAAATCAGATGTACAAACTCCCCTCCTTTAATGTCATCTCCCTTGATAAAAATCCTTTTGGGGGCAACTATGTGGCACAGTGAATAGAGCACAGGCCCTGGAATCAGGAGGACCTGAGTTCAAATCTGGTCTCAGATACTTAGCGCAATTACTAGCCATGTGACTTTGGGCAAGTCACTTTACCCCAATTGCCCTCCAAAAAGCAAAAAACAAACAACAACAAAATATTTCATTTTGGGGCAGCCAGGTGGCACAGTGAGTAAAAGTGCCGGCCCTGGCGTCGGGAGACCCAGGATCAGTTCCGGCCTCAGATACTTAACACCCACACAAAAAAACTGGCCATGTAACTTTGAGCAAGTTACTTAACCCCAATTGCTTTAAAATTTTAAAAAAAAATCTCTTTTTGTTTCTAATGTTGAGCAATTTTAAAGTGCCAAAGACTTTGGCTGCAAGACTTTTCTTTCCAGTCTTCAGTAGTTATGGTTACCAAGGATGACTGTTGTCAGAGTCAGCAAGGTTGGTTGAAGGGCTATGAACTCACTGGGCTTACTCACCTGTCCAGCAGGGCCAAGCTGGAGGTAGGGGTAGGGGATAGGTACTGAGTGTGAGCAGCCTCTGATGGTCCTGGAGGGATCCTGAAAGGAAGTGGTACTTCAGGCAAAATTAACTCTACCACCTAACCCATGTTGCCACCTTTCTCTCCCTTGGGGTACCAAACTGCTTTGATTTAGCTGACTTGCTTGCCTAGTCCGTGGCAGCTGGAAAGTGATTGGTAGTTGTTGGAGGAAGTACTGTCAGGGTATCATCTCTGCTATAAGATCCTACTTTGTGCAATAGTGATGTGAGCTACATTAGAAGCAGGGCCAGTGGCCTGCAGCACTGCTATCCTGAGATGACAGGATCACATGGTCACCACAAGATGCCAAAAGAAGGTTTCAGCGGTGACTCTTGTGTCATGCTTTAGTAACTTTTTTTTTGAGGGGGGGAAGGCGAGGTAATTGTGGTTAAGTGACTTGCCCAAGGTCACACAACTAATAAGTGTGTTAAGTGTCTGAGGCCAGATTTGAACTCAGGTCCTCCTGACTCTAGGGCCAGGGCTCTATTGACTGCACCACCTAGCTTCCCCTTTATTAACTCTTGAGTGGAAGGAATAGAGCTTTCACTGTCTACTTATCATTTTTGAGGAAATTCACTCCCCTTTGTAGTCCTTAAATTAAAGCCTGGCAGTGGTAAAGACATGTAGGTTTTCAACTGGATTCTTAGAAATGTCCAGTAGATGCCTGTTCAATGAAGATACTATTTCCTTAATTCAGCTAACCAGCGAATATTCAACTCTGTTGTGAAGGTAGGATTGATGATGCAGATGGGTATGTTTGAAATTATATGAGTTAACCCCCCAAATCAACCCTTAGCTTCATACACACATGTGCACAGTCAGAGTCTGTGAGGTTTAAAAACCCAGCAAGTTGTGAGCATTGTTCTCCTGGCTGAACTTTCCTCATTGTGAGCTTTTTCTACTTGCAAGTTTCCTTTGGATTGTGCTAAGGTATACAGGTCACAACTTGTGCAGGTTCTTCAATAAATAACCAAAGCCCCAGAGTAACGGGAGCATTTCCCAAACACAGCTGCTCAACAATTGTGTTTGCCAACTTTTCTTTTTTTTTTTTTTTCCATGAGGGGGAAGAGAGGTCACATACACACACACACCAAAATCAGACTGTTTTCCTCCCTCTGGACTTTGTTTTCCACTCGATTCACAACAGGAAGCCCTTGACCTCTGTGAGTCCAATTCATTGTCCTAAGAGTCTAAAGCAGCAGTTCTCAAACCCTTTATGCTATTAAAAACTATAGAAGACCCCGCAGAGTTTTTATTTATGTGTGTTATATCTATCTTTATCATACTAAAATTTAAAATGTCTAAGTATGAGTATGAAAGTAGTTTTAATTTTATGGACCTCTTGAAGGGGTCACAGAAACTCCCAGGGTTCAGTGGACCACACTTTGAGAACTACTGGCTTCAAAATAACCTTTTTTCTTGGGCCAAGTCACTTTGCCCACAGTATAAGCCTGACAAGTAAAATTATGTTGGTAACTATTTCCCAGGAAATGTGAAAAAAGGCACTAGAATCAAGGCCAAATGAGACCGAATCAACTCTCCAAATAAAGAAGACCAAAAGGTAGGCTCTTAAGGCTAGATTCATCACTATAAGTAACAGATATCTTGAGAATCCCTTCCTATATGACAGAACCACTTCTACTCTTATCCATAGGTTTCTCTGCAAACAATGAAGCTGACCAGAAGCACAGTGTCCTTCTGTTTACACAGTAAATCAGATCCTGATAACGTGATTCACTTCCTCAGTTCAGAATGATGAGTGTGCCTTTAACCCCATTCACTGTTGCTGGTCTCACACATCACGCTGAGAAACAGTGTAGTTTAGAGGAGAAAGTGCATAGCTTGAAGTCAAATGAGACCAGTCTGAATCCTTCCTTTGATACTTGACAATTGCTGGACAATGGGGAAGACACTGTACCTCTCTGAACCTCAGTTTCCCCTACTCAGTAAACTACAGTGGTTCCCTATTGCCTCCAAATCAAAACTGACTTACCAACCTGAAAGTCTATAGAGTCCTTGTGCTGAACTCATTGCTGTATACCTGTGAAATCTGGACAGTGTACCAGTGCCATGCCAAGATACAGAATCACTTCCAAATGAATTGTCTTAGGAAAAGCCTGAAGATCACCTGACAAGATAAGGTACCTGACACTGAGGTCCTTTCTTGAGTTGAACTGCCAAGCATTCAAACTCTACTGCAGAGAGCACAACTCTAATGGGCTGGCCACATTGCTTGAATGCTAAAAGTATGTTTGCCTAAAATATTATTTTACAAGGATACTCTCAAGGTCTCTCTGAAGAATTTAAGAATGAATTGTGAGACATGGGAGACACCGGCACAGGAGCACCCAACATGGCTTGCCCTCATCTGAACAAAGTAGTTGCTTTGGGATGCACCAATTTAGAGACATCTTCATTCATGTTCATATGGACTATTTGTGCCCAATCTGTGGTAGGGCCTTCTAAGCTCACATTGGTTGGATCAACCACAGGTGGACACACTCTGCCTTGATCCCAACAAAGTGATGTCATTTCAATCCTCTTCAAGAAAGGACAACAGGGGAGGCTAGGTGGCCCAGTGAATAAGGCACTAGCCCCAGAGTCAGGAGGACCTGAGTTCGGTTCTGGCTTCAGACACTTAACACCCACACAAAAAAAACTAGCCATGTAACCTTGGGCAAGTTTCTTAACCCCAATTGCCCTCCAAAAGGCAAAAAAGAAAAAAAAAAAAAAGAAAGGACAACAACCAAACCACCAGACCCAAGCTTGGAATTCTCTCTCTCCTCTGCTCTGAGTACTGACTTCTCTGGCTTCCTTTAAGTTTCAGCTAAAATCTTGCCTTCTACAGGAAGTGCCTTCCCCAACCCTTCTTAGTTTAAGTGCCTTCCCTCTTTTAATTATTTCCCATTTATTCTGTATATAAGGTGTCAGTAAATAATTATTTGTGTGTTATTTTCCCCATTAGACTGTAAGCTTCTGAAAGACAGGGACTATCTTTTGCCTCTTTTTTATTCCCAGCACTTAGCACAGTGCTTGGCACATTATAGTCCCTCAATAAATGTTTATTAAATTGAATTTCCTCAACTATAAAACAGTAATATCAATGCCTACATTTTTTTCAAATGATGTAATATATACTAAATGCTTTGTAAATGTCACAGTGGCATATAAATGTTTTTCCCCACTGCCTTTCATCAGAGGCTTTATTGTACAGAATTACTTTAAAACTTGAGCAAGTGCACCTGTTGTTCTGCAAGGGCCTTTGCTAAAATGGAGAATAAACCAGACTTGTTCTCATAGCAACTCAAATCATGCAAGACCTTTTGCTACTTTCCTTTCTCATGTTTGAGGCTTCACGGCAGTCTCATTTCAGGTCCCTCTGCAACTCATTCCTTACTTTGAAGGCAGTATAGTTTATAAGGATAGGTAGCTACAAGGAGAATCTAGTCCAGCCCCACATCCATCAAGAAATCACATAATCCCCCACCCACTAAGCAGAGAGAGTATCCTTGGATTCTAGAGAGCAATCTCTTAAATAATTTATTAGCGTTTTCTGTTAATGCAAGGAAGTCAAGGAGTAGATCAGCTCCATTAGCCACAGTCTCCTACTCAGAATAGCTGCTCTCTTCACAGGGGGATTGTGCACAGTTATAAAAGAAAAATCTTTTTTACTTAAAAGAGCATTTACTCATTATTTGACCATGGGCAAGTCACTTTCTCTCTTTCAAACTTATTTCTTTGTCTGAAAAATGAGAGTAACAATCCTTGCACTATTTGCCAGGGAGAAAGAATACTTTGTAAACTATTAAGTGTTGTTAAAGATAAGCTATGATCCTTGTTTGGTTCACATGATAAACTCCTAGTAATTTGCTTTCCCCTGGGCAGCAACTACCCCAGTGCTGTGAGCTTAAAAATGACTTTTGGTGATGATAATTGCACTCACTCTGGAGCTCCACTCCCTTGCTTTTTATCTCAGGTGCCTGAAGTGCTAAAGAAGGACCACAAATATAGTAAGCAGTAGGATGTGGTACAATGGACAGCACTGATTCTGAGGTTAAAGGAAGTGTGTTCATATCCTATTTTTGATACTTACAACCTATGTTTCCTTGGACACATCATTTAATTTCATTTTCCTCCTATGGAAAGTGAAGCAGTTCGAGTAGATGACCTCTAAGGAAACTTCCAGCTCGAGGTCAATGATTTGTTGTTGCTGCTGTTCAATTGTTTTAGTCATGTCCAATTCTTGATGACCCCATTTGGGGTTTTCTTGGCAGAGATATTAGAGTGGTTTGCCATTTCCTTCTCCAGCTCATTTTACAGATGAGAAACTGAGGCAAACAGGGTTAAATGTCTTACCTAGGGTCACACAACTAGGAAGTTGTAGCAGCAAGCACCCTAGCCACTCTAGGGTGGCTGCCAACACAGGTTCTTAGATCTGCTTTTCTAAAGGAAAGCAATTCAAAATGGGTTAACAATCTTACTTTAATCAAACAAATGTCATTTAGCTAGTTTAGGGGGAAAAGGTCAGCACCCTGAACTTCAGAGAATACAAACAAGTTACAAGCAGACAGAGAAACAGATCAGCAGACAGGCTTCCAACTGTCTGATCATTACATCCATACCTAGTCAGTTACCAGAGAGGGAAGCACCAACATCTGGGTTTTCAAAGCTGAGGGCTCAATGGCTGCTCAGAGTCTCATCTGGTCAAATAACATAACTCTTCTCAAAGTGAGCCCCAAAACAAAACTTTACATCAGCCTTCTCCTGACTCAGAGAATGTCACAACCCTCTTGACCCACTGCCTAATCACAAAGCAACAAGATGTGGGCATTCCTGAAAAACAAGCCTCTTGCCACAGGCTCCATATAACCACATCCAGCCTATTAGGGGGCAGAGTATATTTTCAAATCTGGGAAGGTTCTCAGAGTCACTTAAGCCTAGCCAAGGGGCAGCAAAGATCTTCAGATTCCCATTCCCATAACAGAAGGGTCTGAGGCCAGATTTGAACTCAGGAAAATGAGTCTTCTTGACTCCAGGCCTGGCACTCTATCCACTGTACCATCTAGCTGCCCTAATCTATGATTTACCTCTCCTTGAACAAAGATAAATCTGCTGGCCAGAACAATAACTAGAAGTTGTGGTGCCCAAAGCAAAGAGCAGGGAATGAAGCAAGAAGGAATCAACTTTGTGATTCAGGGTGTGAAAATAATACAAGGGGCAGCTAGGTGGTGCTGTAGTGGATAGGGCACAGGTCCTAGAGTTGGGAAGCCCTGAGTTCACAAACACTTACTACGTGACCCTGGGCAAGTCACTTAACCCCAATTACCTCCAAAAAACAAATTAATGAAATAAAAAATTTAAAAATGAAAATAATACAAGGAGTAGTTCAGAAAACTTCAATTGAGCACCAGGAATAATTAGTTACTATAGTAACTTCTAGTCTGATGAAGAACTGCATATATTACTTGTTAGTGCCTTCTAAATTTTAGAAAATCCTAGTCATTCCTCCTTTGGTATAATACTTCTTTCATTGGGTTCTCCCACAGTGGCTACAAATTTTATATCTTTAAGATATGAATGGAATATTGAAAAAAGTACTTTTTGATGACTGTTGGAGGTTAGTTAAAAAAAATTTTAAAGTCTTCTTTCTTTTTAAAAAAAATTTTTTTTGGAGGGAGGGAAGGCAGGCAATTGGGGTTAAGTGACTTGCCCAAGGTCACACGGCTAGTTTTGTGTTGTGTCTGAGGTCGGATTTGAACTCAGGTCCTCATGACTCCAGGGCTGGTGCTCTATTTACTGTGCCACCTAGCCACCCCAAAAGTCTTCTTTCTTATTGTATAAGAGAAATTGTGTGTTTTCTCTATAATTAATAGGGATCTATAAGAAATCAATGAAAAAGACAGAGGAAGGAGGTGAAATAAAATTTCCTCATAACTCTTCAATGTTATGCTAATGTTATAGAAAAACCATGAAAGAGTAAATTCAATGAAGTGTCTGTAAAGAAATGGCAAGTACAGGACATTTTGGAAAGATTTTCTTGTGATTCTTTGAGTGGACAGAGAAAAAGAACTGAGCTTATTTCCTGAGAGGCTGAAATTAACTCTTAAGGAGAAATATGGTAAAGATTTTTAAGAGATTTTAATCAGTACCTGGCATGAATTGAATGTTGAAATTGTGTTTCAAGGGAGGAAAAAAGAATCCCCTACTATTATATTCCGGGTCCATGGTAACTTTGACTGTGAACTTTGTCATACCCCAAATATTTAATTGCGAGGTGGCCCAGTGGATACAGTGTTGGGCTTGGAGTCAGGTGAGATCTGAGTCCAGTCCCAGATACTTATTAGCTGTATGATCCTGGGCAAGTCACTTAACTTCTTCCTCAGTTTCCTCATCTGTAAAATTTGGATAATAATAGCACCTAACTCCAAGGGTTGTTGTGAGGACCAAAGGGGCTAATAATTATAAAACACTTAGTACAGTGCCTGGCACATAGTAAGCATGATATAAATGTTATCTATTATTATTATTATTTTATTAATTTCATCTGTAGACTGTATACATAAATTTAATATTTATTTATAGAATATTATAGTATTTACCACTTAGAAAACTATGTGACAATAATTACTATTGAGAAAGAGGTTTCACTGGTTCATTAAATAATTAATATTTAATGAACTAGATTGGGGATTCAAATGAATTAATTAATAAGAGATTTCAAGTTTATTAATTAGAAAGAAAACAATTATACCCCTGGACTGCTATATAGCTTGAGACAATAAAATAAAATACATAGTAATGAGTCAAGTGTCAATCTGTGGAGAGGAGGGATCACGTCTAATTCATCTTTGCATGTGCCCTGGCTCTTAGCAAAGTGTTAGGAGTAGACATTTAATAAATGCTTGTGGAAATTAATTCCTCCCAATGATAAGACCACATCCTTCACAGTAGGGAATGGGTGACATCGAATGAACCAACTTTTTTCTCTCAGGAAGACCTAAGAATTCCCTTTAGCAGAATAATTTAAAAGACCTACTCCAGTAGTACAGTCCACTAAAGTCCTCCCAGATGCTTCATTATGGCACAAAAAATGATTGTAGTCAAGGCCAATGGAGTACAAATTCTGGAAGGTCCTATGCTAAGCGGGAAAAGTTTTTTTAAATAGTCTTGACAATAGGTCTATCATCCAAGAATCAGCCTACCAAAGTTCATAAATGTCTATTACCAGAGGACTGGGGATCAGGTAATGAATTTTGATTTTTGGTCACAGAAATTCATGAAACTGCTCTCTCCACCATCAGGGATTTGATTGCCCACACTAATGACATCCTAGATCCCTCAAACTGTAAAAAGCCTGTGAGTATCATCCTACTTTCTTATTATAAAATATAAACATTAAGAAAATATTTCCACTTCTTTTTTTCTCTCATTTTAAAGACTACTTTGCAGGTTTCTGAGGGCCAACTTTATACTCAAAAGCAAGTAGTTTTTTGGGTTGGTTTTTTTTTCATTGTGAAGAAATAGGTTTTCATTAACCATGGCCATTTGCAAACATTAAAATATTCAAGTGGACATGTAATTTCATTGATATGGGAATTCTTGCTTGAAAATGGCTGAATAAAATCATAGAGATTTAAATGGACATGTGATCTCAATGATCTGTCTTGCCACCATCAATACAGATCAGAATCCATCCATTCCTCTTCTCATTTCAATTCTTGTTTATGTCCTCAAATGAGTTTTCCACAAAAGGGCCACCCCTTGAGGGGTCTTCCTTAATTTCTTTTTTTTTTTTTTTTTTTTTTGCTTTTTAGAGGGCAGGGCAATTGGGGTTTAGTGACTTCGCCAAGGTCACATGGCTAGTAAGTGTGTCTGAGGACGGATTTGAACTCAGGTCCTCCTGACTCCAGGGCCAGTACTCTATTCACTGCACCACCTAGCCACCCCTCTTCCTTAATTTCTCTAACATCATGAAGGCATGTATGAGTAAAGCACAGAAACTCTTACTACTCTTATCATGTGTACAGCCCATCTTTTTGGGATCATGCCTTTCTTTGAAAACATCTTTTATGCTGATTCTTTTTCTTGTGGCTTCTTACTTGTTATTTATTACAGCCTGTTCACACCTACAACATCCATTACCTTTTGAAATATACTTATTTTTTTATCATTCAGAGATTATAGCATTCTGTGATTGACAGCTATATAACTCCAGTAAAATATTGATATTAAAAAGATGAGTTTTTGTTTCTGGGAGAAGTTTGGGGTCATTAAAAAAAAAACCTTTATATAGTTAATACAGCCTTCACTCTTCCCCCTGTTTAATTCTGAAATTATTACTCATTCATGGTGTCTTTCCAAGATGCTTGTGTGTATGTATCTGATGGATGAGCTCTACAGATTGTACATATAACTGCACATCAGAATTTGGAAAAAAAGCATTCTTCATTCACTTTTTTCTTTTGCCTCAGTGGATTATCAGGTGAAACTCTTCTGAGTGAGTATGGATCTTGTCCAGGAAGCTCTGCAGAGTTCTGGGCCTTGATATAAATATCATCTGCAAATTGGAGCATCTGGACATACAGAGGACAGAGGACGTACAGACATAGAGGACTATGGACATACTGTTCAGCTGGGAGTCTACACTAGATCTTCTCCATGATAGCATGAAGACCCTTGGCAAACACATATTTCCTTGCTTTATACACCCAAATATTGTGGGTTAGAGAAAAAGATTATTGCCTCTATAATTAGGGTAACCAGGTAGTGAAGTGGATAGAGTGCAGGGTCTAGAGTAAGGAAGACCTGAGTTAAAATCTGACCTCAGACACTTCCTAGATGTGTGACACTAGGCAAGTCATTTAACCCTGGTTATATCAGTTTCTTCATCTATAAAATGAGCTGGAGCAGGCAATGGCAAACCATTCTAGTGTCTTTGCCAAGAAAACCCCAAATGGGGTCACAAAGAGTCAGATACAACTGAATAACAGACCTCTATATAGTTTATGATTTTTTTTATAATTTTAATGTATGTCAATTAATTTAGATTGGTTAAAATTATACATGAAATGATTGTAGCCCATATCTACTTCCTTTCTTCCACCCATATGCTATATTAATATCAATAATCTTTTCTGATGTGAAACTGCAAATCTGTATTATGTATAGGCTCATTTTAACATATATAATATATTAAACACATTGGTCTCAAAGCTACCCCACTTGTCTGTGTCTCTCTTTGAATTTCTTTCTGTTCTCTTCTTTGCATTTAAAAAATATATTTCAATGATTTTTTCTTTTCTTTTTTTAAAAATAATGTTTCAATAGTTCAAATTGGAATTATTTTAGTTGCCTGCCATATATTTTTCACATCTTTATTTTTCTTTCTAGCATTGTACTAATTTTGTTCTTTACTCTAAAAGATCAGTGATCTAATATGCAAATAATCCATTTATTAATGACTCCCGTATAAGTAATAAATCATTTCCCATTCATTAATGTATAATCATTTCATATTTTACAATGTTATGTATGTCCTTGGTCCAGTGCTTATTGATATTTTTCTCAAAGTATTTATAATGAATGGATTTGAGATTTGTTGGTATTGTATAAGCCTTTCTCTTCTTTCACATTCCTGTTCTACATTTTCCAACATGTTTTTTCTTACATATTCCCATTTTTGCATTAAAGCAACTGTATATCAGTATATATTTAATTTAATTTCAAAGATTTGAGTTCTTTGTAAAATTTCTTTATTTCATCATCCTCTGCAAGAAATGTTGGCATGTTACAAGATAGTTCCAAAGGACTTATGATGAAAAATGCTATCTACCTTCAGAGGAAGAATTGATAGAGTCTGAATGCAGATCCAAGCATACTTTTTAAACTTTATTTTTCTTGAGCCTTTTGTTTATTTGGGTTTTCTTTTGCAATGTGGTTAATCAGGAAATGTGTTTTGCATGACTGCACACGTATACTCTATATCAAAGTTCTTGCCTTCTTAAAGAAGGGAGAGGGATCTTATTTGGAACTCAAAAATTGTAAAAAGTGGATGTTAAAAATTGCTTTTGTATGTAATTTTTTGTAATTGTGAAAATGTAATTAAGAAAAATAAAATGAAAAATTCTTTAAAAAAACACATACACCAAAATAAAATAAATAAATTATTTTTAAAAGTCAGAGAGAGAGATGTTAGCACATGAGTTACTCTCATGGTGGTCTTCTTTGCCAATAATTATTGTGAACATTCCAATGGGAGAAGAAAAAACATCTTATGAAATTATATTTCTTGTTGCCTTGGGAGGCCTACTCAAAAACAACTCTACTGCCTCTTTTATTTTCCTCTCCAAGAAAAAAAAATGTGAGGCATCCTTCCATTTATCATCAACTTCCTTCTGTCTTCTAGTTTCATTTAGAGTGAGAATATCAAGAATCATCGAATTCACCTCCTCTGGTTTGTCCTTCAATGGCTGTTAAATAAGTATTTTGCATTTAGAATACCAACAACCAAGGAAATTTTTTACAACATCTAAAAACTGCATCCTCTGTTCCCTTTTATTTAACTTTGCATTTGGGGTGCAGAAGAAGATCCATAATGACAACAATAACAGGAAGGAAAATAACTTTGAATTACCTCATCACTTTGATCAAGGCAACAAAAAATCATGACTTCAAAAAGTCTGAATGATGAAATGTAATTCACCTGCCATCTCTTGCCAACGAGTGAATAGACTAGAAATATAAAATAATTGTATATGGCAAATACAAATGTGTTGATTTGTTTTATTGGGATACATATATGTATGCATGCATGTATGTATATAAAACATATATACACATGCATACATATTTGTTGCCTGGCACATAGTAGGCATTTTTAAAAATGGCTGACTGACTGACTGGAAGGGATAGGAGTAGTAGGTTAGTGATAGATATACAAAAATACAGCATCAATAAAACATTTATAAATGAACAGAATAAAGCAAGTTCAGAAGGGAGTACAAATAGAATAATTTTATTACTACCTTGTTAAGTTACATAGACATATATAATATATATGTTATATAGTTTTGTATGTATATGTGTATATACATGTATGCATATACATAAGTTCATATCTAAGAGTTATACACCTGACTTCAAATCTAGCCTCAGAAACTTATGAACTGTTTTACCCTAGGCAAGTCACTTAACTTCTGGTTGTCTTAGTTTTCTCTTATGTAAAATGGGGATAATAATAATACCTACCTTACAAGATTGTTATAAGGATCAAATGAGATAATATATGTAAAATGATATATAAATACTAGATATTATTCTTATACATTATCACACTTTCAGAAGCAAGTTCTATGACCTACCTCACATGGATTGGCAATAGAGTACGAAGCATGTTCTCACTTTGCTTACATACATTAAAAACAGACTGTAAGTAGCAAGTTTGTGGTTTCTTATCCAAGTCTGTTTCTCATTCTTTGTCTATTGAAATGTTCATATTTGCTGATGATTATTAACTTCCCAATAAAAAACATTTTAATTAAGAAAAAATAAGTCCACGCAGAGCCAAGAGCCATTTTGTATTTTTGTTTGTTTCATGGGTTTCCATGGCCAAAGAATTCATCACTAACTGGCCAGCCTGCTGGCTATGAGCCTCTCTGTACTTAGTGAGGGTGGTCCTCAGGAAGTCCACTCAGTCGACTGCCAGGAACATACTCTCCAGAATGCTCAAAATGGCCAGAGCTCAGGCTCTGCTGGCATAGCATTTGAGACATCGACATCACCCCACACCACAATGAGGCATCAGAGCAGGGCTTTGTGGGAGAACACAGAGAATTATCCAAAATGAAGACTTTCCTCGTTTCACAGATGGAAGAAACTGTGATAGAGAAAGCATTCAGCTTTTAAATAGCAGGACTTGGCCTAGTCTCCTGCCTTGTAGACGAGGAGAATTAGTTATAGTCACACCTCATTTGTTAATGTTAAGTAAATTTTCCAGATAACTAACATTTACCACTCTGAGAGCCAAATTTTTTTCTAAAAATACAGCCATTTTAATGAAAATCTGTCTGAAATGGATTACACATCCTCCTGACCTCTTCAATAAGGTATACACAGCATAATTTAATATTGTATTAATGATTTGCAGTCATCTTTATGACTACCAGTTATTATACTGTACTATTATAAATACTGGCATTTTTCTTGCCTCTCCTTTGTTGTTCGTCTGTAAGCTGTTCTACTGTCAGTGGAGCGACCCCCAATCACTCTCTCCATTCTAACTGGCTATGTTTCTAATCTTCTGTGGTTTGAAAAATCAGATAACCAAGGGAATCAGAACTGTGTATAATTTAAGAATCGATAAGCGCTGAATGCTGGCCTAACAGTCTCTCCTACAGAGTAAAGTACAAGAGCTTGAGTGCAGGCCTTTGTACCTGGCTATTTCAGTGACACAAAGACCTTTTTTTGGCTTCCCTCTCGGTTCCTGGCTCTCTGTGTTCTGGGCGATAGAGGCTGTTGTACCGATTAGTGGAGAGTCATATGAGAGGCCCATAGCCAGCAGGCTGGACACCAAAGGTCACATTCATTTCTTCCTAACATCTGTTCCTCTTATAGCATGTAGTTAATTGGAAATATTGAACTGAAGAAGGAACCTGTGGATTTGCAAGATCTATTAATGGGCATTAAGTGAACCAACAGCAGATATTGTCCTTGCTTTAGAACTCCTGCTTTTCTATAGTGGGGAGCAGTTAAAACCTACTTCTAATAATGTTCCTTGTGGGAAACTAGATGGTACAGTGGATAGAGTGCTGGGTCTGAAGACAGGAAGACCCATCTTCCTGAGTTCAAATCTAGCCTCAGAAATGTAATAGCTATGTGATCCTGGGCAAGTCACTTAACCCTATCTACCTCAATTTCCTCACCTGTAAAATGAGCTGGAGAAGGTAAAAACTCCAGTATCTTTGCCAAGAAAACCCCAAATAGGGGATCTGAAGACTTGGAGTCAGAAAGACCTGATTCAAATCTAGCCTCAGACACTAAGAAGCTGTTTGGTTCTAGGCCAGTCACTTAACCTCTGGTTATCTCAGTCTTCTCATCTGTCAAATGGGGATAATAATAACGCTTATCTTACAGAGTTGTTATAAGGGTCAAATGAGGTAATATATGTAAAATGATATGTAATATGTAAATACTACATATATAAAATGATATGTAAATACTGACTCTGATGAGTCAGATATGACTGAAATGATTCAACAACGTTCCTCACATTTTTTTTAACTGAAAGAATTTGGAGGTAAAACTCTGAATATTTGATTTTTAAAATTTTCTATTTGGCCAAATACCTTCAAATGTCAACCATTTTGTCCAAGTTATTCCTACTTGTGATTTTTCTAGTTTGTCTCTTGACAAAGAGGTAGTAGATAGGTAGATGAACAGAGAGATATAGGCATAGATATAGACCCCGATAAAAAAAAATTACTTTGTTTTACTATGCATATTGTTAAAAAAAGAAATTTATTTTTCCTTCTGTTTCTTTTACATTGAACTGGGTGAGGGTGATACAAATATGAAATGTTACATGCACACTCATATTAAGTCATTATATTATTAGTTTTCTTTAACCATCTTATTTTGTTACAAGAGACCTCTCATGAAGTGGGAATGATCTGGAAATGTTTGTAATGTAAAAAAACCACATCAATAAAACTTTTAAAAATAAAGTAAAATTTTAAAAATCAAGAGTCTGAGAATTATAATTGAATTTGCAAGCACTTTCAAATGAGATCATCATGTTAGTTTTGTTAATTGTTGTACTTTAGAGAGCTCTCATGGTTTAGGGGTAATCTGGAAATGTTTCTAATATAAAGCAAAACACATGAATAATTTTTTTAAATAAAATCTATTTCCAGGAGTGCTAATTCTCAATATAGGCATCAGGGCACAGTGGGAAGTAGGAATGAAACTCTAACCTGGGGATCCAATTGTGTTCTTTATCTTTTTCTTTATTGCTTACTTTTTTGATATCATGCCACTGTCCCTTGGCACCTATGAACCCCTGTTCTGCCCTCCCAAATATGCAAATGCTTTCTCACACCTGGGGGAATTAACACTGATACCCTTAAACCCATGTTGTTGAAGCCTATCTCTTGAAGTGTCTAACCCTTCACCACCTCATCCCCCACTCTATCCCATCACCGGGTCTATTGTAAGACTGTTTTCCTACCTTCCACCATCCTGAGGGGTCAACTTCACACTACTGCCCTTTTGTTAGCTATATCCATTTCCCATTCCCCCCTTTGTGTTCCATGCATCAGTATTCAATTTCTAACCCCCACCATCCCAAAGATAGAAAGGAAGAAACTGAAACTCATTAACATCTTGTAAGCCTGGACAAGTGAATTACCTAAGTCCTGCTATTTCTATTTATGTTGTTGGTTTTGTTGTTATTGTTGTTGGTGTTGAATGATTTCAGTCATGTATGACTCTTTTTTATCCTATTTGGGGTTTTCTTGGCAAAGATACTGGAGTGGTTTACCATTAACTTCTCCAGCTCATTTTACCAATGAGGAAGATGAAGAAGCAAACAGAGTTAAGTGACTTGCTCAAGGTCACATAGCTAGGAAGTGTCTGAGGCCAGGTTTGAACTTGGAAAGATGAGTCTTCCTAACTTCAGGCCTAGCACTCTACCCACTGTGTCGCCTAGCTGCCCCTCTATTTTTCATGTTCCTGAGCAATTTTTCTTATTCTCAAGAGCATTAAATTCAGTTTTTCTTTTTTCAGGATGTTCCCTAGAAGACCTGTAATTATCTCTGTCTTAATCCTCCATATTCTCGTTTGGCCGCACTCCCATACATTCTTCCAGTCTTGTGATTTGTTTTGTTTATTTCATTGCTTGTGTTTCTTGCTCAGCATTTTGTGCCTCCTTTCTGTTGTCCCCTTTTACTGACTCTACTATATAAAAAAGTGTTTCTGGCTTTTCTTCTCCTTTCTTTAGGCTCTTGTTAGATCAGTCCTTAAGACCTCCAAATTCTGTTTTGTTTTGATGTCTTCTTTCTTTGAGTTCTTTTCTGAGGTTCTTAGAGTTGATCTTTTCAAGGAGGGCTTGCTGAATTTGATGTGCTGTTGTCACCTTGCTTATAAGATTTTTGACTAAATTTCTTTTGTTTCAAAATACTCATACCCTGGAAAAGATTTTTTTTTTCCTCAAATGCTGGCTTATCTTTCATTCTCAGTCGGGTTTTTTTCTATCTCAATCAGTCATGGGGCTGACTTGTCCATGGTGTACTTAAGGAAAATGTGCCTACTACCAACTGCTCTTCCTTTCAGATTAAGCATAACTCTTTCTTTTCCCCATCTTTGTTGCCTCTTCCCTATTCATCTGGATCGCCAGAGTTGGATGAGTTCTGTTTCTCTCAGAGGGTAGGTGTGGATTGGAATTGAGATACTTCTGCAAGGAGAATCTAGGTAGATTCCCTAAAAGTGGACATTTCTCCACTTTTACCAATCACATTCTTCTTTCTTCAGCCCCTAAACAGGGCCCTGGGATCTGGTCATGAAAGAGTCAGAGGAAAATACCGTGGCGAAAGGTGCTTAGAGAAGCCTATACACTTGAGTCTCTTCTCCATCCTTCTCTCTCTCCTCCTGGCGGTCTGTTTCTTCCCATCCTCTACTGATAACCTTTTTTTGGTAAATTTTAAAATTTATTTTAAACTTAAATACAAAAGAAAAAAATTGCCATGTACACAGTAGAATATGAGAGTATTCAACATAAAACAATAAACTGACATTTCAAGAAAACATATACAATAAATACGACACATTGTTTTCAATGCTGCCCAGATTTTCTTTGTTTCCTTGTAGGTTTTCTTTTGTCCTCTGCTGTGCACTTTTTACTTTATATTTTTCCCTCCCCTCCCCCCACCCTAAAGAAAGCTACAATTAAGCACCAACATATACATAGATATCTATAAACATACATATATACACACACATACATATGTGTAATGCTGCTGTTTATTTCCACTTGTCCTCTGTTTCTTTGAAGGTACATAGCATCTTTCTTCATAACCCCAAGTCTTTCCGTGTTTTTCTAAATCAGCTAGTCCATCACTTCCTACACCACAGCAATATCCCAAAACAATCACATCCTATCATCTCTGAAAGTTTCCCCCCAATTTTCTGCGTTCCTTCTATTCTTGGTTGCATAGGAAAATTTGAATTCAAAATAATCAAAATGATCCATTTTATACTTCAGCAATGCTTTTGCCTTATAATATAGTTTAAGGTCTAATACTGCTGAATGTGTTTTCTTTACATCTTTTTCCCCTGGTTTCTTTGAAGTGCCTGAACATTGGTTCTTCCAAATGAACTTTGTTGTTATTTTTTCTAACTCAGTAAGATAATTTTTTTTAGTAATTTAATTGGGATGGCATTGAATAAATAGGTTAGCTAGGTAAAATTGTCATTTTTATTATATTGGCTTTACCTGCCCATAAACAATAAACATTGCTTCACTTATTTAAATCTGACTTTATTTATATAAAAAGTGTTTTATGTTTATGTTCACATAGTTCCTGTGTCTGTTTTGTCAGGTATATTGATTACTTTTAAGCAGCAATTCAATTCTGGATTTCTTTGTGCTCCACTTTATCATTCAACAGTGCTACAATCTTCCACAGGCACCCTGTTTCCATCTTACTGGGACTCAGGGCTGGTGTGACTCATGGGATTCCAGGGTGCCCTAGTAGTGAGGTTCTTAGGACATTGTAAAGTCTAGGTAGGAGGAGAAAGAAGAAAAAAAGGAAAGGGAGGAGAATGGGATAAAATGACCACTTAGCAAACCTTAAAAAACTATATAAATGCTGGTCATGAAGGACCTGATATCCTGCCCCATAAAAATGGGGTGAAGGAACTAGGGAGGCTTAACCTGAAGAAAGACTTAGTGAAGATGTGAGAGCTGTTTCCATGTATTATTTAAAGGACTAGGTATCAAAAGCAGATTAAATGTATTCTCCTAGCCCATTCCCATGACCACAGTCCATAAGCATTTATTAAGCACCTACTGTGTGCTGGACACTATGCTAAGTCCTGGGGATACAAAGGAAGGCAAAAGACAGTCCCTGCTCTCATGGAACTCACAATCTAATGAGGGAAACAATATAAAAATAACTCTATACAAGATCAATTGAAGATAACCAATAGAGGAAAGGTGCTAGCATTCAGGGGACCTGGAAAGGCTTCTCACAGAATATGTTAGTTGGGACTTATGGGAAGCCAGGAAGCAGAGATGGGCATGGAAAGAATTTCCCCAGGCATGGGAGACAGTTGATGAAAATGCCAAGAGGCAGGAGATTGAGAATTTTGTTCAAGGAACAGCAAGAAGCCAGTGTCACTGGATAACAGGGTAATATAAGTGTAATCATAAGAAAACTGCCAAAGTAAGAGGGGGTAAATTTGTGAAGGGCTCTGAATGCCAAGGAGAGGATTTTGTATTCGATCCTGTAGGTGATGCAGCTCACAAGCATTAAGAAACAAGATTTAAAACTATCTTCCCAGTCTATAACAATTTCCTTTCTCTCAAGGTTGTGAATTACATACCTCTTGAGAGTGGGTGGTTTGTGTGCCCCACTTGGACTAAAACATTTGTGCCACTTCTGTGTGTATGTGGGCCATGGAGTTGCTCTGTTCTGAAAGCTTCTGAAACTCCTGAAGTCAATTTTCCTTCTTGTCATACTTTACTTCCTTTCTAGATGGATGATACTTTCAGCATTTTTCTATTCTTCTAAAAGCAAGTGATAGAGCTGCATGTCATAATTGGACAATATTGCCCAAAAGACCAAAAAAACAATTGTTCATAGCCAAAGGAAGAGATTTAGTTTTCTGCTTTGATCTCTAAGCAGTTTCTGAAAACATAGGTATCCCCAGAGCACTGAAGAGCAGGGTCATATTATGGAAAGCGTTAAAGATCTCAGATTGAGTCCAAGACCTGTAGCTTAAGGAGAAATTCAGTTTAAATTGTCTGGACCCTGCCAATAACACAGATATAGTGGCTCAATGCAAACACTGGCAGGCAGAGAGTCACTAAGCAGCACATAATAACTGCCCACAGACCGTGGAAGGCTGGACCTGCAAATTGAGCCACAGGCAGTCCCAATTCCTACTGTGACTAATGCCTCTCTGTGTCTTTGATGCTTGTTCTCATTCTTTGGATCCTTTTGGACACTCTGAGTTTGATTCTGTTTCCATGGCAGCTGTTGGTCCTTCGGGGTTCCAGTCTAGGGCCTGGAGAGTCAGTGTGGTTGAGCTGCCCAGACCAGACCAGCAGAGAAGTATGAAATATAAGCGTGTTACAGGAATGTAAATTTTTAAGGTCTTCCCTGCCCCTAGGCTTAAGTGCACCTGGAGCCTGTGGTGGAGGCTTGTTTCTCATGAGATACTTTGTGATCGGGCAGCGGGTCAAGAGGGTTGTTACATTTCTCTGAGCCAGGAGAAGGCGATATAATCCCTGATGTGAGACTTTGTTTGGGGCTCACTTTGAGAAGTGTTGTGTGATTTGACCAGATGAGACTCTGGGCAGCCATTGAGAGCCCCCTGGCTTTGAAAAAAACCCAGATGTTGATGTTTCCCTCTCTGGTAACTGTGATTAGGTATGGATGGATGTAATGTTTGGACAGTTTGGAAGCCTGTCTGCTGAAATATTTCTCTGTCTTGTAACTTCTGCTTGTAACCTCTGCATACTCTGAAGTTCAGGGTGCTGACCTTTTACCCCTGAACTAAGTAAACGATATATGTTTGATTGGTTAAAGCAAGATTGTTAACCCATTTTGAGTTGCTTTCCTTTAGAAAAGCAGATCTAAGAACCTGTGTTGGCAGCCACCCTGGGGATGATGGGGTGCTTGCAGCTACAGAGGGGAAAGATCTCCAGACCCCTGGGGATGGTAAGGACAAATATACCATAAGTGGAAGTATACTCACCACCCCTAATATCAGTACTTTGGAAAAATAATCAGTCACCCTACCCTAGTTACAGCACTATCTAGGTAAGATGGGACCTCCAGAAAGCACATTCTTCCACATCCATTGCCTTCCTTACCCCAGAGGGAAATGCCTGATGTTCCACCCACATTTATCTGTAACAAAAGAAATGCATGTCAAATAGCCTCTAAACTATGTGAGCTATTTAAATATCAGTCATTGTTGTTCTTTGAGTAAGACCCTTCAGTTCTTTGGAATATAAAAGATTAGGAAAATATTTTATGTTTTTTATAGCCCTTCTTTAAAATAATTTCTATACAGCTTTTTTCAGCCTTACAGTAACCCTATGAAGAATGGAGAGTCAGACACTATTATTCCTATCCGTAGATGAGGAAACTGATACACCAAATAAATAAATAAATGTCCACAGGAAGAGATTGAAGCAGGGAACAAATGTGCTCCATCTCCCTCTGTCTAGCTCTGTCTAGCTCTTTGGACTGATACTGGATTCCCAGCTTGACAGTAGCTGCATTGTGGGCTATTCCAGACAATGGCTGATATGAGGGGGGAAGAAATCCCACCTGGGATGCACAAATCCTGCCTTTACCACTTCCTCTGAGATGAAAGGATCATGTGATCTTTGATCATGCAACTTTTACCATTAGGTACATTTTAAAATTTTAATTGCCAGTTATTCACATCATGTGGCATAGCTCATTGTTTTTACAGCTGAGCCAGACATCTCCTGAGAAGGGAAGGAACAGTGGGAAGAAGCCCCCGGGCAGGTGAGCTGAGATCGTGCTTCTGATGCCATGAATCAGGTGCCTCTTGTTACCAGTCAGGCAATCATATCGTAGTGGAGGAAGGCAGTAGCCATTGCCAGTAACTCTTAGGAGGGTATCAGCCTTTCTCTGGCTCTAAACCCTCTCATAGGAGAGCACAAAAGCAGGGACAGCCCCAGGTACTGGTCTAAGGTTTCTGAAATGGCTCTCTGTTAGAAGAAGAATGGGTAAAAGGGCCAAGGGAAACCTTTTATGACAAAACGTTATGGCTCTGGGGAATTTGGCTGGCTAGAGGGGTTTCCCTACGTGTTTGTTTCTGTTTCCCTGCGTTGTGACTGTTCCCGGAATGGTCTTGTATATCAAGTTGTTTGAGCTCTCAGGAAACTCAGACCCGCAGCTTACTGAGCTGTGTGTAATCAGCTGCCTGAGCTCTTAGGCACCTGTGTGGGCCAAAATGCTGGCCAATGACGGCTTTTGCCACATTTGGTGACAGCTGCATCCTAGACAACACTTCGTGCACCCTCATTTTCTTGGGTGTATCTATGTCAGAGTTTGCAGGGAACTTACATCTATTAAAAAGTTGAAGATTTTGAGGTGATTCTGGTGTGATTAAAACATACCTCTTGTCAGAGGTGATGGACAAAATATGCGGAATGAGACACTTTTTTTTTAAAATAGGGCCCATGTGGGAAGTTTTTTAACTAAGCATATTTGTTACAAGAGTACAAGAGTTTTGTTTTTATCTTTTATTTTTCCAGTGGAGGGGAAAGGGACATTTGCTGAGGCCGCAGGTATGAGGGAAAGAAAAAAAAATGCTTGATAATTTTTAACATGTAACTTTTCAAAATCACTATCATTATTAACCTCCCATTAAAGCTTGGCAGTTTAGTTAAGTAGAGATAAAAGTGGTGCCTTCTAGGAATCCCCTAACCCAAGAAGCATGGAGAACAGGGATGGATTAAGACTTTTCCAAAGACAGACACAAAGAAGAGTCAAAAATCTTGAACACGGGATTTCTTCAGATGTGATATGTGCTGTGCCTGAGATACTTACCGTAAGTGCTGCAAATACAAGTTGGTTTGCTATGAGAAAATAAGATCAAGAGGGCTTGAGGGATATTTCTTTCCATTACAAATAATTAGAGAATTTGAAAGATTGCTACATGGGATGGAAGAAATAAATCAAAGAAAGTCAAGAAGAAAAAGATTCTGAGTGCAAAGGAGGTAAGTGGTAAGAAGTTATTGAATGGAAGAACATAACACAGAGGAGAAAGAAAAGACCTATATAACAGGTATGAGACTCCTGGTGTGAAGGATCACTCCTGAAGAAAATGCAACCACTCGCATAGGATGCTTCTGTTGTTGTTCAGTCATTTCAGACCCTTTGTGACCCCCTTTGGGGTTTTCTTGGCAATGACACTAGAGTGGTTTGCCGTTTCCTTCTCCAGCTTATTTTATGATGAGGAAACTGAAGTAAACAGTAAAGTGACTTTCCCAGGGTCACACAGCTAGTAAGTATCTGAGGTCAGATTTGAACTCAGGTCCTCCTGACTCTGGGCCTGGAGCTTCATTCACTGTGCCACCTAACTGCCCACATAGGACATGATAGAACACTAATAGAACACAGAGAATACCCAAGGCAGTGTATTTGGAGCCACAGAAACTGGCTACAAATCCCTATTCTGTTATTTATTATTTGCATGATCTTGGGCCAGCAACTTAACCACTATGGGACTCTGTATCCTTATCGGTAAAGAGAGTATTTGGATTAGATGAGCTCTAACATCCCTTCTAGCTCTAAATTTTTTGACCCTATGAATAACACATGGCATAATCCTGTTACCACCCCCAGGAGAGGAGATAAAATGTCTTGGTTAGTGACTCCATACCGAGTGATCTATAAGTAGGCTTGGCTTAGCTAATCAGAGAGCATATTATCTTGCTGGAGCATATATTTGAGCCGTGACAGAGACTGCCAAGATTCTTCAAATCCACCCACTATTCCCCACTTCTGCTGGTTCACATGGAAACAAATGATAGTCAGGAAGAAAATCTGGAATCTATCTTTATTTGGTTTGAAGTCCTGGGTAGGAAACTGAGAACTTGGGGGGCGGGGGGACATAGGTGGTGTTTTCTCTTCAAATTGAAAGTTGTAACTTTAGAAGAGAGAGGCGGATATGAGAAATGAACAACTGGCTGTGTAAATGGTGTTGGGAAATGGGATTGGCTTACAGCACCAGAATGATGGGCACCTGGCAAGGGACAATGTGCATCTCATAAAGCCTGAAAGAGTGTGTATGGTGGGAGTGTCTCCAACCTGATTAAGAGGGCTTTAAACTGGAATTTGGAGGTGGGGGGAGAAGGACACAGTCCCAGACAAAACTTTAAAACCAAATCCTGGAGAGGTTATTAGTTGTGACATAGGAAGAAAAACCAGTGTAGAGGAGATGCTCAGTAATTCTTAGGAAAAAAAACATTAGAGAAGAAGGTGGGAACAATATTTATTAGAGAAAGGACAGAGTTCCTTCATCATTTGACTGACAGTAGAGACAAGGGTTATCTATTGATGTTGCCTTCATTGCAAATGCAGTAATTAGGTGTTGAACCCCTGGAAGCCAAGCTGATATGGAAGAGATTATCTGTCACTGTGCTGCTGAAATCGACAAGGATCATACTTCACCTCTCCTTTTTCTCCCCTTCTCCCTTCCACTGGGAGAGTATCTATTCCCAAATTGATCTCTGGGTAGTGCCTGTCAGTGGCACTGCTCTTAGGGAGGGCATGCCCACTTGACATTACAGCTGAGCACTGCTCCGTTCTTCAGATAGTCTTTCACTGCTTCTTGTTGCCATGATGACTTAGGGGTCTGTACAAATTATAAGAATCTTTTAATTAGCTGTTGGGTCAGAATGCCATATATAGATATATGTGTGTATGTTTATGTATATATTATGCATTGTGTTGTTGAGGTGTGATTTTATATGCATATATGTATGCATGTATATGTATATATATATATGTATGTGTATATATTTGTAAGTATGTGTACTCAAAGGGTGATCCCGCTCTAGAACTACACACACACACATATACACAGACACGCAAAATTTGTATCTGTGCCTAACTGTGTATATTTTTGTTCTTATATATGTATGGATATATATTCAGGGAGTGACTTTACCCTCAGCACTCCCCTATGTGATGAAAAGAAATAGTTAACTTCCTGCTGAGTTAGAATATATTGAAACATACGTATATATGGATGGATATATATGTGTGTGTGTGTGTGTGTGTGTGTGTGTGTACATAGATGGGGCCAGCTCTCTATTGAGTCTTTTTTTTTGGCAGTGGGCCTTGGGAGATCACAAAAGGCAACTTACATTTCCCCTACTCCCATCCTCCCACCTCTCCATTCCCTGGCACCAGGCATCATCAGGGATTGGTCAGAACAGGATTAGCAACAGAGAGAAACCACCAGAGAGATGATCTTGCCTGGTTGCTAATCAGAAGTAGACAGTGCAGATATGAAATAGAAAATGGTTATTTGTCTTAAATTTTATTTTTTTCAAACTACATGTAAAACAATAATATTCTCTTTAGAAGTTTTGAGCTCCCAATTCTTTCCCTCCTCTAGACCCTGAGACAGCAAACAATTTGGTATAGGTTATATATGTGTAATCATATAAAACGTATTTCCATATTAGTCATATTGTGAAAGAAAACATACAATAAAACTATTAAAAAAATAAAGTAAAAAAATAGTATGCTTTGATCTGCATTCAGACTCGATTAGTTCTTTCTCTGGGTGTGTATAGCATTTGTCATCATAAATCCTTTGGAATTGTCTTGGATCTTTGTATTGCTGAGGATAGCTAAGTCCTTCACAGTTGATCATTGTACAGTGCTACTGTTACTGTGTACAATGTTCTCTTGGTTCTGCTCTTTGACCCAGCAATACCACTACTAGGTCTGTATCCCAAAGAGATTACCAAAAAAGTGGAAAGCACCAATACGTACAAAAATATTTATTGTGACTCTTTTTGTGCTGGCAAAGAATTGGACATTAAGGGGATGCCCATCAATTGGGGAATGGCTGAACAAGTTGTGGTATATGAATACAATGGAACGGTATTATGCTACAAGAAATGATGAGCAGGTAGATTCCAGAAAAACCTTGGAGGTTTTACATAAACTCATGCAAAATGAAATGAGCAGAACCAGGAGATCCTGGGCTTGTCTTGGCAGGTAGACTACCAAGTATTTTATATTGTTTACAGTTACTTTAAAAGAAAGTTCTCTTTCTATTTCTTGCTACTGGACTTTGTTGGTAATGTATAGAAATCTTGATGATTTATGTAGGTTTATTTTATATCCTGAAACTGCTAAAGTTATTCTTTATTTGAACTTGTTTTTAAGTTGATTTTCTAGGATTTAAGTATAACTTCATATCATCTGCAAAGAGTGATAGTTTTGTTTCCTCATTGCCTATTCTAATACTTTCCATGTCTTTTTCTTCTCTTGTTGCTTTAGCTAGCACATCTAGCACAATATTGAATAATAATGGTGATAATTTGCAACGTGGCTTCACCCCTGATCTTAGAAGCTAGAAGGCTTCTAGCTTATGTGCATTACAGTTAATGCTTGCTGATGGTTTTAGATAACTACTACTTCTCATTTTAGGGAAAGCTCCATTAAGTCCTATGTTTTCTAGTGTTTTTAATAGGAATGAGTGTTGTATTTTGTTAAAAGCTTTTTCTGCATCTATTGAGATAATCATATGATTTTTGTTGTTTTTGTTATTGATATGGTCAATTATGCTGATAGTTTTCCTAATTTTGAACCAGCCCTGCTTTCCTGATATAAATCCTACCTGGTCATAGTATATAATCTTTGTAATATATTGCTATAATCTCCTTGCTAGTATTTTATTTAAAATATTTGTTAGGTATGAAAATGTTTTACATGACTGCACACAAATAGCCTATATCAATTGCTTACCATCTCAGGGAGGAGGCAGGGAAAAGAAGGAGGGAAAAAACAGCAAATTCTAAAAATTGTTTTTACATGTATTTGGAAAAAATAACATATCATTTAAAATATCCATTAAAGAAATTGGTCAATAGTTTTCTTTCTCTGTTTTTGCTCTTCCTGGTTTAGGTATCAGCACCTTATTTATGTTATGAAAGGAATTTGGAAGGACTCTTTTTTGGCCTACTTTTCCAAATAATTTATGTAGTATTGGAAATAGTTGTTCTTTAAATGTTTAATAGAATTCACTTGTGAATCCATCTGGTCCTGGGGTGTTTTCTCTTAGGAAACTCACTGATGGCTTATTCAATTTCCTTTTCTAAAGTAGGGTTACTTCAGTATTCTACTTTATAAACTGGACAATTTATGTTTTTGTAAATATTCCTCCATTTCGCTTAGATTGTTGGATTTATTGGCATATAATTGGACCAAATGGCTTCTAAGGATTGCTTTAATTTCATCTTCATTGGTGGAGAATAAACTTATCATTTTCTATAGTGGTAGTTTGGTTTTCTGCTTTCTTTTTTTAAATCAAATTAACCAATGGTTTGCCTATTCTATTGGTTTTTTTTTTTTCATAAAACCAACTGCTAGTTTTACTAATTAGTTCAATGATTTTCATACTTTCAATTTTACTAATCTCTCCTTTGATTTTTCAAGATTTTCAATTTGGTGTTTATTAGGGGTTTTAAATTTGTTCTTTTTTCTGTTTTGTTTTGTTTTTTTCAGTCGTGTGCCCAATTCATTAACCTGCTCTTTCTCTATCTTATTGGTGTAATTATTTAAGATATAAATTTTCCCCCAAGTACTGGTTTGGCCCATAAACTTTGGTATGTTGTCTCATTGTTGTTATTCTCTTTAATGAAATTATTGTTTCTATGATTTGTTCTTTGACTCACTCATTCTTTGGGATTAGACTATTTCGTTTCCAATTAATTTTAGTCTATCTTTCCACTACCATTTATTGAATGTAATTTTTCTTGCATTGTGGTCTGAAACGGATGCAGTTAATATTTCCACTTTTCTGCATTTTTTGTGAGGTGTTAAATGCCCTAATACCTGGTCAATTTTTGTGTAGATGCCTTCTATTCCCATTCAATTTTCTCCAGAGGTCTATCATATCTAACATTACTAAAAATCTGTTCATCTAGAGAATCAACTAAAAAAACTAGCTGAAATAATTAACAACTTCTTCAAAGTTGCAGAATATAAAATAAACCCACATAAATCATCAGCATTCCCATATGTTAGCAACAAAGAACAGCAGGAAAAGATAGAAAGAGAAATTACTTTTAAAATAACTGCAGACAATACAAAATGCTTGGGAGTCTACTTGGACAGACAAATCCAGGAACTATCTATGCACAATTACAAAACACTTTTCACACAAATAAAGTCAGATCTAAACAATTGAAAAAAATATTAATTGATCATGGGTAGGCTGAGCTAATATAATAAAAATGATGATTCTACCTAAATTAACTTACTTATTCAGTGTCATAACAATCAAACTACGAAGAATTTATTTTATAGAGCTAGAAAAAATCATAACAAAGTTCATCTGGAAGAATAAAAGATTAAGAATATTAAGGGAATTGATGAAAAGAAAATGTGAAGGAAGGGGACATAGCCATGCCAGATCTCAAACTATATTACAAAGTGGTAACTATTAAAACTATCTGATATTGGCTAAGAAAAAGAGTGGTAGATCAGTGGAATAGATTAGGTACACAAGATACAAGAGTAAAGGACCATATTAATCTAATGTTTGACAAACCCAAAGATCCCAGCTTCTTCAACAAGAACTCACTATCTTAGGAGGAACTCCTAAGAAAACTTAAAAGCAGTATGATAGAAATGAGCTATAGATTAACATCTTACATCATATAAAATAAAGTCAAAATGAGTACATTGTTTAGACATAAAGGGTGATACCATAAACAAATCAGTAGAGCTAGGAATAGTTTACTTGTAAGATTTATGAAGAAGGGAAGAATTTATGACCAAACAAGAGATAGAGAACATTACAAAATATGAATGATTTTGATTACATTAAATTAATTTTTTTTGCACAAACAAAACCAACGTAACCAAGATTAGAAGGAAAGAAGAAAACTGAGGGAAATTTTTACAAACAAGTGTCTCCAATAAAGGTCTGATTTCTCAGACATATAGCAAACTGACCCAAATTTAAAAGCATACAAGTCATTCCACAATTGACAAAAGATATGAACAGGTACTTTTCAGAAGTAGAAATCAAAGCTATCTATAGTCATATGAAAAAATGCTCAGAATCACTATTGGTTAGAGAAATGCAAAGTAAAACAACTCCAAGGTAACCTCTCATACCTATCAGAATGGCTAATATGACAGAAAAGGAAAATGACAAATGGTCAAAGGGGATGTGGAAAAATTGGGACTAATGTACTGTTGGTGGAGTTGTGAACTGATCCAGCCATTCTGGAGAACAATTTGGAATTATGCCTAAAGAGCAATTAAACTGTGCATAGGACAATACCACTACTAGTTCAGTATCCTAAAGAGATCACCAAAAATGTGAGAAGGACCAATATGTACAAAAATATTTATTATGACTCTTTTTGTGCCAGCAAAGAATGAAAATTTAGGGGATGTCTATCAATTAGGGAATGGCTGAACAAGTTGTGGTATATGAATGCAATGGAATACTATTGTGCTATGAGAAATGATGAGCAGGTAGATTCCAAAAACACTGGAAACTTTTACATGAACTCATGCAAAATGAAGTGAGCAGAACCAGGAGAACATTATACACAGTAGCAGCAATATTGTATGATGACCAACTGTGAAGGACAGCTATTCTCAGCTATACAAAGATCCAAGACAATTTCCAAGGACTCATGATGGAAATGCCTATCCACAACCAGAGAAAGAGCTAATTGAGTCTGAATGCCAGTGGAAGCATACTATTTTCACTTTGTGTGTGTGTGTGTGTGTTTTCTTTTGGTCTGTCTCTTCTTTCACAATATGACTAATATGGGAAGATGTTTTACATTATTACACATATATAGCCTATATTAAATTGCTTACCATCTTGAGGGATAAAGGCACAAAATTTGAAACTCAAAAAGGATTTTAAATGTTAAATTTGTCTTTACATTTAACTGGAAAAAATAAAATACCATTTAAAAATTCTGTTTATTAACTTCTTTCTTGTTTATTTTTTGGTTAAATTTATCTAGTTCTGAGAGAGAAAAGTTGAGATCCCCCACTAATACAGTTTTACTATCTATTTCCTCCTGTAACTTATTTAACTTTTCCTTTAAGAATTTGGATTCTATTCTATTTGGGCCACATATATTTAGTATTTGTCTATGGTACCTTTTAACAAGATGCAGTTTCCTTGTTTATCTCTTTTAATTAGATCTATTTTTACTTTTGCTTTGTCTGAGATGATGATTGCTTCCTTTGTTTTTTTTTTACTTCTGCTGAAGCAAATAGATTTTGCTCTAGAGTCTCTCACCTTCACTTTGTGTGTGGCTCTCTGCTTCAAAGGTATTTCTTGAAAAAAATATCAATTTTTAATCTACTTTTCTCTCTACCTCTATTTTATAGATGAGTTCATCCCATTCATATTCACAGTTATGACTACTGTGTATTTCCCTCCATCCAATTTTCCCCCTATTTATTCCACTCTCTTCTTTCACCCTGTCCATTCTCAAAAGTGTTTTGCTTCTGACCATGGCCTCCTCAATCTGCCTTCCCTCCTCTCAGTTCCTCTGCCCAAAGTCTCTTATCCCCCTCTCTTCCTACTGTCCTATAAGATAACGATCTATAAGATATCAATTTTTGTGCCCAACTGAGTATGCATGTTATTTCCTCTTTCAGCCAATTCTGGTGAGAGTAAGGTTCAAGCATTGCCCATATCCCCCATCTTCCCCTCCACTATAAAAGCTCTTTTGCACTTCTTTTATGTGAGTTAATTTATTGTATTCTACCTCTCCCTTCACCCCTCTTCCAATGCAGTCTATTTCTCACCTCTTTATTTTTTTTAATATTATCCAATTATAACCAACTCACCCTCATTCCCTCTGTCTACATATATTCCTTCCAACTGCCCTAATAATAAGAAAATTCTTAGGAGTTACAAGTATAATCTTCCCCTGTAGTAATGTAAACAGTCTAAACTTATTGAATCTCTTGTGATTTCTCTTTCATGTTTATTTTTTTATGCTTCTCTTGATTCTTATATTTGAAAATCAAAATTTCTATTCAACTCTGGTCTTTTCACTAACACTACTTGAAAGTCTTTCATTTCATTAAATATAATTTTTTTCTTCTGAAGGATTACACTGAGTTATGATGGGTAGGTGATTCTTCATTGTAATCCTAGTTCCTTTGCCTTCCAGAATAATGTATTCCAAGCTTTCCAATCTTTTAACGTAGAAGCTACTAAATCCTGTGTTATCCTGGCTATAGTTTGCAGTATTTCTCCTTGACCTGGGAGCACTGGAATTTGGCTATGTTATTCCTGGGAGTTTTCATTTGGGGATATCTATTAAGAGATAAGTTTTTTCAATTTCTGTTTTACCCTCTGGTTCCAGGATATTAGGACAATTTTCCTTAATTATTTCTTGAAATATGATATCTGTTCTGTTTTTTGATCATGGCTTTCAGAGAGTCCAATAATTCTTAAATTGTCTTTCCTGGATCTATTTTCTAGGTCAGTTGTTTTTCCAATGAGATATTTTATATTTTCTTCTAATGTTTTCATTCTGTTGCCTTTTATTGTTTCTTGATGTTTTAAATTCATTAGCTTCCACTTGCCCAATTCTAATTTTTAAAGAATTATTTTCAGGGCAGAGCCAAGATGGCTAAGTAAAGGCAGGGACTTGCCTGAGTTCTCCCCCAAACCCCTTCAAATACCAGTAAAAAACTACTCTAAACAAATTCTAGAACCACAGAACCTGCAAAAATACTAAACAAATTTAGTGAATTTATGAAACAAATTTCCAGTCCAAGACAACCTGGAAGGTAGACAGGAAAGGGCTGTTGTACTAGGCTGAGAGATGAGCACAAGCCACTCCAGCACAGACCAGGCCACAGGGGAATGAATCACTGGCAGCTGTGGTGGTTTCCAGACTTCTCAACTCACAAATGCGTAGGACAACTTAGAAGGTCAGTAGGAAGGGTCTGTCAGCCCTGGGTGAGAGGGGAGATCACACCAGCCCCAGCCCTAGCAAACCAGGAGCAGGCCTTTGGGAGTGACTGAATCAGCAGCAGCAGCTGCAGCAGTGGCAGCTGCTTCTGGAGCTCTCAGCACACAGATGGTAAGAGAATCAAACAACTGGTCAGAAGGAGATTAGAGGGGTTTCTTTGCTGGCACTGAGGCAGGTCTCTATTGCTTTGCTCATATTTGGATTTGATCCCAGTCCTAGATAGCAGTGCAGGGGTGAGGAGGAGCACTGGCATGGCAGAGCTAGTGGCAGCAGTGGAGAGGGAACCCATCTCACAGTTCCATGGCATAAAAGAGTGCTTGTGGTTACTCAAAGACCAGAGCGAGGCCTGGAGAGGAATGAACACCTCTCTTTAGGTCATAACACCTTGGAAGAATTACAGGTCCCTAGAAATATCTCTAAAAACAGCTGCACAAAACCCCTGAAGCTTGGGAAAGTGTACCCTCCACACTGGAAACAAAGCCTTACCTTAACAAAAATTTAAAAGTCATGTAATAGACTGGGAAAATGAGCAAACAATGGGGAAAAAATCTCAGACTATAGAAACTTACTTTGGTGACAAGGAATATCAAAACATACACTCAGAAGAAAACAAAGCCAAAGCACCTACATCCAAAGCCTCCAAGAAAAATATGAATTGGTCTCAGGCCAAAGTTCAAAAAGGATTTTGAAAATCAAGTAAGAAAAATAGAGGGAAAATGGGGAAGAGAAATGAGAGTGATGCAAGTAAATGATGAAAAACCAATCAACAGCTTGATAAAGGAGCCTCCCTCCCCCCCCCAAAAAAATACTGAAGAAAATAACCTTAAAAAATAGACTAGAGCAAATAACAAAAGAGGTCCATAAAGCCAATGAGGAAAAGAATGCTTTAAAAAGCAGAATTAACCAAATGGAAAAAGAAATTCAAAAGCTCACTGAAAAAACTAATTCCTTAAAAGTTAGAATGTAGCAAATGGAAGCTAATGACTCTATGAGATATCAAGAAATTGTAAAACAAAGGCAAAAGAATGAAAAAAATAGAAGACTGTGAAATATCTCACTGAAAAAGAGGAGAGAGAATTGAAAAATTATTGAACTGAAAGCAATGTTCAAAAAAAATAAAGAACCTAGATATCATCTTTCAAGAAATTATCAAAGAAAACTTCCCTGATATTCTAGAACTAGAGGGTAAAATAGAATTGAAAGAATCCACCTATCACCTCCTGAAAAAAGAGATCCCAAAATGAAAACTCCCAGGAGTATTATAGCAAAATTCCAGAGTCCCCAGGTCAAGGAGAAAATATAGCAAGCAGCCAGAAAAAAACAATTCAAGTATTGTGGAGACACAATCAGGATAACACAAATTTAGCAACTTCTACATTAAAGGATTGGAGGGTTTGGAATATGATATTCCAGAGGTCAAAGGAGCTAGAATTAAAACCAAGAATCACCTACCCAGCAAAATTGACTGTAATCCATGAGGGGGGGGAATTAATATTTAATAAGGTAGGGGAATTTAATGCATTCTTGAGAAGACCAGAGCTAGATAGAAAATGTGACTTTCAAATACAAGACTCAAGAGGAGCATGAAAAGGTAAACAGGAAAGAGAAATCATAAAGGACTTATAGAAGTTAAGCTGTTTATATTCCTACATGGAAAGATATTTTTAACTCATGAAACTTTTCTCATTATTAGGGTAGTTGGAGGGAATATAGATGGAGAGATAGATAGATGATAGACAGACAGACAGACATAGATAGATGATAGATAGATAGATAGATAGATAGATAGATAGATAGATAGATAGAT
>NW_027187358.1:20178886-20185756 GCF_028583685.1 Petaurus breviceps papuanus
GATAGATAGATAGATAGATAGATAGATAGATAGATAGATAGATAGATAGATAGGGAACACAGTGAGTTGAAAATGAAGGGATTGTATCTAAAAAATAAAATTAAGGAGTGAGAGGGAGGAATGTACTGGGAGAAGGAAAAAGGGAGAGATAGATTGGAGTAAATTATCTCATATAAAAGGGGAAAGAAAAAGTTTTTACAGTGGAGGGGAAGAGGAGGAAGGTGAAAGGTAAGGAGTAACTCTTCCTCTCATCAGATTTGGCTTATGGAGGAAACAACATACACATTCAATCGGGTATGGAAATCTATCCTACCCCACAGGAAAGTAGCAGGGAGGGGGACAAGAGATGGGAGTGATAGAAGGGAGGGCAGATTGGGGGAGGGAGTCATTAGAAGCAAACTCTTTTGAAGAGGGACAGGGTCAAAAGAGACAATAGAATAAATGGTGGAACAGGATAGGATGGAGGAAAATATCATCTTTCACAACATGACTATTATGGAAGTGTTTTGCATGACTACATGTGAATAACTTATATCAAATTGCTTGCCTTCTCAATGAGGGTGGGTGGGAAGGGAGGAAGGGAGAAAATTTGGAACTCAAAGTTTTAAAAACAAATGTTAAAAATTGCTTTTACATGTAATTGGAAAATAAGATATGTAGGCAATGGGGTATAGAAGTCTATCTTATCCTACAGAAAAGTAGGAGGGGAAGGGAATAAGAGAATGGGGGGCTGGGGTGATAGAAGGGAGGGCAGATTGTGGGGAGGGATAATCAGAAGCAAAACACTTTTGAGGAGGGACAAGGTAAAAGGAGAGAGAGAATAGAATAAACCAAGGGAAGGTAGAATAGAATGGAGGGAAATAGAGTTAGCACTAGTAACTGTGAAAAAAAAATTGAAGCAAGTTTCTCTGACAAAGACCTCATTTCTCTAATTAAAAAAATATATTTTCTTCAATGACCTTTTCTACCTCCTTTTCCTCACATTTAGCCAATTCTACTTTTTAAGAAATTGTTTTCATCAGTGAATTTTTGTCTTCCATTTTTTGTACTTCCCTTTACCAAGCTGTTGATTCTTTTTTCCCCATGATTCTCTTGCATCCCTCTCATTCTTTTCCCATTTTTAAAAAAGATCTTTTGAACTCTTTTTTTTTTTGAAATCTCTTTTGAGCTCTTCCAGAAATCCTTCTTGGGCCTGACACCAATACACATTTTTCTGTGAGGCTTTGCATGTGGCCATTTTGACATTGTTGTCTTCTTCTAAGTTTGTATTTTGATTTTGATCTTCCCTGTCACCACAGTAGCTTTCGTGGTCAGGTTCTTAGTTTTTTTTTCTGTCA
The DNA here is from genome assembly GCF_028583685.1 of Petaurus breviceps papuanus. NCBI lineage: Eukaryota > Metazoa > Chordata > Mammalia > Diprotodontia > Petauridae > Petaurus > Petaurus breviceps. Next base: position 20,180,224 of record NW_027187358.1, read on the forward strand.
TTTATTCATTTTTCCGGACTGTTTCTTGACTTTTAACTTTGTGTTAAAGTTTGGCTCTGCTCCTGGGATAGAGATAACACAGTCCCAAACTTCAGATTTTTTGTGCTTCTGGTTATTCAGAGCTAATTCTGGGTACCTGCGCATTTTCGATTCTTCTGGCGTAGTGTAATCTAAGGAGAGATGTGGTCATTGTTCTCCTGGTCTGAGCTCTGATCTGTGAGCAACCATATGTACTCCTTTCTGCCCTCAAACTATGACCAGCTCTAGCATACTAGTACTCCTTCTCACCCTCGGACTTCAGCCCGGTTCTATAAACTGTATCCCCATAGCAATAATGGAACAGAGTCCTGCACCCATACCAGTAAAATGTCTGCAGTCATCTCCTTCTGACCTGTCATCCAGCCCCCCTAACTATGGGGTGAGAGCTCTAGAAGTCACCACCACTGATTCGGTCACCCCCAATACCTGCATTAGACTGTGCTCTGACCTGTCACACACAGTGAGATAGACGTTTCCTGTCAACAATCTAAGTTGTCTTGAGCAGTAAAATTGTTTTACCTGTCCTTTTTTGGCTCTGCTGCTTCAGAATTAGTTTTAAGGAATAATTTCAAAGTGTTTTGGAGGGGAATGTGGCAAGTCCCTGCCTTTAATCCACCATCTTGGATCCATCTCCTAAAATAGTTAATTAACAGTCTTGAAGACACTGTGTTCCAGTGAACTTTCCCAGTTGATCATACTAATAAGAGTTAAAGTAGCTAGATTCTATTCTAATCATTATAGCATTCTTATTGCTTAGCATTCCCTTTTTTTGTAGGGGGAATAAACTAACCATTCCATCTCTGATTCATGTTTGTAAAGTGAATATCTTCCTTTACTTTCCCTTTTGAGGGGAAGGAACTTTAAGCTAGAGTCAAAGATGGATTTGTTCCAAGGAAGGAGGAAAAAAAACCCGAATCTTTATTAAGCATCTACTATATGCCAAGCACTGTGCTACCCACTAAATAAATAATACTTCATTTAATTCTCACAACAACCCTGGGAGGTAGATGCTATTATCTGAGGTAGACATAGGTTAAGTGATTTGCCCAGAGTCACACAGCTAGGAAGTATCTGAGTCCAGATTTAAACTCAGGTCTTCCTGACTTCAGACTCTTTGCTGTATCCCCTGGGACATTTAGCAGCATGAACAGAGCACTTGGGGATCTTTTTCTCTTTGATATGATAGACAGCCCCCAAGAGCAATGAACTCTGGGCAAACCATAACGGTAGGCAAAAGACAGGGATTAGTGCTGTTAGGTCCCATGGCCTCAGTGGAGACATGCCTAGCTAGCTATGTAGTTTGGTTTTTTTAAGTTTACATTGCTATTCACTTAAATTCCATAAATCAATAGTAAGAACCCTGTGGTTAATCCAAGGTTTATTAACTTGAATATATTGAAATATGTTTAAGAGCATTTGTAGATGGGGTTAAGATCCACTACCCAGAAAGCAGGAAGGAAGCTTTCATTTTCCAAATTGCCAGTGGGGGAGAGGAGTTACCCAGCTAGGGGCTTAAAACAAACAAAAGAGATTTTGCTGATAATTAGTATTATAACTCCCCCAAAGTTTAAACCACCTAAATCTGGATACAGGAGGATTCGCCTTGGCAAAGAATGAACTAACCTGTGGTGTGGTGGGCATGCTTGGTAAATAGAGATAAGCTAAAATCACTTTCCTCAGAGGCAGTTTTTCCTTTGTAAAGTCTCAGACAGATCTCTTTCCTATTGTTCTATTTCCTACTCTAAAGTCATTTGGTCCTAAGCATATGACCTACTCCTTAATCCCTCTGGAGGGGAGTGAATGAAGTCATTGACTAAAAGGAAAGTCACACCCACGAGGACTTGAAGTGAGTAGCTGAAAGTGACTCCACCCACATAAGGGTGGGGCCCATCTAAAAGGGAATAGATTGCTTTCCACTTAGACCAAACAACTACAGCCCCCTATCCCTGTTCCACGTGATTCATGCTTTCCTAATTCAGATTATATACAAATTTGGCATAGAATTAAGATATAGTTATTAGTAATTATGTGGAGGTTTCAACTATCCAGATAACTGGATACAGTTTCATTCTGCTAAAAACAGAACATCTAGTAAATTCTTAACTTGCCTCGCTGACCTTTTTATTGCTCAAAAAGTAGAGGAAGTAACTAGGGGGACTTTCTCTGAACTTTATAATGACAAAGCAAGTTAATAAAAATTATAATTACATTTAACATTTTAGTACCTACTATGTGCCAGGCACTGTGTGAAGTATTTAACAGTTATAACAATATATTTTCCGCATTTTACAGATACGGAAACTGAAGGAAAGGTTAAGTAATTTGCTGAGGATCACTCAAACTGGTGTGTGAGGCTAGATTTGAACTCAGATCTTCCTGGTACCAGGCTCAGCATTCTCTCCACTGTAACACCTAAGCTGATTATGAAGTAGAAATGATAGGAAACTTGAGAGAAAGTAACTATGTCACTTAATAGTGAAGGAAGAGAATGCTGAGAGGAAAAGTCAGATGTATACTGTAGGTCTGAGGGAAATTTTCAAAAAATTATAACCACAATTACAAAGAATCCTGATGAGAAAGAGAAGAACCTGGACTGTATTCAAAGCAAGAAGATGAATGAGGAGTATTTAGATCTTGTGCTGAAGAAGACAGTATGATGCTCACAATCAGACAAAATGCAGGTGACTGTACCCTTGCTTTTTCCCCCATTTTCTCCACTAAGGAATTCAACCTTCAAACTGGGAAAGGCAGAATAAACATCCTTAAGATAGAATTGAAACCCAAGAAACAGAAGTATTAGAGAATAAACTTAAATGAATCTAACTGAATGGGTTTGAACAAATTATGTCCTATTGAAAGAACCACTGTCTATAATCACTGGGAAGTTATGGGGAAGGGAAAAGTCAGAAGACTGGAGACAGGTAAATATCACATCACAATTTTTTTTCTTTTTCTCTTTTTTTGCTTTTTGCAGGGGGCAAGGCAGGGCAATTGGGGTTAAGTGACTTGCCCAAGGTCACATGGCTAATAAGTGCTAAGTGTCTGAGGCTGGATTTGAACTCAGGTCCTCCTGGCTCTGGGGCCAGTGCTCTATTTACTGTACTACCTAACCGCCCCAACAATTTTTAAAAGGGTGAAATGTAGAATATAGAAACTGTAGATGAGGATAACCAGAATAATGAGGAATTCAAAAGTATCCTCTGTAAGGAATAGTTGAAGGAACTGGGGATGTTTAACCTATAGAATAATTAATAACAATTAAAATAATAATAATTAGAATGTATATAGCACTTTAAGTTTTTCAAATACTTTGCATCCATTATCTCATTTGATCCTCATAATATTGTGAGCTAGGTGCTGCTACAATTTTTGTTTTACAGGTGAGGAAACTAAGACTGAGAGGATTAAGTGATTTTCTCAGAATCACACAACTAGTGTCTGAGGCAGAATTTGAACTCCCAATTCAGTCCTCTCCTCACCAGGAAGATTAAAAGAATGAAAGAAGGCTTAAGTACAAGGTGGCTATAATTATTTATTTTTTTATTTTTTAAAGCAATTGGGGTTAAGTAACTTGCCCAAGATTACATGGCCAGTTATTTTGTGTGGGTGTTAAGTATCTGAGGCCAGAACCGATCCTGGGTCCTCCCGACTCCTGGGCCAGCGCTCTTACTGCGCCACTTAGCCGCCCCATAATTAGTTATTTAAGAGACATCATATTTTTAAAAAGGCCTGGGTTCTTCTTGTGTTGAGCTTTTTGAGTAGATAAAAGTCAGAAGGAAGATTTCAGTTCAATATGAGATATATAATGTTGCTTTTCTAACATTTCCTTTATCAAAGAAGCCTAATTACATTCAAAATGCCATTACAGAATTTCAGAATTGGAAACTCAGACTTGCTTCCTGGTTTAATGTTTCTTATGATAATAGGACAAAAAACCTAAGTCTGATGCACCAAGCCTAAAGCTACATTTGCATCAGAGGCTGGTTAGCTGTGACAGAAGAAGGTTGGGTCACACACACACCCTCTCCCACAGAATTAAGTGGAAATTCCCTTCTGCTATACCTTCAGTATTTGAAGGCAGCTATCATGATCTCAGCCAAGTTTTCTTTCTCCAGGTCAATCATCCCCAGGTAACCAACCATTCCTCATGTGACATACGTTTAAATCCCCTCACTATCCTGGCTGTCTTCCTCAGGGTGTGGTATACTTTGTCCATCTATTTCATGAAATGTAACATCCCTAACTGATTATAATATTCTAGATATGATCTGGTCATTTCAGAGTACAGTGGTTCTGTCACAACCCCCCCCCCCCAATTCATCTGTTAACACAGCCTAAGAATAAATTTGCTTTCATGGCAGCCACATTCCCCCTCCTATACTGATTTGCCCTGAACTTGATGGCAACTAAAAATCCATATGAACTTCTATTAAGACACATGGCCAATACCTTTTCCCCCACTAAGAGGTCCATAGCAGATAGTGCCTCTATGTCCACCAGGAAAGAGAGACACAAAGTGTTAGCATGTTCAAATCTTTTGTAATTACTCTCAACTCTGGCTTATCAGCCAGTCAGGGCTTTTGGTTACCATGAAGTAAGCCAACAGAAAACAGATCAGATTCATCAAACTTCCATGATTGGTAGCAGACAAATTATATTATACATGCTTTAAGGACTGTGCTCTCCCTGGAAGGACCTCTCATTACAATGACATTAAGTCTAGTAGTCGTTTTGGACAAATGAATAATATTAATGTATTTCTGTGCCAACTTTTATAGTATACAAGGTTCTTATGTAAGACAAACAGTCTCATTTTATCCATACAACAACTGTGATCTGGATATAGTCAGTATTTTTATCCCCATTTTACAGGTAAAGAAATTGAAGTTCAAAGAGGTTTTTTTCTGGGGGTGGCTAGGTGGCACAGTGAATAGAGCACTGACCCTGGAGTCAGGAGAAACTGAGTTCAAATCTGGCCTTACACTTTCTAACCATGTGACCTTGGGCAAGTCACTTAACCCCAATTGCCCTGCCCTCCAAAAAGAAAAAAAAAAGAGATAGAGAGGTTGTTTTTTCTGGCCTGAGGTCACACTGCCAAGTCTAGCACTCTTTCCATTATTCCTTCTAGGACAGGGGAAGAACAGGTGAGAGAAAAAAAAAAGTACCCTGTATATTCTCCAAGGAAGAAATCCCAAACTTTTCACAATCTCTTTCCAGTCTACCATTCCAGATTGAATGCATATTGCTCTCCTTCACACACTGGATTTTCCAACCCAATTGGTCCCCTTACTGTTCCTCATCTATGACATTCCATCTCCCAACTCTGCACCTTTGAGTAGGCTGTCCTCCATGCCTGAGTTTCACTCCTTCCTCCTCACTGCCTTCTGGAACCCTTAGCTTCCTTCAAGACTCAGTTCAAGTACCACCACTGCCACCACCGCCACTATACACACACACACACACACACACACACACACACACACACACACACACA
>NW_027187358.1:20185766-20246699 GCF_028583685.1 Petaurus breviceps papuanus
ACACACACACACACACACACACACACACACACACACACACACACACAAACTATCCTGATATTCCTAGTTTCTCGTGCTTTGTTGTTGTTGTTCAGTCATATCCTACTCTTTGTGACTCCACTTGGGGCTTTCTTGGCAAAGAAACTGGACTGCTTTGCCATTTCCTTTTCCTGAAATTATTTTGTATTTACCTGTTGGTCTGTGCGTTGTTTCTCTCCAATAAAATGTAAGTTCATTGAGAGCAGGGATTATTTTGCTTTTTGTCTTTGTTTCCCCTGTATCTAGGGCAGTGCCTGGCACATAGTACACATTTAATAAATACTTATCGAATAAATGAAATCTAAATTTCCTTCTTTACAATTTCTAGATGTTTCTCTTGGTTCCAGTAACCCATTAGCCCTTTACATACTTGAAGACAGCTATCATGGGCCATCTGAGTCTTCTTTTTTTTTAAACTTCTGTGAATGTTTATTCTTTTTTTTAACATTTGTTTTTTAAACTTTGATTTCCAGATTCTTTCCCTTCTTCCCTCCTCAACCACCCCCACTGGGAAGACAAGCAAATTCAATATAGGTTGTAAATACACAATATAGGTTGTTACACAAAACATTTCCATAGTAGTTACATTATAAAAGACTAACTATATTTCCCTCCATCCTATCCCACCTCGCATTTACTCTATTTTCTACTTTGACCCTATCCCTTTTCAAAATTGTTTGCTTCTAACTACCCTCTCCCCAATTCTGCCCTCCCTTCTATCATCTCCCATCTTATCCCCTTCTCCCTTACTTTCCTGTAGAGTAAGTTACCCAATTGAGTGTGTATGTTATTCCCTCCTTAAGCCAAATTCAACTCAAGACTGTGATCTAGATCCAAGCAGTCAAAGCAAGAGTGATTACCCCCTGAATGGTCACTTGCTCCCCCTACAATCTTCAGGCCTGGAGCTCTGGAGGCAGCTGTGAGGAGCCTCCACCACCTCTCACCCTAGAGGCAGGGGCTATACTGTGCTCTTCTCCACCCAGTTCCAACAGAGTTCCCTACTGACCTTTTAATTTCTCTTTGGCATTTATAGGTTGAGAAGTTTGGAAACCACCACAGCTGCCAGTGATTCACTCTCTTGAAGTCTGCTCTATCCAGTCTGGGCTGCTGGTTGTAGCCGCCCTGGCTCCGTGCCCATGAGGTTCATGCAGGACTGCTCAACTCCCAGCCTGGTGTGATAGACCCTTCCTGTCAGCCTGCCAGGCTGCCTTCAGCAGGAGATTTGTTTCTCTCCATTACTTTGTGGGCTCTGTAGCTTTAAAATTTGTTTAGAGTCATATTTTATAAGTATTGGAGGTGGTTGGTGCAGGAGCTCATGCAAGTTCCTGCTTTTACTCCACCATCTTGGCTTTGCCCCCTGAGTCTTCTTTTCTTGAGACTAAACATCTTCAAACCTTTCAAATGATGCTTATGTGGCAGGTATCAAGGTCTTTTAATATCTTGGTTGCTTGTGGACAATCTCCAGCTTATTAATTTCCTTCCTAAACTTTTGAAGCCTAAACTTAGAATAATGCTTTAGATGTGATCTCTCCAGAGCAGAGTAAAGATGGATATTTATCATCTCCTTTTTCTTAGAAACTGTGCCTCTCTTAATGCTGTCCAAGATTGCATTCACTTTTTTGACTGCCATGTTACACTTTTGGCTTATCCTGAGCTTGCTATCTGGTAAGAGTTTATTCTTTCTTAGATGGATTTCCATCTAACCATGCCTCCTCCATTTTTTATTTGTGAAATTAATTTTTTGACCCTATGAATCCAAGTATAAGATTTTAAATTTATCCCTTAAATTCCATCTTAATTTCTCAGTGCCTTGAGACAATTTTTTTAAACTGTAAGTTGCAAGTTCCTTGAGGGCAGAGACTATCTTTTGCCTCTTTTTGTATCTCCAGAGCTTAGCAGAGTGCCCAGCACATAGGGGGTACTTAATAAATGTTTATTGATTGATGAAATTGGCAGTGGGCAAGGCAGGAATTAGGTGCTCTGGTTTTAGTGTAATATCCAGAAAATAATCAGATATTAGAATCCCTTCTTCTTATGCTATCTTGTCTTTTGACCATTTTTTTGGTAGTTATTTCAGGAAAGTAATATACAAAAATGTCATCTGGATCAACAGTATTGTCCCACAGAGATATCATTTCTGAGTTTTGTCCCTTTTATCTTCTTCCAAATCCTGTCCATCCAGCCTCTACCCTCAGGCTTAGGCACACTCACAGGTATACATCCTTAATGTGCAAAGCTAATTTTCTACTCCCCTCAGATCTTTCAACCTTTTGAACAAGGTATCTACACTGTCATTGGCATATTTATCCAGTTGGGTCAATTACCAAGTGTAACAGCAAGCACCCTAACATCCCCAGGATGACTGCCAACACAGGTTCTTAGATCTGCTTTTCTAAAGGAAAGCAACTCAAAATGGGTTAATAATCTTGCTTTAATCAAACATATGTCATTTACCTAGTTCAGGGGAAAAAGTCAGCACCCTGAGCTTCAGAGAATATAACCAAGTTACAAGCAGAAGTCACAAACATACAGAGAAACAGATCAGCAGACAGGCTTCCAACTGTCTGACCATTACATCCATACCTAATCAGTTACCAGAGAGGGAAGCACCAACACCTGGGTTTTCAAAGCCGGGTGGCTCAATGGCTGCCCAGAGTTCCGTCTGGTCAAATCACACAACTCTTCTCAAAGTGAGCCCCCCCATAAAAAACCTCACATCAAGGTATATATAGCCTTCTCCTGGCTCAGAGAATGTCACAACCTTCTTGACCCACTGCCCAATCACAAAGTATCAGGGTGTGGGCATTCTTGAAAAACAAACCTTCCATCACAGGCTCCAGGTGACTACATTCAGCCTATTAGGGGGCAGAGTATATATTCAATTCAAGGAAGGTTCTCAGAGTCACTTAAGCCTATCAAAGGGCCTAGGGGCAGGGAAGATCTTAAATTCCCATTCCCATAACACCAAGAAATCAAATAGATAGTTATGTGTTTAACCTGGTTTGATCATTGAAATAAAATAACCAGAATTTTTAACTGGTTACTTTTTTTTTTTTAAGCAATTGGGGTTAAGTAACTTGCGCAGGGTTACACGGCCAGTTATTTTGTGTGGGTGCCAAGTATCTGAGGCTAGAACAGATCCTGGGTCTCCCGACGCAGGGGCTGGCACTCTTACTTACTGCGCCACAAGGCCGCCCCTAACTGGTTACTTCTATTATCATAAAGACTGAGTTGGATTGACTCTAAAGAAAAGGGTTGTCCATTAATTATAATAGCTGGAAAATGTTAACACATTATAGTTCAATCAATTGATACAAGCCACATAGAAGTGGCCTTGGTACCACTAAATTTGTTCAGGTAAAATTGCATTTGATCACCTAAATAGGGACAGATGTCTTGGGCAACTTTTTGCCTTTCCTGCATTCTCTTTTTTTAAAGAATACTTATCCTGAGTCATTCTTTTGGAAAGAATTGTAGTGATTGTACCTTCTTTGGCGGCAACATGGTTGAAATTTCATTAGCAATAGATGCCTTGTTGCTCAGTTACATAAATGTCAGAGTAATGAAATTTACACTTCTTAAAAATTTATAATAGTAAAACCACTCAATTCCCTGTGGGATGTTTAACTGTACAAAATGACCACATTCTTTTGGAGCATGGGTAATGTGTTAATAGTCTTAGCTGGCTTAAAACCCAAGAAATACCTCTGACATCTAGATTGGCTATGTTTCTTGGTGGACCTGCCAAAAATTCCTCAGATATCCAGATCTAGGATTTATGTACTGAGAGGGCCATGTTATTTCAAAAGTTAAAAATTAGCTAGTATTTATGCATGTTGTACAAACTAATAAAGATAATGAGTGCTGTAGTTAGAGTGGTGCCTGGAAAATGGACCAGATTGACCTAGAGATCTTCTATAGGTTGTAGCTAGGCAAAGGCCCAAACAGCAATACTATCTGATTCAGAATTATTTTCTATCCCATGGTCCCAAAGAGAAAAGCTCATTTCAAGGTGAACATTTAGATTTTGAAGTTTGACCCCATACTGAGATTACCAGGAGAAGTGTCGATTACTGCAGCAGTCATCAACATGATCAAATACTGAAAGATCTGTGAGATCCTGAGACCTCTCAGCATGAAAATTCCTTCCACCACAGAAATGGATCAACAACTCTTCTCTAACTTTATAGATAAGTAGATATTAGAGATTTGCCTGCGGACATTTATCTGAGGAGATTAAATGATTTACCCAAGGTCACAGAGCTAGAAAGTAGTTTTCCCACATAGCTTTCCCCCTTGTGGTTTCTATATATTGCAGGTCAGCATAAGAATTTAAATGGGAATTTTGCAGAAGTTGCAGATAACATGGCAAAGGTCAGCAGATGACATAGAAAAATTTTAGAAACTCAGAAAGTCATAAACTATATGTCTAGTATTATATATCAGAATATTTTATCTTTTAATACCATAAATACATGCAATTTATTTTTTATAGTTAAAATAAGTAAAAAATTAAAGTTTGCAAAACAAAGGTAAAAGCAAGCAGATGAAACACAAAGGCTAGAAATGTAGACAGTTTTTAAAATTTAATAACTCATAAATACATAAAATGTATCTGTTGTTATACATAATATTACCTATACACTATGCATTCTGTTTAATCACATAAATGAACAACTACATAATTTTTTCTTTTTAATTAAATTTGTAGTTATAGAACTGTGGTTCTACATTCTGGTTTGGGGATGCCAAGCATATTTACATAAATCACTTACATGACATCTTGCAGTGATCTCACAGTGACCTTTGCATCTTGAGTTTTTCATATCTTGTGTCACTTAAATTGTAAAGGGAGGGTCAAAAAATTTTACATGGATTTTCCAGTTCATAGCGGTGTCATGCCCCTAACATCTGCAATGTGGAGGGGATAACTAAATTTGAATTCAGGTCTTCCTTAGGGATTTTAACACAAAGTCTCCCGGACTGCAATAAAAGTATTCTAGCCATATATGATATTGTCTTTGTATGTCCAAGATAATATGATTTACTAAAGTTCTGATCTAATCCTTCATTGTGTGGTGGAAAGTAACCCTGTTTTCTCAAAGGCTATGCCAGCCAAGCATAATGTCTTTCAGGTACTACAAAGCTGCAGAGTTTCTAAGTGATTTTAAATATTGAAATACATGTCTGCTGAACTAGTCCTTGGTTGACTGCAAGGTGATGAGTTTTTCAGCCACAAAAACTTTATTTTAAAAAAAAAAGTTTTATTGGATTTTGAGTTTTACATCAGTTAGATGTAACCCTCTACCACCACTGCTGCCCTGAACTGACCATACCTTATAACAACAAAAACTATTAACTGATATCTAGATAGATTGATCATATCTAACTGAGCACGCCACAATTAAGCACCAATACTCATCCAGCTGTTTACAAAAAAAGGAGAGACTCAAGTTTTATAATTTATTCTCTAGGACCACAATTGGTTGTTATAATCACTTGGAATTTAGTTTCCTATTAGTGCTTTTAAATTTTTATTATTATAGTCTGTGTATATTTCTCTCTTGCTTATGGTTATTTCATTCAGCATAGATCATATAAATATTCTCATATTTCTTCCAGTTCCTATATTCACCATTTCTTATGGAACAATTATTTTCTATTACAAATATATATCCTAATTTGTTCATCCATTCCTCAATTGATGATCATCAAATTTATTTCTAGTGTTTTGCTACCACCTGACTATGAATGTTTTGGTATATGGAAGGGCTTTCCCTCCTTTCCTTGACTCTTTGGATTTTATGCCCCAGTGATGAGATTGCTGGATTAGTGAGGATAAACAATTTCATCACCTTTCCCCCATAATTACAAATTTTTTTTCCAGAACAGCTCTACCAACAGTATCATCTTATACCCACGGTTCTATAGCTCCTCTAATAAGAACTATGACCTTTTTAAAACATCTTTACCAATCTGATGAGTATGAAGGAGAAATATACAATTGTCTTAATTCGCAACTTTCAATGACCATCCATTAAGTTACTGATGAGTTGTGATCTGTCATGGTAGAGGGAAAGTTCACGCTGATTAAATCGCTAATCCTTGAAGTATAAAAAAAATCATGACATAATCAGATAGATTTACAAGTAAATTCTGTTAAACATTCAAAAAATACATTCTAATAGTACATAAACTGATTGAAAAAAATATATAAAGAGTAAAGATCTTGCAAAATTCATCTTCTGGCACAAAGATAGCCTTGATATTTAAATCACAGAGAAACAAGAGAAAGAAAACTTGAGACCAATATCCCTAATAAATATCAGCTCAAACATTTTTTTAATATTAGAAAACAGATTTTATTTTTTATTTTGAATTTATGGAATAAAACAAGCATTTCCATATTATAGTACAATAAAAAGAGATGATTATACATGAAACTGCAAATATACTATGCTCAACTTGCTATTTCCTTTCAAATACACAAACACACAATACACAAAAACAAAATTATCATGTAAATTTCTTTCTTTCTTCCTTCCCCCACCCCAACCCTAGAGATGACTACCATTAGACACACATAGACATATATATGTTAAATTATTCTATACATACTTCTATTTATCAGTTCTTGCTCTAGATGCAGAAAGTGTTTTTCTTCATACGTCCTTCATAGTTAACTTAGATATTTATAATAGACAAAATAACTTATTCACTCAAAGTTTTTCTTAAAACAACATTACTGTTACTATATATAGTGTTCTCTTGGTTCTGCTTATTTTGTTCTTCATTATTTGATGTCTTTCCATGTTTTTCTAAAATAATTGAGCTTATCATTTCATATAGCACAGTAGTATTCCATTACAATCATATAGAAAATTTGTTCAGCCATTCCCAATTCATTTCACATTCACATTCAAATTTATAATTGCTATTTGTGAATTTCTTTGCCTCTTATTTTTACTATTTTCCTTCTCAGCCTCTCTTTTTACCCTATCCCTATTACCTTTATCTTCTCCCCTGGCCCTCCTAATTCCTTATTTTACCCTCCTCTAAAATTCCCTCCCTTATCTATTTAGCCCACTTTCCTAATCTTAATCAATATAACCTTCTAAAAGTTCCTCCCCTACCATATCCCCCAGTTTTCTCACCTCTCTAAAAGTTCAGAAGACTTCTAAACCTCTTCACACACACACACACACACACACACACATATAATATATATTGTTTACTCTTCAAACCAGATGAGAGTAAGGTTCCAATATTACCAGCCCTCCACCTTTACCTACTTCCTCTGTATTAGTTCTTCCTTTCATGCCCTATTTTCATGACATCATTTCTCTTTTTAACCTTTTCCTACCCAATTTTGTTTTTTAGAATCACCTTGTCACCTAATCATACATTGCTCAAACCCCAACTTTTCTTTCAAACAATCTTAGTAATGATAACAGTTTTAAGGATACTATTACTAATAATTACTAAATTTAATAACATTTTCATATATCATAAGTAGTTTGACCATAATCAGTACCTTATAATTAATTTTTAATGATTTCCTTATATTTCTTCTTCTGGATCTTTTATATCAAATTTTTCATTGAGTTCTGGTCTTTTTGTTACAAATATTCAGTTCATCAAATGTCCATTTAAAGAAAAATTCGGGATTATACTCAACTTTGCTGGATAAGATATTCTTTTTTTTTTTTCATTTCACTTTTATTTGCACTCTAATGTCATATTTACTCCTGTGCCATAAGCTTTTGTTTCTTCAGTTTCTTATGGGATATCTTTTTCTTTTGAGCAACCTCCTCTTCTGGTTTAGGAACAATTTGTTCCTTTTCAGTAAGTATCATCTCAATATGGCAGGGAGAACTCATGTATGGGTTAATTCGACCATGATCTCTGTAAGTACACTGTCGCATTTTGGGAGCCTTGTTAACCTGGATATGCTCAATGGCAAGAGAATCCACATCCAAACCCTTCAGTTCTGCATTACTCTCTGCATTTTTAAGCATATGCAGCAAGAATTCAGCACTCTTTTTGGGCCACCGACCCTGTGTCCAACCCCATTGCTTAGCCTGGGCACACCTGCCAACTCCACCATTATATCAATGGAAAGGAACACACTGTTTCTTCAATGTGACATCTTTCAAATACTTGGTAGCTTTTCGGATATGCATGCCCTTGATAGCTTGGGCTGTTTCACAGGTGTTCTTGAAGTGGACCCGGAGATTTGAACCCCTTGACTTACATGATTTTGTGGGGTTTTCTGGATCAAGAGAGTATCTCACCATTTTGAATGATTACCTAGGACGGCTCAAAGGAAGAGGAAGAGCAAAAGCTTTTGGGACATTTTTGGATAAGATATTCTTGGAAGCAATGCCAGCTCCTTTGCTCTTCTAAATATAATGTTCCCAGACCTACAGTCTTTTAGTATAGACGCTACTAGGTCTTGTGAAATCGTAATTGTTTTTCTGCAGTATTTAAATTTTTTTCTTATTGCTTGCGATATTTTCTCTTTAACTTAGGACTTTTGAAACTTGGCTATGGTATTTCTATAAGTTTTCTTCCTGGGATCTCTTTCAGGCAGTGATTGGTGGATTCTTTTTATTTCTACTTTGCCTTTTTTCTCCCTAGAACTTCAGGGCAATTTTCCTTAATAATATCTTATAATATTGTGTCCAAACTCTTTTTATGATCATAACTTCTAGGTAGTCTGACAATTCTTATATTGTCTCTCCTTAATCTGTTCACCAGATAAGTTATTTTTCTGAGATGTTTCAGATTCTCTTCTGTTTTTTCTAGCTTTATCATATCTTGGTGTCTTATAATGTCATTCAATTCCACTTGCCCAATTCAAGTTTTGAAGGAGTTGTTTTCTTCCTTAAGATTTTGTTTTTCTTTTTTCTAATTGGTTAACTTTCTTTTCACAGTTTTCTAGGTTTTTTCCCCCCTAATTTTCTCTCTTATTTCTTTTCTTTGGGTTTTTTTTTCCTTCTTTTTTGGAGGGGGTAATGCAGGGCAATTGGAGTTAAGTGACTTGCCCAAGGTCACACCCTCTCTTTTTCTCATGTGATTTTTTAATTCCTTTTTTTCTCCCATAAGATTTTTGTACCTCTTTTTCCAATTGGTTAACTATATTTTCATAAATTTTCTTGAATTGCTTTTATTTTGTTTTCTAATTTTTTCTCATTCTCTCCAATTTTTAAATTTCTCTTTAAGTTCTTCCAAGATTTCTTTTGGGATTTGTGACCATTTGACGTTACTCTTTAGGGTAGCACTGGCTTTTATTTTTTTACTTCACTATCCTCCTCTGAATATGAACGCAGATCTTCTTTTACACCAAAGTAGCTATCAATTATTGGGTTCTTTTTCCTTTGCTTAGTCATTTTTATTTTTAATTTGTCTTATTTTATTTTTAGCAGCTTAATATTATTATTATTATCAAGTTTTAATCCCAAATTGTGGGTAATGTTGCCCTAGACCTCAAGTTCCTCTTACTGTCATTTTCTGAATTCTGTCCAGGGATGCAAACTCAGGGACCCCTCTCTTTTTCCTGTGAGCCCCAGCCCCACTGTCCCAAAAATATTCATGCTCCCTGCAGTCCTGCACTCCCTGGCCTTGTGTTCACTCCTCCTCACCCACAGCCACAGCTCTAGATAACATCTGGTCAGCACAGTTAGGCATGGCTTTGGGAAACAGCAGGCGCTCCTTCAATCTTTCCTCACTCAGTGTCTGCTTCTCTTCAGATGAAAGTCTGGGGGGAATAAAAGTTCCTGAGGTGAGATTTCTCAAGGCCCAGTTTGCTGCCTTCAGGGCCTACTGTTTGTTGATTATACTTCACTCTACCATATCTCAGCCCCTGGAGTTTTCTCTGAGGACAGCTGCTTTACCCCTTTATTCTTTTTTTGGAGGGGGGAGGGCAGGGTAATTAGAGTTAAGTGACTTACCCAAGGTCACACGGCTAGTGTTATGTGTCTGAGGTTGGATTTTAACTCAGGTCCTCCTGACTCCAGGGCCAGTGCTCTCTCTAGTCACTCTACCACCTAGCCACCCCTACCCTTTTATTTTTGCTGCCCTATGTTCATTTTGTGCTGATATTCTATCTGTTTGTGAAGGAAATCTGGAGAGCCTGGAAATTTCTGACCTACTCCACAATTTTCCCAGAATGCCCACACAAAAATTTTAAATAAAATATTAGCAAAGAAACAACAGCAACATATTGAAATGAATGCACATTATAAGGTAGCACTGGATGGAGTGATAGGCTTGGACTCAGGAAGACCTGAGTTCAAATTCATCTTAGTCAATTACTAGCAATGTGGCTGATCAGATTACTTTACCTCTGTTTGCCTCAACTGCAAAATCAGTATAACAGCATCACCTATGTGGCAGGGTTGTGAGGATCAAACAAGACAATATTTGTAAAGTGCTTAGCACACCTGGCATGTAGTTGATACTATATAATTGCTTATTCCCTTTCCTGCCCCCTATGACCAAGGAGGATTTGACAAAGAATGTAAGATTGCTTTGATATTAGGGAAACTAAAACCATAGTATACTTCATTAATAACAAAACCAATAAAATTATATGATTATACCAATAGATACAGAAAATCTTTTGAGAAAATTAAATACTCACTTCTGATTTTTTAAAAAAAATGTATTAAGATAAATGGATCTTTACTTAATAGTGTAAAAAAGAATCTATCTAAAACCAAGAGTCAGCCTTTTCAATAAGATTGGGGTAAAGCAAGAATGCCCATTATCACTCTTTCTATGAATTAACAATAAAATACAGCAGGAAAAATAGAGAAATTTCCTTGAAAATAATTACAGAATATATAACTTCTTTTGAAGTCCATCTACCAATGTATACATAAGAACAATATAAACATAACTACAAAGCGCTCTTTACAGAAACAGAGGTATAATATTTAGAGAAATATTCATTGAATCATGGTTAGACCATGCCAATACAATAAAAATCACAATTGTACATAAATTAATTCATTTAAGGGGAGGCTATGTGGTGCAGTGATTAGAGCACTGGCCCTGGAGTCAGGGGGACCTGAGTTCAAATCCAGCCTTAGACACGCAACACAAAAACTAGCTGTGTGACCTTGGGCAAGTCATTTAACCTCAATTGCCCCCCCCAAAGGTTTAAGAGTGCTAGAAAAAAAATGACAAAATTCATCTGAAGGAAAGAAAAGTCAAGTTTCTTAAGGGAAATAGTGAAAAAAGTGGGAAGGAAGGAGCCCTTAAAATACCACATCTCAAAATTGCACTACAAAGCAGGAAGCTTCAGAACTATTTGGTACTGAATAAAAAAATTAGATCAATCAGTGAACAGTTTAGGTACACAACATAAAAGCCAAAAAATATATAGTTACATAATGTTCACTAAATCCAACTACTACAAATACTGGGGTAAGGACTCACTATTTGATAAGAACTGCTGAGAAAACTAGAAAGCAGTCTGGTGAAAATTAAATATAGATCATCATCTTACACTGTACTATATTACAAAAATACTTTTTATATCTATGAGCAGGGGGAAATTAATGGCTAGACATAGTACAGAGAGGATCAGTGAAAATAAAATGGACAATTTTGATCACATAAAATTTTAAAGGTTTTGCATAGACAAAATCAGTGCAAATAAAATTAGATGAGAAGTAGTTACTGGGGGTAGGGCAAGGGGGTAAAATCTTTGAAGCAAGTTAATCTGATGAAAACTCATATCCAACATATAAAGAACTGATTCAAATTGATAAGAACAAAAGTGATTCCCCATTAAATAAATAGTCAAAAGATATGAACAGGCTGTTTGTTTTCTTTCTTTTTTAAAAATTTTATTTATTTCTTTTTAGTTTACAACATTCAATTCCATAGTCCCTTGAGTTCCACATTTTCTCCCCTCCCTTCCCCCCCCCATGGAGGCATGCAATGCAATATAGGTTCTACAAATACCTTCGCATTAAATATTAGTCAAGTTATAAAGAAGAATTGCAACCAATGAAGTTAACAATGAGAAAGAAGGAACAAAAAAAAATGAAACCCAAAAGTGAGAGAGCAAGTAGTTTGCTTCAACCTGCATTCAGACTCTGAAGATCTTTTCTTTGGATGTGGATATCCCTTTCCAATTATGAGTCTTTTGGAGTTGTCTTACAACCTTGCATTGCTGAGAGGAGCCCAGTTCATCAGAGTCAGTCATTGCAGATACAATGTGTCTGCAATTGTGTACAAAGTTCTGGTTCTGCTCTCCTCTCTCAGTATCAGTTACATTAAGTTTCTCCAGGTTATTATGAAGTTCGTCTGCTTCTCATTTCTTATAGCTCAATAGTATTCCATTACGGTCACATACCACAACTTGTTCAACCATTCCCCAATTGATGGGAATCCCCTTGATTTCCAATTCTTTGCCACCACAAAAAGAACTACTATAAATATTTTTGTACATATGTCTCCTCCTCTCACTTGTATGATCTCTTTAGGTTACAGCCCTAGAAGTGGTATTGCTGGGTCAAAGGGTATGCACATTTTTATAGCCCTTTGGGCCTAATTCCAAATTGCTCTCCAGAATGGTTGGATCAGTTCACATCTCTACCAACAATGCATTAGTGTTCCAATTTTTCCATATCCTCTCCAGCATTTATCATTTTCCTGTTTTGTCATCTTAGCCAATCTGACTGGTGAGATGTGGTACCTCAGAGTTGTTTCAATTTGCATTTTTCTAATTAATAGTGATTAGAGCATTTTTTCATATGCTTATAGATATCTTTAATTTCTTCCTCTGAAAACTGCCTGTTCATATCCTTTGACCATTTATCACTTGGGGAATGACTTGTATCCTTATAAATTTGACTCAGTTCTCTGTATATTTTAGAAATGAGTCCTTTAAGTGACAGTGGTTGTAAAAATTCTTTCCCAATTTTCCACTTCCCTCCTAATTTTGGTTACATTGGCTTTATTTTGTTAAAAAAAAACTTTTCGATTTAACGTAATCAGAGTTATCCATTTTGCATTTCATAATGCTCTCTGTCTCTTGTTTGTATATAAATTCTTCCCTGCTCCATAAATCCTACAGGTAAACTATTCCTTGCTCTCCTAGATTGCTTACATTATCAGCTTTTATATCTAGATTGCCCACCCATTTAGACTTTATTTTGATATACAGTGTAAGATACTGGTCTATGCCCAGTTTCTGCCATACTATTTTCCAGTTTTCCCAGTAGTTTTTATCAAAGAATGAATTCTTATCCCAGAAGCAGGATCTTTGGTCTTATCAAAAAGTAGATTACTGTAGTCATTGACTGCTGTGTCTCATATTCCTAATCTATTCTACTGATCCACTACTCTATTCCTCAACTACTACCAAGTAGTTTTGATGACTGCTGCTCTATATTACGGCTGAAAATCTGGGATGGCTAGGCCACCTTCCCTAGCATTTCTTTTCATTAATCCCCTTGGTATTCTGGATCTTTTGTCCTTCCAGATGAATTTTGTTACTATTTTTTCTAGTTCTATAAAATATTTTTTTGGTAGCTTGATTGGAATGGCACTAAATAGGCAAACTTATTTGGGTAAAATTGTCATTTTTATTATATTAGCTCTACCTAGCCATGAGCAACAGATGTTTTTCCAATTATTTAGATCTGATTTTATTTGTGTGAAAAGTGTTTTGTGATTGTATTATTTAGTTCCTGAGTTTGTTTTGGTGAGTAGATTCCCAAATATTTTATAAAGTCTATAGTAACTTTAAGTGGAATTTCTCTTTTTCTTACTGTTGGACTTCATTAAAAATAAATAGGAATTCTGAGAATTTATATGAGTTTATTTTATATCCTGCAACTTTGCTAAATTTATTTATTATCTCAAGTAATTTTTTACTTGATTCGCTAAGTATACCATCATATCATCTGCAAAGAGTGATAGCATAGTCACTTCTTTGCCTAATCTAATTCCTTTGATTTCTTTTTCTTCTCTTATTGCTACAGCTAACATTTTAATACCAAATTGAATAAGAGGGGCAATAGTGGGCATCCTTGTTTCACCCCTGATCTTATTGAAAATGCTTCTAGCTTATTCCCATTACATATAATATTTGTTGGTAGTTTTAGATAGGTGCTACTTATCATTTTAAGGAAGACTCCATTTATTCCTATACTTTCTAGTGTTTTTAATAGGAATGGGTGTTGTATTTTGTCAAAAGCTTTTTCTGCATCTGTTGAGATAATTGTATGTTTTCTACTAGCTTTGTTGTTGATATGATTGATTATACTAATAGTTTTCCTAATATCGAACCATTCTTGCATTCCTGGAATAAATCCTACCTGATCAAAGTGTATTATTCTCATGATAAGTTGCTATAGTCTTTTTGCTAATATTTTATTTAAAATTTTTGCATCTACATTCATTACAGAAATTGGTCTATAACTTTCTTTCTCTGTTTTGACTCTTCCTGATTTAGGTATCAGTACCACATTTGTGTCATGAAAAGTATTTGGTAGGACTCC
This sequence comes from Petaurus breviceps papuanus, assembly GCF_028583685.1. Taxonomy (NCBI): domain Eukaryota; kingdom Metazoa; phylum Chordata; class Mammalia; order Diprotodontia; family Petauridae; genus Petaurus; species Petaurus breviceps. The sequence goes on from NW_027187358.1 coordinate 20,200,328, forward strand.
TTCTCCAGTTTTCCCAAATAGTTTAAAAAGTATTGGAATCAATTGTTCTTTAAATGTTTGATAGAATTTGCTTATAAATCCATCTGGCCCTAGAGATTTTTTCCTAGGGAGTTCATTGATGGCTTGTTCAATTTCTTTTTCTGAGATGAGGTTATTTAAATATTTTACTTCCTCTTCAGTTAGTCTGGGCAATTTATATTTTTGTAAATATTCACCTATTTCACTAAAATTGTCAAATTTATGGGCATACAATTAAGCAAAATAATTACTAATTTTTTTAATTTCCTCTTCATTGGAGGTCAATTCACCCTTTTCATTTTTGATACTGATAGTTTGGTTTTCTTTTTTTTTTTTAATCAAATTTACTAAAGGTCTATCGATTTTATTGTTTTTTTTCCCCATAAAACCAGCTCTTTGTTTTATTTATTAGTTCAATAGTTTTCTTAATTTCAGTTTTATTAATCTCTCCTTTGGTTTTCAATATTTCCAATTTAGTATTTAATTGGGGGTTTACAATTTGTTCTTTTTCTAGCTTTTTCATCTGTATGCCCAATTTATTGAATTCTATTTTCTCTCTTTCATTCATGTATGCATTCAGAGATATAAAACTTCCCCTAAGAACTGCTTTCTCTGTGTCCCACAAGTTTTGGTATGTTGTCTCATTATTGTCATTCTCTTGAATGAAGTTGTTGATTGTTTCTATGATTTCTTCTTTGACCCACTCATTCTTTAGGGTTAAATTATTTAGTTTCCATTAGATTTTAGTCTGTCTTTCCATGGCCCTTTATTGCACACAATTTTTATTTCATCATGTTCTGGAAAGGATGCATTTATTATTTCTGCCTTTCTGCACTGGATTGTGAGGTTTTTATGCCCTAGTACATGGTCGATTTTTGTAAATGTGCCATGTACCATTGAAAAGAATGTATATTCCTTTTTATCCCCATTCAATTTTCTCCAGAGGTCTATCATATCTACCATCTCTAAAATTCTATTCACCTTCTTAACTTCTTTTTGAGGTTAGATTTATCAAGTTCAGAGAGGGGGAGATTGAGATCCCCCACTAGTATAGTTTTTCTATCTATTTCTACCTTTAACTCCCTTAACTTATCCTCTAGGAATTTGGATGTTATACTGCTTGGTGCATCTATGTTTAGTAACGATATTGCTTCATTGTCAGTGGTGCCTTTTAGCAGGATATAGTTTCCTTCCATATCTCTTTTAATTAAATCTATTTTTGCTTTTGCTTTATCCCAAATAAAGATTGCTACCCTTGCTTTTTTTAAATTTTATCTGAAGCATAATATGTTCTGCTCCAGTCATTTACCTTTATCCTGTGTGTATCCCCCTGTTTCAAGTATGTTTCTTGTAGTTAGAATATTGTGGGATTATAGTTTTTAGTCCATTCTGCTATCCACCTCCATTTTATGGGAGAGGTCATCCCATTCACATTCAGAGTTATGATTACTATCTCTATCTTTCCTTTCATCCTATTCCCTCCTGTGTTTATTTCTCCCTTCTTCCTTCCCCTTCTTAAGATTTTCCTTTTGAGGGGTGGCCAGGTAGCACAGTGAGTAAAAGCACTGGCTCCAGTGTCAGGATGACCTAGGGATCAAATCTGGGCTCTGATACTTAGCACCACACCCAGAAATAACTGGCTGTGTAACCTTGAGCAAGTTACTTAACCCCAATTGCTTTAAAAAAAGATTTTCCTTTTGACCACTGCCCCCCCTCAGTATTCCCTCCTTATCAGGCTATTTGTTTTCAAAGGAAGATATCTAGGCTATCAATAGCCATATAAAAAAAATTAAATCACTAATAATTAGAGAAGCATTCATCAAAACAGATCTGAGACTCTATGCCACACTCATTGAATTGGCAAAGCTGATAAAACAGAAAAATGAAGAGCTCTGTTTCAGTGAATCTTGAGAAGACTCATGGAGTAACACAGAGTAAAGTGAATAGAATAAGGAAAACAATTTACATACTAACAACAGTACTGTAAAAAAAACAACATTGAAAGATCTAAGAGCTCTGATCAATGCAATGATCACCCATGACTTCAGAGAACCAGTGATTAAGCATACTGTCCAACCCCTGACAGAAGGGTAAAGGACTCAACGAAAACAAGATATATACTTTTAGACATGGTAAATGTCTAAAACATCAAATATTTTGCTTAACTATGGTTATTTGTTGCAAGGATTGTACCTTCCCTTTTTTATGGGGAAGGTTTGGGGCAGGGGAGAGGAAATAGCCATAGTGTTGCCATAATAAGGAAGAAATAAAAAAGTCATTGGAGCATTTCTTTAAATGCAAAATGGAACACAAGGAAATTCAGAAACACAGACACACAGTACAACTTTGAAACCAAAATGTTACATTTATTATAGATTTTTTAAAATAGTAAGCTTACATAGTAAAGTCACAGTTTTGCTTTGTATATGGAAATATCAACTTGGGGGGATATTTGCTAAATTTGAAATTAAAAAATAATTTTAAAAAATCATGATTATTTCATTGTCATGACTATTTATTCACATGGACTAGGAACCCACATACAAATGCAAGTATAAACTCAGACTTTATTTGTCATTTAAAAGAAGAAAGAAAAAAAAAGGCATAGGGAGGGTTCTGGGTTTTAGATTGCTCTCATTTTATTTTATTTTTAAATTTTTCCACAAACGTTTAGTATTATTTCATTACCAGGGGAAAATTCCTTCTATCACTGTGTTAGAAGGGCTAGAGAAAGTATGATTATGAAATATCCATTGAAGTTGTGAGTATACATTTGGTAAATTCAGAATTTAAAAAGATTAAAAGAAATATAGCAAGACTATCCCCCACCCCCCACCAAGTAGCATAGTATTGTGTGTCTCAAAGGAAGGCAAAATAGTTATCTCTAGCCTCTTCTCCCCACCCCCTTTCCTTTCTCCAGGGAAGATTTTAATTCCTGTCAGGAGGGGAAGAAAGGAGGTTTTGGCCAGAAGCTTGGCCATTCTGCTGCCCTCATTCAGAGACCAGGACTAGGCTAGAATTTTCTCTCTCTATTCTCTTGCGTATCATTAGTCTTTGTTGTTTAGCTGTGTCCAAATCCTCATGACTCTATTTGAGGTTTTCTTGGCAGAGACACTGGAATGTTTTACCATTTCCTTCTCTAGCTCATTTTACAGATGAGGAACTGAGGAAAACAGGGTTAAGTGACTTGTCCAGGGTCACACATCTAGTAACTATCTAAGTCTGGATTTGAATTGATGAAGATGATTCTTCTTAATTCAAAGCCCAGCTCTAGCTGCTAGTTCAAGCTAAACTTCTGATCACTGCTCATTCATTAATGAGGAAAGGAGGGCCCAAGCTTTATATCCAAGCCTTGACCTCCTTCCCATTGGATGCCAGTTCCACAATGAAAACACATAACTTATAGCAAAGAAACTAACTTATCCAAGGTGATAGCAAAACAGAAATCAGAGAAAGCAAATGTAAGAGAATATATAATAGATGATACAGAATAAAGAGTTCTCCCATTGGGATTGAGTATAAGGAGACAGTGCCATATCAATAGGCTTTTGGACTTGTGTTATAACCCCACCCCCTCAAAAAAAATCAGGATTATCTCATTCTCATGACTATTGATTCATATGGACTAAAGACCCACAGATAAACATAGGTATAAGTCCAGGCTTTGTCATCTAAAAGAAGAAAGATAAAGGCATAGGGAGAGTTTTGGTTTTAAGATTATTTAGATTATTCTCATTTTACTTTATTATTAAAATTTTCTACACCAGAATTAGTGTATTTTGGTATCTACAGGAAATTTTTTCTATCACTGTCTGAAAATATGACTTAAGATAGTGTGAAAGGTAAGGTAGGATTTTTTCTGACTGTAAATACTAATACTGAACCTACCAGTTTACTTAAGAACTAACTAATATCAAAGGTCAAAAGGGATGGAATATGACCCAAGATTAGAGAATTCCCCAGCACAAGATGGAAGTCCCTTAGTCCTTGTATCCCTAGCCAAAACTATTTCCTACTGGTAGGGTCATAGTATTGTAGATGTAGAGATAAGAGGAACTTGAAAGACTAGACAATCCAGTCTCTTCTTTTAACAGATGAAACCAAGGCGCACCGAAGTTTAATACTTTATGTTCATACAGGTATGAAGTAAACATCATAGGTAGGATTTGAACCCAGGTCCTCTGATTCTGAATCTGAAGTCTCCCATCTTCCCACTATACCATGCTGCCTCTCTAGTGTTTTAAGCTGTAAACACTGGCAGGGTATTACTAATTTGGATTGAAAAACACACACACATACATTATACATATGTATAATATAAAAATCATATTATTAAATTATTATTATCAATTGCTAAAGCAACAACAAACATTTAAACCCATGGAAATTTTCATTATAATTCTTAACACAGTAAATTACATATATGAGAGAGCAGGCAAGGGCTAGCTAAATTTAGAAGCATGGAAAAATTGATAGTGTCCTTTCTAACTCTATGTAAATACCCTATAGCAGGTGGCAGGAAATATCTGTAGGATGTGGGGGTGACTAGGTGGGCAGGCCCCACTTGTAGTTGCTGTATCCTAGGGAAGAAGGTGAGTTTTCTTCTCTGGCAATGCTAGTCTTTTAGAAGTCATTTCTTCCAGCAGAAGAAATATTTCAAATAGGGGAAGGGGATGTGCAAGGAGCAGGAGAGAGTTTGCAGTTGGGCAGGGGGAAAGGAGGAGAGAGGGACATTTCTATGAAAAGTATTGTACTCTCCCTACACAGCCTGTAAACAAGAGGAAGGGTGGAGTAGTGATTTGGATTTGTTCTTGGATTGTAGCCACCTCCTGCAGGCCTGACCGAAGGACCAGAGGGGAGATGGGATAAAGGCACAGAAAGCGTTTGATTTGATAAGAGGCTGAAGGAGAGTATCTCAGTACTCTCTCTCGTGCACTTCATGCTATGCTCCACATTTTCACAGAATCCAGCCCACCCACTTTAAGTACCATTGATCCTGGAAGTTAGGAGGTCGAAGCACTACTTACTTGCAGGGTGACATTGATGGAGGAATCAGCCCCTCTAGTACTGCCTTCATTCATCATTGATTGGTTTGGATGAACCAAAGTAGCCAGAAAATGCAGTAGAGATAAGAGCAGGCCCCACCCTGCCACATTCCTAAACTTCGTAAAGACCCCAGAACCTCCCTATGATTTCTAAATCAACACCAGACACTCTAGGAAGCAAGAGGTCTGTTCTTGCGTCCAACTGTGACTCCATTACTTTGGCCAAGTGAATTAGACTAATGTAAACCAAGTGTTCCCCGGGACTACCCTTGTTCTTCTCTGTGAAGGGCTTTGAGATCAACTTAGAAAGGGGCCAAACAAATCTAAAACATCTAGTTGGAAAGAAAAATGATAGCAGAAGATACAGTGATTTGGGCTGCATTCCAGCAGTGATTTCCCTTTTCCCTCTCAGATTAGTGAAGTAAATGCAGGGGGTCATGTAGCCCTACCTATTCTGTACATTCTCCAAGATGGCCTGAGATCAAGGACAGATCTGGGTTTTTAATTGACTTGTTAGTTAATTGAATGTCAGAGCCTCTTTGTCCATAAGAGCAGCTGGGGGCCCTGCAGTAAGAGCCCATAGACTACAGGAAAGCTACACAGGTGCTCACTTAATCAGGAAAACCCTTGGGCCCTTTGTTGTTGGGTTGTTTTTTTTTTTTTCCTGTGAGCCACTCTGGTTTAGACCCAGGCACATTCCTTTCCCACAATGTCCTTAATACAAAGAATGACCACTAACGTCCTGTGGTCAGAGGCCGAAGCTTTCTTCAAGAGCCCTTGTCTTTGGAACTCCCTTCTCTTTGCAGTCTGACAGGCTCCAAACCTGTTGACATTGAGGGCTTTGTGCCAGGGCCATCTTCTCAGTTAAGCACCATTTTGGAATACTGTGAAGATGTGGATACAGATATTTATTTGTCTTGGGCTGCTCTAACCACATACGTGTGTGTGCTCAAATACCATAGCAAAGGATTTGTTTTTACATACAGGAAAATGAGAGAAGAAGGAAATGCTGTCTGGTGATGAAAAAACAGGATTTGTTTGAATGATTGCTGTTCAGAGTGGTACGTTTTTTATTTCCTGACTTGATGTAGGCTATAAATATGCAATTTGGTATGTATGCCATGCTTAACATGCAGAGAAATGTGTTACCAACATCCTTGGGACATTTCTTTAAGGGAGCAGTTGCTATGCAGGGCTAGTCACCACTTCTCAGAGTTAAACATCTCAACTATTTAAATTCTCCTACAAAGTATGAAAAGCAAATCTGAAACCTTATCATGAACTGATCAGTGAGTTCAGAAAAATTAAGAAGGTAGATTTTTGTTCATGGGAAAGGGAGTCAGGTAATGGGAGGACATGCTTCTTCACCTGCAGATGAATTTTTATAGCTGTTAAACAGAATTTAAAACAAGGACAATTTGTACCAAGAATAGATCATCTATTAGAGTAGTTTTGCTTAATGCCAGCTATCAAATCAACAAATACTTCATTGAGCTCTTAGGGGCAGAAAAGCGCTAGAGTGCTGGGGGGAGGGGAGGGAAGGGTTGTCAATTGAGATGGGAGGGGTAAGGAGGTCTTGGAATGCACAGATGTTCCTGAATGGGTTCAGGAGGCAAAAGAGATTTAATTTGGACTTTTTTGTGAGTGAAGAGAAGTCTTCTCTGACAAGCTACTAGAGAAGTTGAATGGCAGGATATTATGGACAATCTGTTTCAGCCAGGGAGATTAGTCTGATATAAAGACATTTCATCAGTAGTGGTACAATAAGCCACATACTAAGTTATCTCTATGACTCAAAATGAAAAGAAAGATTTGCTAGCTTCTTTCTTGAATAGAGAAAGTCTGACTTTTAGATCAACCTAGATCCACCCTGAATCTATATTATGTTTTATTTGTCAACATGTTTCCTGATTTTTTCTTATCTAACCTTTCAATTTTAGTTAAGCAGAGTGAATGGGTTCAGTAGATTCTGTCCCAGCTCTCAGGTAGGCAGCTTTTTTTTTTTTTTTTTGATGATTTTGGAGCACATTCATCACTTTAGCAATTAGATTTGGGGGGCAAGGTGGGAGGAAGCTTTCTTGCCCTGATACATTCTCACCTACTGAAAAAAAGTAAGGGACAGGAAACAAAATGGTGTACTAAGTAGAAAGAGTCATCAGATCTGTGTTCAAATCCCAGTTCTCCTACTTACTACCTGTGTGACTTTAGGTGACTTTAGGTGAATCACTTAGTACCTCTAGGTTTCAGTTGCATCATCTTTGGTAAAATAAAAGCGTTGGACTTCTTAGAAGCCTCTTAAGATGCCTAAAGTCTATGATCCTAACGCTATTCTTTAAAGAGTATTACATAACAAGAATGGAAAACGAACAAACAAACCCAGCTTTAAATAATGAATGGATCTGTTATATTGCCATCTGATGATGGTTTTCATTGGAACAAACTGAGTTAAGATATTAAAAAAAAAAATGAGGGGCGGCCAGGTGCACAGCGAGTAAGAGCACTGGCTCCAGTGTTGAGAAGACCTGGAGATGGAATCCCGGGCTCAGACACATAGTACCCACCCAGAAACACCTGGCTGTGTAACCTTGAGCAAGTTACTTAACCCCGATTGCTTAAAAAAAAAAAAACAACAAAATTCAGTGTTATCAGATTAGCAGGGAAATAGGAACTCTGCTATATTGATAATGGAACAAAGATTTTTTTGAGCAATCTGGCAATAAATAATAGTAGACACAAAATATGATCATATCCTTTGATCTAGCAATCCAATGGTTGGGCTTTATTCTAATGATTTTAAAAAGACATTATGTATCCATATGATTTCAATAATATGGGACTTACTCCACAAATGGCAGCTCATAACCCAACCATGACTTCTTATCTTCCATAATTCTTATACATGTTCTCTCATAAATCCTCCATAGACAACCTATGGCAGACTTCTCTTGGGTCTTTTTCACATTTCATGGGTACCAACACAATATTCGAGTTCATTTGGCTGTATATTATCCCTCAATCCCAATAAATGACAGGTCTAACCCCTTTGGGATATCTAAATGGGTCAGTGCATAAAGCACTGAATTTAGAATCAAGAAAACTCATCTTTGTGAGCTCAAATCTCACCTCAGACATTTACTAGCTGTGTGACCCTAGGCAAATCACTAAGCCCTGTTTGCCTCAGTTTTCTCATCTGTAAAATGAGCTGGAGAAGGAAATGACAAACCACTTCAGTATCTTTACTAAGAAAACTCCAAATGGGGTCATGAAGAGTCAGACATAACTGACTGAACAACAACAGCCCCTTTTATCTCCATCTTTTTTATGCCACTTCAACGAAATAATTTTTGACTATATGCTATAATCTATTTACACCCACCATGAATCTTTCCATTGTCCTTTAATTATTGGTAATTTTTATTCTTTAGAAATCACAGTATCTGGGGGCAGCTAAGTGGCACAGTGAATAGAGTACCAGCCCTGGAGTCAGGAGGACCTGAGTTAAAATCTGGTCTCAGACACTTGATACACTTACTAGCTGTGTGACCGTGGACAAGTCACTCAACACCAATTGCCTTGCCTTCTTCCCTCCAAGGGAAAAAATAAGAAATGACAGTGTCTCAAACTCAGACAATAAGATTATACTCAATTTAAAATTGATTTTGTTCTTTTTTACTTATATATTTTCAGTATATGAAATATACTAAAAGTATGCTTTTTTAACAAAAGGGACTCAGACTATATGTCTTGACTCACATCTTTGATTTATTGGAGTGTGTGGTGCTCTAAGCTTTATAACCATACAATACTTCCAGAGAACATTTGTGGATGATTTTTTAAATGGGATTTTGCACTTAAAAGTAATTTGGGATCACTAAAACACTATAAAATTTCCCAAATGCAATTTTGTCTCCTCTTTTCCTTCAATTCAATTCTGGACCCAGCTGAGTGTCCATTTGTAGTACTTGTATCAGACACATGTATTGATGCACTAATTAGAAACACTCATAAATTTGTTCCATTTTCTATTTGTTGTCCTGCTGCCAATTTAATTTGTTAACATCATTGGAGTGATATGGCTGAGTCGAATCTCTTGCCAAAATTTCAGTAGACTGTTTTTCACTTCTTATAAGGTGCTACTAATGACAATCTTCTGCCATCCTCCTCAGAAGTATTTTATAAATAAATTTGGGGAAAAAATCACCACTACCATCACCACCATATGTGGCTGCCATCTCTCTCTATTGGAAAAATGATCAAATATCTACTAAGGTTTTTTCTAGCCTTAAGTCTCTTCATGGTATCAGTGATTCGCCTCAGTTAATTTCGAAAGAGTAGTGATGATCAAAGCATGATACTTGCCTTTTTTCTATTTGTCATTTTTTGGCTCATCTGAACAAGTCAGGCTGAAAATTATAAAACTCTTTGCTGTCTTGCTTTCTAATCTTTAGCCTTTCTTCTGATCTGATGTTCATTTCAGCCTTTGAGCCAAGATAAGTCAATGGTCTGACCATACACAGACAGCTGATTCTGGTTTGACTCTCATAGTATTGTCTATCTGTCTGGTACTATCATTTTTATGACATCATTCTGTCATACTTTCCAACTCTTCATAAGAAAGCTTTCATGATTTATAGATGGAAAGTTTCTGAATAAGCTTTAAATATTTGGCCTCTTTTGTTCCTCAAACATAGGCCATCTCTTCCAACATAATCTCCTCCTCTGTGCCCACCTTTTGTAATGGCAAGCAAAGTAGTACTTTGTTCCTTGTTTCAGCTATTCAAGTGCCTTTGGGCCTCACCTTTGTGTCAGGTCTTTGTTAGAAACAGTATACATTGTGTTGCCCTTAACAGGCCTAAGGGAGTTTGGAGACCTTCTCTGCCCTTAATAGGCCTAACATTATCACATGCAGCCCACAGTGGGAGGAGCTTGCTGAAAGAGTGGAACAGGAAAGGCAGAACAGGAAGGAGCAGAGAAGATAAAAGCTTGCACATGAGCAGGGACCAAGCAGAGCTAAGAGAGAAAATGTTTGTGATGTTGGTACTCTGTCTGTTGTTCTGTGTTGGTGTTACTTTGTCAATGGAAGCACCCTGTCTATTGAATTGTGTTACTTTGTCAGACAGAAGCACTCTATTGAATTGTGTTAGTGTTACTTTGTCAGACAGAAACACTCTGTTGATTGTGTTGATTTCTCAGACAGAAAGTGAATTGAGATGATGGTGTTGTCAATGTGTGTAAATATTGTTGTAGCCCTGTTGAGCTTTGTTTTCCTAGAAACAGAAACTATGAAGAGCTTGGGGTGAAAGAGTCCCTGTGAGCTTTGATATGGAGCAGGAGCAGAGAGCTACCTACCTGTGAATCCAGGCAACAGTAGGGTGAATGGGGCAAGAGCTGGGAATGTGGAAGAGGAGCTATGGAGTTTGGAAGCCTGCCTTGAGTCAAGATGAAAGAGAACTTTACTTGGGTACTTAGTAGTGACTGATGATATTATAACTTACTGTGACCTAGGGGTGGATGGCCTTTGTACTTTCCACTACCCCATAAGGATGATTGGCTTAAGGATGATTGGAAGGCAGCCTCAAGTCAAGATGAAAGAAGACTTTAGATGGGTACTTTATATTGATTAAGGAGATTGTGACTTACTGAATGATATGTTTTGTTTAAGGCTATGTGGCCACCTTAGTAATAAGTTATTGTGTTATATTATTGTGAGGGTTGTACTTTAGTTTCTTGAATGTTTTGCTTTAGTTTAATGCTGAATAAATAGAAAGTTCACTACACTATGCAATTAGATCCTTAAAATTATTCACAGCAGTAGTCCTCAGGAATGCTACTCATTTATGGCTTTATACCTCTGCACTGAAATTCATGAGTATTGGAGTTTGTTGACTTTATATCAAGGATCTTATTGTGTTCTATGTTGGAATTTTTCCTCCCACCTAAGATGCAATTTTTTCATGGTGATCATTTTGTCTATGATCTTCATGATCACTACAAAACAATATTACATGAAATTAAACTACTTTTTGCCCTTAGGCATAAAATGAAACCATTCCCACCAGCTCCTTTGTTATCTCCTCCAACAAGAAGCCATCAACCATCTTTCCATTTAGCTCCAACTTCTTTTTGCCTTTTGGTTTTATTTTAAAAATATCAATATTGATTCATTTTATTTCTTTTAATAGAACAATTGTTTGGTCTTTGAATGACAATCTCACATTTAAAGTACCTAGAGTTAAATTAATATTATAGACAATCTATAAAATATGTTATTTTTAGCACCCTGTTCCCCTTTCTGCCACTCTATTAAATATAGTCACTGTGAAAGGGGTAAAGAATCATACAGGATTCATTTTAAAGGTCATTTAAATTTTTTCCCTTATTACCACATGCCTGGACTGTCGAAATAATCTTCTGTGTAATCTTCTGGCTTCAAATCTCTGCTGACTCCAGGCCATCCTCACCTCAGATGCCAAATAGGCTTTTCTAAAGTGCAAGTTGGATCACACACACACACACACTCAATAAATTCCAATGCCTCACAATTGCCTCTAGGATCAAATACAAAATCTTTTGTTTGACTTTTAAAACCATTCATAGCCTGGCCTTTTCTCATCTTTCCAACCTTCTTACTATTTACTCCCCTCCATGATCTCTACTGCTCAGCCTTTTTGTTCCTTGCACATAATACATTTCCAGACACTATGATTTTTCACTAGCTGTCCCCCTACCCAGAATGTTCTTCCTCCTCACCTATGCCTCCTGACTTCCTCAGCTTCCTTGGCTTCCTTTAAGACTCAACACAAATCCCACCTTCTGAAGGAGTCCTTTTTCAGTCTTTCCCACCCATCCACTGCTAGTACCTTCCTTCTGAAGTTACATCCCATTTCTACTATATAGGTCTTGTTTATAAATTTTTTGTGTGTTGTCTCCATTATTAAAAATGTGAGTTCCCTGAGATGAAGAACCATGTCTTTGTCATTCTCTGTATCACTAAGAGTTAGGAGGACTAACCCATAGTAGGTGCTTAACAAATGCTTGTTGATTGATTGAAAAAAGGAAATACTTTTAAACTATAGTCCAGACACTTAGCTTTGTTTTCAAAAGTACTATACTTCCCCTCTATGTTCATCCTTCAAACCAATTTATTAAATTTTTTACCTTTAAGTATATGATTGTTGCCACTTTATTTTTTTAATGCTTTATTAACTTCTGATTTACATCATCCGTTTCTGCCAGATTTTGAGCTACAAATTTTCTCCCCATTTCTCCCCCACCCACCACCCCAAAATAGCAGTCCCACAGGATATCCCCTCCTCCAATCTGCTCTCTCCCACATTTTCCCCCATAACCCTTTCCACTTTCCCAGTGGATCTCTATGCCTCAGTGCTTCACATCCCATTTCCCAATTACATGTAAGATGGTATTAATTATACTATACACACACACACACACATAAATATATACACACACATAAATACATATTTGAATATTTGATTTCAAAACTTTCAATTCCAGATTCATTCCCCTCCTTCCCCGTCACCCACCCCTACTGGGAAGATACGAAGTTCAGTACAGGTTGCACATGTGTGGCTAATGCAAAACAATAACATAATAGATACATTGTAAAAGACTGATTACATTTCCCTCCCTCCCATTCCACCTCCCACCCGATCTACTCTCCACTTTGATCCTGTCTATTTTCAAAAGTGAGTGCTTCCAACCTCCCTCCCCGCCAGCCTACCCTCCCTTCTATCATCCCCCCTCTCATCCCCTTCCCCCCCTATTCTCCTGGAGGGTGAGATACCCTATTTAGTGTGTATTTCACTCCCTCCTCAAGCCAAATTCAATGGGAATAAGGTTGACCCATTCCCTTCCTATTCTTCCCCTCCATTGTAACCCTTTTCCCTTGCCTCTTCTGTATGAGATAGTTTACTCCAATCAGTCTCTCCCCATCTCCTCTCATTATATTACTCTCACCTCTTAATTTCACCTTTTAAGTATCATTCCTTCCTGTTAAATTGGACCTGTGCCCTCTATGTATGTATACCTGTAAAGATATATACACACATTCAATATGTATTCATATGCCCATATACCCTCATATATAGACAAATATATATATATATATATATATATATATATATATATATATATATATATATATATATATATATATTTCTAATCCCTTCAACTACTGAGAAAAGTTTCATAAGTTACAATTATTGTTTTTCCATGTAGGAATGTTAATAATTCAACTTTGATAAGTTCCTTATAATTCCTTTTCTCTGTTTACCTTCTCATGCTTCTCTTGCTTCTTGTATCTGAATGTCAAATTTTCTATTCAAATCTGGTTTTTTCATCAAGAATGCTTGAAAGTTGGGGCGGCCAGGTGGCTCAGCGAGTAAGAGCACCGGCTCCAGTGTCGGGATGACAAACCTGGATCAAATCTGGACTCAGATACTCAGCACCACACCCAGAAATAACTGGCCATGTAACCTTGAGCAAGTTACTTAACCCCAATTGCTTTAAAAAAAAAAAAAAGAATGCTTGAAAGTCCTCTATTCCACTGAATGACCATATTTTCCCCTGAAAAATTATACTCAGTTTGCTGGGTAGGTGACTCTTGGTTTTAATCCCAGCTCCTTTGCCCTCCAGAATATCATATTCCAAGCCCTTCGATCCCTCAGTGTAGAAGCTGCCAGATCCTGGGTTATCCTGATTGTGTTTCCACAATATTCAAATTGTTTCTTCCTGGCTGCTTGTAATATTCTCTCCTTAATCTGGGAATTCCAGAACCTGGCTATAATATTCCTAGGAGTTTTCTTTTTGTGATCTTTTTCAGGAGGTGATCAATGGATTCTTTCAACCTCTATTTTGCCTTCTGGTACCAAAACATCAGGGCAGTTTTCTTTGAGAACTTCCTGGAGGATGATTTCTAGGTTCTTACTTTGGTCATGGCTTTCAGGCAGTCCAATAATGTTTAAATTATCTCTCCTGGATCTATTTTCAAGGTCAGTGGTTTTTCCCATGAGATATTTCACATTGCTTTCTATTCTTTCATTTGTTTGGATCTATTTAACAGCATCTTGATTTCTCATAAAGTCATTAGCTTCCATTTGCTCCAATCTAATTCTGAAGCAATGATTCTCCTCATTGAGTTTTTGAGATTCTTTTTCCATCTGGCAAATTCGGCTTTTTAAGGCATTCTTCTCCTCATTGCCTTTTTGGGCCTCCTTTGCCATTTGAGTCAGTCTGTTTTTTAAGGTATTATTTTCCTCAGGCTGTTGACTCTCATTTCATAATTTTCTTGCATTGTTCTCATTTCTCTTCCCAATTTTTCCTCCACTTCTCTTATTTGATTTTCAAAATCTTTCTCAGGGTCCTCTATGGCCTGTAACCAGCTTGTATTTTCCTTTGAAGCTTTTGGTGCAGGAGTTCTGACTTCACTGTTTTCCTCCTGTTCCATGCTTTGCTCCTTTTTATCCCCAAAATAGGAGTGTATTGTTGGAATCTTCTGTCTGCTTTGTTTCCTTTGCCTGCTCATTTTGCCACTCAATTACTTGACTTATGGGCTTTTTGCCACAATAGGACTCTGCCACCAGACAGGGGAGATTTCGTCCCAAACGCTGGGGTTTTCTCAGCTGCCGGAGGTATTAGATGGGAGGTATTAGATAGATTATTCTCTGAGGTCTCCACATGCTCTGGCAAGCTGGACACACACCCCAGAACCTCTACCCTAGACTGCAATCCAGATCCAAGTAGGTTAAAGCAAGAGCAATTACCCCTCAGACTGGTGCTTGGTCCCCCTACACTCTGCAGGCCAAGAGCTGAAGTCACCATGTGGCGCTGGCTGTCTGTGCCGGGTCTTAGCTGCTTCTCGCCCCGGGGACAAAAGCCACGCACATCCACTTACTGGTCCCCATGTCCAGACTGTACTGACCTCTCACTTTGTCCTTTGTGTCTATGTGTTGATAAATCTGGAAATGGCCACAGCTGCTGCTGATCTGGAATCTATCTAGCCAGTGGCTGGTCAGGCCCTCCCTGGGGCTAAAGCCTTGGCGTGGGGCTGGGCTCGGCTCCTAGGGTGCTGTGCTAGCCGATTCCTGCCGGCCTGCTGGGCTGTCCTCAGCAGGAGGTTAGCTTCTCTGTGTCATTTTGTGGGTTCTGCAGCTCCAAAGTTTGTTTAGAGTCCACTTTTTACATGGATTGGGGAGGGTGGAAGCCGGAGCTGTGGGAAGGTCATGCTTCTACTCTGCCCGATTGTTGCCACTTTAGAAGTTTGGAATTCCCAGTCTCAACTGATACTAGATAACACATTGTTATTTATTATTTCTAGTTTGCACTAGCATATACAAAGAGAAACTGAGGTCAACAGTGACTACTAACCTATATGCCTATTTTTACATTTCTATGAAGCCTAAGATTTTTCCATGCCTTTGAGACCCCCAGATAGCTCATAAATGGATTCCCTAAACATCCTCACAATTGTGCTTGCTACGGCATGGATTTCCTCTATATTTGCTTTATCTACTATAGTTGTCTTTCCTATCATTGTTTTCTTTAGTGCTATTTCTGAAATATCTGCTCTATAAGCACATTTTAGATTGTTACATTAAAGTACAAGTGCTATAGCTCCACTGTTCTTGTTAACAAAAATAGTTTGTTACAAAAATCTTTGCAGATTTTTTTCCATCTTTCTTTTCTGTTCTTGACCTCCTAGTTTTATCCAGGGGTGTGCTGGTAAATGTTTAACAACCAACTCTTGGGGAGAGGGAAAGGAACGTACTTACAACAGACTTCTAAGTTTAATTTACATTCTTAACATTTTATCCATTACTTTAAGTCTAGACAACCACCACCAACAAAATCAGTTCCTGATTTGTATAACTTGCTCATTTCTAAGGGACAAATGATTTCAACAAAAATTTAATAATCAGCTCTCTGGAACCAGTTCAGATTGATTCCAGCACATTTTCTTCCTTAAATGTTTTCATGCCTTCATTTAGTCAGGTCTCTCACCAAAATCTTTCACCAAACTTTCTCTAAACTGATTTCATCTTTCCCTACTTCTTTCTGTTTCGTGAAATAACATCAATCATGATTTTCTACAGTCATTCTCCATAAGATTTTACAAGTGATTTTATATTCTAAATCTATGTTGACCTCTTTACTTGAAAAACATGTCAAGTGTTATAGAATAAGATGATTATTAGATTCTTTTGGTCTCCTCACTGTGAATATATTTTTAGTGATAGATTTTCCACATAATGTTATTATAGTCCATATGTCTTTTTCCTTTTTTTCTGTCCATATTTGGCTTTTCTAGAATCGACATCTTGTTTAAATAGGTTTTAATTGCATGCAACATCTTTTTCTCATTTATATTCTTCCTTATAGCTTTGCACTATCTTTGATCTTTGCTCTAACCGATCAGTGAATTGAGTTTACACAGACCATTGATTCAACAATGACTCCCAGATCAGTAAAGAATCGTTTCCTATCTTCAAATTGTAATTAATTTCATGTTTTGTGGTTTTTTGCTTCATGCCATTTCTACTGCCTTCTGATTTTTCTCAAAAGCATTTGTGAAATACAGGAATGAGACATGTGTAGATTACAAGTCTTTGACTTCTCTCACTCCTTATTCCTGATGATCATTTTCCAATGTTTTTCACCTTTCTTGCCTGTTCCTACCATGGCATTAAAATTGTGTAGTAGTGTAGTCTATGTTGAGTTCATTTGGAGGGTCTTATAGAATTCTTTGTAGAAAGTCTTTAACTCATCATGCTCTACAATAGCTATTGTGGAAGAGGTGGCAATTATTTTCATGATGGTTATTTTGTGATACTTATCATGTGCACTGCAACATGAGATGGCTAAGCAGCCCATAACATTTCTTATTGCCTTTGGGGGAATGATGAAACCAACTTTGACAATTCCTTTACTTGTCTCCCCAAGGAAAACTTTTGGGTCAATATTCCATTTAACTTCAACATTTTTCTCTCTTCTAATTCTTTTTATAGCAAGAATGTCAAGATTAATACAATTCATTTCTTCCCATAGTATGTCTACTTGTTTGTCTGTGGATAAGGATATTGCATTTAAGGCACCAGTAGCTAAGTTAAGTTTTGTAGACAGTCTAAAAATGGTATGAGTCTTAGCACCCACCCTTCTCTTTCCCATGACTTTTCCAACATCTCTTTAGAGGTGGAAAGGGGCAATGTTGGAATTTTCTTTGTTTTAAGGATTGCTATGGCCAAAGGATTTATCTCAAGTAACCACCATATCAATGATGACCTTTCCAATCAATTCTTAGGTAGACTTGTTCTCAGAAAACTGGAAGTCTGTTGCCAGGATGATACTTGAAGTCAATCTAACATAGCATCATCATCATCATAGCTGGCATTTACATAAATCTTTAAGGTTTGAAAAATATTTTACAAATATTATCTCATTTTATTCCAACAACAACACTGGGAGGTAGATGCTATTATTACCTATATTTTACTAGATGATGAAATAAGCATTATATTTGCCATATATACATATATGTCACAAATTACATGTGTCATAAAATTACAAATATAAATAACACAAATAAATACAGAAGGATCTATATAAAGTGAAACAAAGTGAGATAAGAATTTGAAGAATTGGGGTGGCTAGGCAGCTCAGTGAATAGAGCACCCACCCTGGAGTCAGGAGGACCTGAGTTCAAATTTGGCTTCAGACACTTAACACAAAAAAAACTAGCTGTGTGACCTTGGGCAAGTTACCTAACCCCAATTGCCCTCCAAAAAAAAAAAAAAGAATTTGAGGAATTGCATATACTTTGCCTGAAACTATATAAAAGTTGAAAACCAAAGGCAATAGTGCTTTATAAGTATATATAAATGGATTTGGAAAAGGACACAGACCAAATGTATTTTATGATGCTTAAATGAATAGGATTATCTTTTTCTCTTTAATCAAAATATATGTAGTTTAGTTTTTTTGCAGGAATTATTTGGAGACTAACTCTATATTTGGATTTATTCTTTGTTTCCTAATGTTTGTTGTGAATATTAAGCTCTTGATTTTTGACTATGTATCCCCAACCGCAATTAATAAATGCTAGCCGAACTGAATTGAGTAAAAAAAAAATGTAAAGAAATATATTGACTTTTGTTTGAGACCTTCTTAGGGTTAATATTAGACTGCCTTGCCCATCTTCTCTTCCTATAATTCTGAGCATTCTTACTAACCTGTCATCCAATTTTCTCTTCAACCCTTCTTCCTTTTTCTTTTTTCTCCACCTTATCATCCATTTCCTTTTTACATCCATTTATAGCATTTCGCTTCTGAGACCCACTGTAATGGGAAAAAAATTCTTCAAATATAAAAAGAATGGCATAATTAGAATGACAGTATCTAGATGATGTCTGCCACTCTTGCTTTTAAAAAAAATATTTTACCTGTGTTCTCCAATCTATTTAATCTGTTTATGCTTTGCATGGTCCTTACACACATGCCTGCCTGTGATTGCATTTTTCTTTGGCTGTAGATACAGCTTACAGAAATCAAAACAACTCCTTCATTTAGTAAAAATTATGGAATTTGTTCAGTCCTTTAGACTAAACAGTCATCTAAATTTTTTGCCTTCCAGTGATGATTTAACCCAATTTTATAAGTACATAGGACAGACTCTTATAAAGTAAAAATCTCATGTTTCATGATAATGATTCCATCTCTTACTTTAATCTGTTAGGTTGGAAGAATGTTTGTTTCTTTATAGGATTAAGAAAGGTATACTACTTTTCATCTTAAACCCTAAGAAGAGGAAACAGTTTCCATTCTTTTCACATTTCAGTTCTAAAGAAACATATCCTAACTCCCTCAAAGTAATATATCCAAACTTAAATAAATTGAGATTGAAAACATCCCCTCAATCTGTCTATACATATAATTTGACAGTGTCAAAAATAGAATATTCTTTTACTCTTATTCTCTATTCACTCATCACTGAAACTGAAAAAGAAAAATAAATTTACTTGGAAGCTAGAGGACAGAGTGAAACCAGAGGCAAAAGGAAATTAAGAAATAATTTAACTCAGAAACTATTTTTAAAGTGTCTATTACTGTGCACACAAAACATTGTACTCAAGAATGGGGATACGATAGAAAAAAGGAAACAGTCCCTGCCCTCAGAGGACTTACATTCTACCGATAATAAGACCTATCCTGAAAATAAGCCCTCCCCTTACTGTGTAAGATTCCTCTAAAATAAGCCCTCCCCCGAAAATAAGCCCTATTGAGATTGCTACTGTAGTGAAGGTGATCCCCTGTGCTACACGCTACATTACGGTACCCTCTGTATGCACCGTTCCACCCCCCCCCCCCCCCCGTGAAATGCACGCTACGCTCCGAGCTGCATCCAATCAGAGCTGCAGCAGTGAGAACGTCATCCTGTTCTTCCCCAGTGATTTGCTTGCTGGAGCCATTGAGAGCAGTGCCGCGGAGGAGAGCTGAGGCAGGACAACATAAGCCCTCCCCTGAAAATAAGCCCTCTGGTGTTTTTCTTTCCAAAAAAAATAATAATACAGTGTCTTATTATTGGGGAAACACGGGTACTGGAGGAACACAGTATGTACAGTTAAGAATACATATATATACATATATATACATATATATATAAACACCACACATATGTACATATGTAAGGGTATATGTTCATTATAACATAGTAAGGAGTGAAGCAGGAAAAGGAAAAATGCAACAGTGTGTTCTAGAAAAATCTGAGAAGGGAGTGAACACTAATAATAATTGGAGAAAAAGGATAGAGATCAGTGAAGACTTCATAGAAGAGGTAATAACTCAGCTGGTCCTTGGGAGAAGATGAGGATTCTGAAAGGGTAAAATGAGGAAATGTATTCAAGGCATGAGAAAGGACTAATGCAAATGCAGGGAGAAAGATGATGTAATGTCAAGTTCAGAAAATGGTCCAGTTTGCCTGAAAAAGAGTAAATAAAAGGGAATGATTTGAAATGAGTAAAAAGGTAATTGGAGTCAGATTGTGAAGATTCTGAAATACTAAGGAAATTATATTTTGTGCTAAAAACAATGGAACACCACCAAAGGTGTTGAGGAAGAAGATGATATAGTTAATTCCTTAAAATTATTTTGACAGTAATATGGAAGATGCACTAGAGCAGAGGAGAGATTTGGTGATCTCATCAGCTTCCACAGTTCCAGCTATCATCTCTATGCAGATAACTCCCAAATCTATTTGTCCTGTCCTCCAGACTTGCATCTCCAACTGCCTACTGGACTTCTCCAACTGGATGTCTCATAGACATCTTAAACTCAATATGCTCCAAACTGAATTTGTTATCTTTCTTCCAAAACCCTCCTCTCTTCTTAATTTCTTTCTTTCAGTTCAGGAAAATACCATCCTCCTTCCAGGTTTGCAACCTACATCTCATCCTCAACTACTCACTCCCTCTGCCATTTCCAATCAATTATTAGGTCCCATTGTTTTAAATTCATAACATCTCTCATATATACTCTCTTCTCTTTTTAGTCAACCACCTTATTGCAGACCCTCATCACCTCATGTCTGGACTATTGCAATAACCTACTGATTGAAATCCCTGCCTTAAGATTCTTCTAAGTCCCAACTCCAGACAATTCTCCAACTCAGCTATCAAGTTTACCTTCCTAAAATTCAGGTCTGAATATATATCCATAAACTCCCTCCCCCCCGCCCCATTCAGTAAACTCCAGTGGCTGCCTTTTATCTCCAGGATCAGATATAAAATACTGTTTGGCTTTTAAAGTGCTCCAAAACCTGGCCCCTTCCTACAATTCCAGTCTTCTTACACCTTATGCCTCTCCACATACTCTGTGATCCAGTGACACTGGTCTCCTTGCTATTCCTAGCACAAAGCACTCCATCTCCCAGTTCTGCATTTTTACTGGCTATCCCTCATGCCTGGAATTCTTTCCCTACTCTTCTCCACCTCATGGCTTCTCTGGCTTCATTCAAATCTCACCCACATTCCCACACTCTGTAAGAAATCTTTCCCAGTCTTCCTCAAACTTAATGCCTTCCCTCTGAGATTATCCCCAATTTATTCTGTTTATATCTTGTTTGCAATTTATCTCCTCGTTAGATTACGAGATCCTTGAGAGCAGAGATTGCTTTGGGCCTTTATATTCCCAGTCTTTCCTATAGTTGCTTGGCATCTAGTAGGCACTTAATAAATGCTAATTGACTTGCTGACTGACTAGAGGTAGGAATACCAATTAGAAGAATGATATAGCCTAGTCAAGACAGAATGGAAACCTATGCTAGGGTAGTAGCTGTATTAATGGAGATGAGATGAATGTGAGAGATATTACGGAGGAATCTTTAGGGGAAGGGGTAAAGATGACTCTAAGATTGCAAGTTTATCAATTAACAAGCATATATTTAGGACCTATTATATGCACAACACAGTCTGTTGTTTTTACCTTCATAATGATTAAGGGGGTATATGGTACAACTAGTTAAGTAGCATGCCATCTTAATGCTGAGCACAAAACATTTCATATCATTAGCTGAGGATTTTTATGAATTACTTTGGAAACAGAAATTGCTTTAACAACATTAAACACTACTCACCATCATTATCAGTTTGAAGAGTCACTGACTTGGAATTTTTCTGCTCATGGAATATGGGCAATCTGTTTTAGTGAACCCAAATTGGTTAGGGTAGGGATGCTGAGGATTACATTAGAAGAAAAACTGATTTCTGATTGGAGAGATTTCCAAGAATGGGACTTAAAACTGGCTAAAGCACTTATAATAAACTGTGTACCTTGTAGGTCCCTAGTGAATATTAATAGTTCAGATTTCTGTATCAGTCCAGGATTTACAAAGCACTTCTATCATAATAATTCTGTATGAGAGGTAATGTGAGTTATTGTGATCCTCATATGAAGGAAGAGGAATCTGAGATTCAGAAAAGTTAAGTGACTTGCCTATGCATCACATAGCTTAAGTATCTAAACCATGATTCAAACTTGGTCTCTTCTGTCTCCAATTCTATTACAGCATTCTTTCCAGTCTTCCATGCTGTCTCTTAGAGACTAAATGATGCGAGTGGCAGTCATCCAAGCAAAAACAGAGTCTACAATCTGAAGTTACTATTTTAATCAGACCTTCCGGGCACCTTACCATAGTGATAAATTCTAATCTATGAACATAAAACTCTTCATATCACTCCAGAGACATCTGGGTTTACCTATGGTTTTCTGTAGTATCTCCTGCTATAGAACCATTTCTATTTCTACCTCACTGCCCATTAAATCACAGGAATCCACTAAACATTTATGCATGTAACAAGCATGAACCTATAGGGGTCAAAGCAACAATTCTCTTCCTCTGTACAGAATTGAAAGAAAGCCTTAAAGTAGTCAATGCTGGAGGAATGCAGGCATACTAATACACTATTGGTGAAGCTTTGAATTGGTCTGAACATTCTGGAAACAAATTTGGAATTACACTAAAAAAATTTATTAAAATGCCCATGTCCTTGGATTCAGAGATTCCACTGCTGGCATATACCAGAACGAGGTCAAAGAAAGAAAATTTCCATAGAAACCAAAATATTTATAGTAGCACTTTTTGCAGCAGCAAAAAACTAGAAACAGGAGTGCCCATTGATTGGAAACAGGCTAAACAGATTATAGTATTTGAATGTAATTGAATATTACTATTCCATATGATAGATACTATTCCAATGATGGATAGAGGCATACATCATCGACATTGTGGGTTTGGTTCTAGACCACTGCAATAAAGCAAATATTGCAATAAAGTGAGTCACACAAAATGTTTTATTTCCCAGTGTATATAAAAGTCATGTTTACACTATACTATAGTCTATTAAGTATATAATAGTATGTCTAAAAAATGTAAATGCCTTAATTAAAACATATTTTATTGCTTAAAAATATGCTAACCATCATCTGAATCTTCAGTTAGTCATAATCTTTTTGCTGGTGGAGGGTCTTGTCTTGATGTTGATGGCTGCTTACTGATCAGGTGGCCTAGCTTTTGGCCTACCTTAGCTTTTGACATACCTTCCTCATAAAGCTTAATTATTCCTACCTTTTGATTTGAAGTGAGAGACATGGGATTCTTCCTTTCACTTGAACTCTTAGAGGTCATTGTAGGAATATTCTGTTCAATCCTTTCAGTTGTGTCCAACTCTTCATGATCCCTTTTAGGGTTTTCTTGGCAAAGATGCTGGAGAGGTTTGCCATTTCCTTCTCCAGCTCATTTTACAGATGAGGAAACAAACATACAGAGTTAAATGACTTACTCAGGGTCACACAGCTAGTAAGTGATGGAGTCCAAATTTGAATTCATATCTTCCCGATTTCCAGGTTTAGAGCTCTATCCACTGTGCCATCTAGTTGCCCCATTGTGGGGTTATTAATTGACCTAATTTCAATATTATGTCTCAGGGGATGGGGAAGCCTGGGGAGAGGGAGAGATACTAGCAGGCAGAACACACATACTTACTGATTAAGTTCTCAGTCTTATATAAGTGTGGTTCCTGGTACCCCAAAACAAGTACAATAGTAACACCAAAGATTACTGACCACAGATCACCATAACAGATATAATAATCATGAAAATGTTTGGCATATTGTGAAAATTAACAGATGTGACACAGAGACATGATGTGAGCACATGATGTTGGAAAAATGGCACCAATAGACTTGCTTGACATAGTGTTGCCACAAACCTTCAATTTGTAAAAAACACAATATCTACGAGGCACAAAAGGCAAAGTGCAATCAAATGAGGTACACCTGTGTAAAGAATTCAGAGAAATATGGAAGTATTTATATGAACTAATACAGAGTGAAGCAATAAGAGCCAGGAAACTATATGCACAGTGACTCCAGCAAGGTAAGTTGAAAGAAGGATAAAATGATGAATGACAAGTAACCATAATGGTCAGAGGGATAAGATGAGAAGGTGTCCCTCTGTCCTTTCATTGGAAAAGTGGAGGAACTGTGGATATGGAATTCTGCATATACTCTGATATGGTCAATGCACTGACTAATGTTGCTAAGTTGTTCTTTTTTTCCGTGTAAAATCTTTGTTATAAGGTGGGGGGGAGGGATAGTACCTGGAAATAGCTATGATATAAAAGCAAAAGGAATCACATTGAAAAAGTGTGGGGGAGGGGAGAAGAATGAAGCCCAACAGTACATTCACAATATCTAGAGGAAAATGTTCTACAGTTGATATTTTTGTTAGCTTCATTGCTTTTAGAGCTCCTGTGGAGAGGGGTCACAAGCAACATGGAGTCAAATAAAAGAAGTAACTTTGCTTTCAGGCAAATGCCAGGAAGTTCCAGGTACAAGACAGAATTATAGAAATCACAATGCGTGGTGATACTTTGCAGACTGTGGTGGAAGTTGCAAGACTGTGTTAAGAGAGAGTATTGAAGACTGAAGGGGTGCAAAAGTGACAGTAGACATGGAGATCCTAGATCAAGGGAGTATATATACCCCACAGTGTAGTAGATGAGCTGATGGGACCCAGAGTAACAGTGCGTAAGACAGAGGCTTCACTAATTCGTTCATTTCCATTATTTCCATGATACTATCTATCTGTCTCATCCTCTGCCTTCCCCTTCTCTTTTTACTTTTAATCTTTCTGAACATCAGGGTCTTTTCCAGTGAGTCCCCCCTTCTCACTATATGGCCAAAGTATTTAAATTTCAGCTTCAGTATTTGACCTTCCAGTGAATAGTCTGAATTAATTTCTTTAAGTCTTGACTGATTTGATCTTGATGTCCAAGAGATTCTCAAAAGTCTTCCCTAGCACCACAATTTGAGAGCATCGATTCTATGGTACTCAGCTTTCCTTATAGTCCTACTCTCACAGCCATACATTGCCACTGGAAAAAACATAGCTTTGAAGATAGAGCCCTTTGTTGGCAAGGTAATGTCTCTGCTTTTTAGTATGCTGTCCAGATTTGCCATAGTTTTTCCTTTCAAGGAGCAAGTGTCTTTTAATTTCATGACTACACTTGCTGTCTGCAGTGATCTTTGAGCACAAGAATATAATAGTAGATAGTTATGTTATGTTATATCATATATGACATCATGTATATTATATATGACATAATAGCTATAGCTATTCTCTCACTAAAAGGTCTAGCATAATGATAACACATATATAAACTATATCAAGCTGCCTACCATTTTCTGAAGAGGAAAGGGGAGGTAGGGAAGGAGAAAATTTAAAACTCAAAATTTTGTTAAAATGAAGGCTAAACATTTTTCTTAAAATATAATTGGGGAACAAACAAAATACTATTTAAATAATTTTTTTAAAAGGGCTAGTATGCTAGTCCCTTCTTTGTTTAATAGACCTGTTCTACAGTTAAGATGTTTATTAGCCTCAGTGCTTTCAGGGAACTCGGAGCCTTTTGAGAGACATGAGCAAAGTAAGTCGCAGAACTTATTATTAGAGGAAAACATCCCAAGACTGAACCCAGTCATTCTGTAAGAGATCAAGGTCAGTGTCAATGTCTGGCTCTCATATTACATTTAGAGGACTCAAAAGAAGTATCTTTTAAAGGATGAATCTATCCTTATCAGAATTGTCAATATAGTAAGATTCCAATAGTTTCATTTCCAATTTGCCTGATCTAAATTGTAGGCTTTTCCTTTCAGGGCAGGTTCTGTTTTTTGGACTTGTGCCTAAGTTCCAATGAGTCTCTATTACACAAAGTCATTGAACTTTAGAACTAGAAGAGGCCTTATAGATCATCTAGTCCAAACTCTACTCCTGCTCCCCATTTTACAGATAAAGAAACAGACCCAGGGAAATGATATGATTTGCTCAAGGTCAAAGCAAGTTAGTGGAAGAGTTGGGAGAAGAACTCAAGGTCTCTTGACTGCCTAGTACTCTAGGCTCTTCACTATTATGATTGTTTGATTTGCTGAATGCCAGCAGTGGGCCAAGCATGATGGTTATCATGCTGGCCTCCCCCGAAATTTTGCAAGGACAGAGATTTAATACTTCAGGTAGAATTGCATTAAGAACAGTAAGCAACATGAAGCCTCCAACTTCTGATACAGGCAGACTGCAGGGAACACACAGAGCCAAGACCTGCCCTTTGCTTGACTTTTGATTACATAAGAAAGCACTAGGAATTGGAGCCAGCATTTTTTTTCTTTAAGGGGGGAAAATAGCACAAAAAGCAAATCTGCTGCTTATGAAAGATGCTGGATTGGTAACAGAGGAGACTAAAGTCCTTTGTTTATCCACCGCATGAATAACATTTGCCTCGGAGCATATTGCTATACTTTCAGTAGGCCTCAAAGCATTTTGATGGAGAAGAGGAAAAATGAGGTCCTATCTCATTTTTTTGGGGGGGGGGGTTCGCTAAGATCTGAGTCAAGAAACAGACCTGTCACCTGCCCAAGGGTATAGATGTCCCCCATATAATATATAGTTGTCCCTCAAAACATATATAACCTTTGGTTGTTAGTTGCTATGTTTATTTTGGGGGGAAAGATATTATAGTTAAGGGGGCTAATAAAGTGTGAATAGGTTTTGGGGGGAATATATATATGTATTATTTCGTACATGTGAATGTTGGGAAAATATCTAATATAAGCTTCTGTACCTTGTAGGATTAATCCTATCTCTAAGCAGAACCCTAAACACTATGACCTGAAGAATATTGAAAGGCCCTGACACAAAAAATTCTTTCCCTGTATTATCTGTCTTAATTTCTGAAATTATCACAGATGGAGTCAGTCTTTTGGGTTAAGAATGGGATTCCCGGTGTGGCCAGGTAGCACGGTGAGTAAGAGCACAGGCCCCAGAGTCAGGATAACCTGGGATCGAATCTGGGCTCAGACACTTAGCATCCACCCAGAAACACCTGGCCGTGTAACCTTGAGCAAGTTACTTAACCACAATTGCTTAGGGGCGGCCAGGTGGCTCAGAGAGTAAGAGCACCGGCCCCAGAGTTGGGATGACCTGGGATCGAATCCAGGCTCAGATACTTACCAGCACACCCAGAAATAACTGGCTGTGTAACCTTGAGCAAGTTACTTAACCCCATTTGCTTTAAAAAAGAAAAAAAAAGAATGGGATTCCCAATTTTTTTTTTTTTTGTGAAAAGATACTCTGCTTCCCTATGACTGACCTAGAGACAAGGAGAGAGAAACTAATGTGAAAATTGTCACTCAAGGAGAACAGGTGTTTCTGAGATGGGGCAGAGTGGAAAGGAAGGATATGCTGGCATCTTCCAGGATTCCCATATTATGGTTCCAATCTATGCCTATCTTCCAACAACAAATGTCAAAGAACTGTAGAATAAAAGTACATGACTGGGGGGCAGGGCATTAAAGCCTTAATTTTAGAAGGACTGTATTAAAATAAATGTTTCTGGGTATGAGTAACAATAACATATTAGCACTCCTTACCATATTTGCACTGATTCATTTGTTGTGGCCAGCACCTACAATAGAGAGCTAATACCTAAGGGAATGGAATAAAGGACTAACAAATTTTTATTTGAAGAAGACAGTTGGGAAAGGTTGGGATGTGAACAGTGCATAATTAATAAAGGGGGTGGTGTATTTGTAAATAGGTTAAAAAAAACTACACTAGTATAAGATGGATGGGGTGAGGCTTGAGAGCCTCACCAAATATTTGAAAAATATTTGGGGATTTTAGTAGACTGCAATCTCAATATGATGCAACAGTATTCTATGCTAGCCAAAAAAAAAAATCTAATACAGTCTTAAATAGAAACACAAAGTGTTCAGGATGAAGAAGTTAATAATTATACCATATATATTCTGCCCTATTCAGAATAGATGACAATTTTACAGCTCTGGGTGACACATTTTAGGAAGACTTTTGGTAAACTGGAGAGCGTGTAGAGAAGGACAAAGTTTAGGGGAAAACCTCAAGGCCCTATACCATATGGAAAATTGATTGAAGATAGATTGGAGATCTTTAGCCTGGAGAAGAGAAGATTTGGGGCCAGGGGGGTGGGGTTAGGGAGGATATGATGGTTGTTTTAAACTATCTTAGTATTTTAAGGACTGTCACTTGAAGGATTTAGACTTGTCTTACATGGTTTTAGAGGGCCAGACTAGAAATAATCGTTGGAAATTTCAGGAAGGCATGTTTGGGCTCAATATGGAAAAAAACTGCCTAACAGAACTCTCCAAAGTGAAAAAGGCAGCTTCTGAAGATAGCCGTTTCCCTTCCTAAGAGACGCTCAGACACAGCCTGGATGACCATTTGTTTAATTTGTAATAGAGGAAATTCATATTCATGAACAAGTTGCGTGAAGTGGTCTCTGGAGTCCTTTCCTATTGTGAGATTCTGTGTGGCATAGATGGTAAATGGAATGAAGCCTTAGAAAAGAACTAGATACCCAAGGGAGTGTAATTCATCAGGGAAGGCATCATAAGAAAGCTGAGAATTGAATTGGACCTTGAAAATATGGAATGTGGATGAGCAAAAATAAGGTAGCCGGCCCTTTCAGGCAATAGGAACAACATTAGCAAAGATTGGAAAGTGTAGCATGTGATAGGGGAAAAATAAGTAGATGAGTGCTTGATTGATTTTTCCCATCTGGAATTGTAACCTAGGGCTCAAACCCATTTGTCCAAGATTCTCCTAATTGGTGGGAAATAATTGCTCAATACTCTGTGCCTACATGAGAAAAGGAATTGTTGAGAACTTGGAAGAGGAGAGATCCTTCTTCTTCTGGATTCTGGCTTCAAGACAACAATTCTAGGCTCTCTTCAGGGAGAAGTTTCTAGAGTGAGAGAAAAACTGGAAAGAAGCGGATATATAGAAGAGCCAGCATATCAAAGATGTCCCTGTCCCCCGCTTACCACACTAGAGATTTGGGGGAACTTTCCCCATGGGTGAGATTGGGATCTTTCTGTCTCTGTCTGTCTCTCTGTTTCTGCCTCTCTGTCTCTTTCTGTCTCTCTGTCTCTCTGTCTGTCTGTCTCTCTCTTTTCCTCTCTCCCTCTCTCACTGAGATCTAACTCCCAGTGGGAAAGCTTTACTAGTTCTGTGTTTTGTCCAGTATATTCTAATTTTTATAACTTCTCTGATTTCTGTTTGCTATTGGTTTGGATAACACAGGTTTATTTGCTATTCTCTATGTGCGATAGTCTTTTTGTAACTGGCATTCACTGAGAAGAGAGTCAAACCTTTGGATAAATAGCTAGGGTAGCTCCTTTTCTGTTAAAGGTTAGCAATCAAGAAAGTGGATTGAGCCTAAAAATTTTTCCTCCCCTTCCAGGGTAGGAATATTTAGGGGGTCAGGTAGATGTAATTCTAACCTGGTACCTCTTCTCTAAGGAAAATAATGGCCAGTCTCATGGCCCTAATCTCCCCCTCTCCACCTGGTAGGAATCAAAGTCTCAATTGAAAAAATATGGAAATATCATTCATACCTCCCTGGAATACACACCGAGATAAACCCATATGGACATATATAACCTACATGAGCAACACAGACACATACCTCACATAATAGTTTATTCAGATTGAACCATAAGATCATAGATTTAGGGCTAGCAGAGACCTTGAAAGTCACCAAGTTCAACCCCATCACTTAACTGATGAGAAAACAGAGGCAAACCGAGGTTAAGTGGCATGCCCCGGTCACACAACTGGTGTTTGAGGTAGGATTCCACTCCAGGCCTTCCTTATTTTAAATCCAGAATTCTCTCCCCTACATCATGCTGCCTCTCAAGAACAAGAGCAAGAACAACTCCCTGTAGTATAAATAGATGTGATTTATTTTGGTAGTATCACAGCGCTGATGATCATTCCTAAGCAAAAATTATTCACTAGGAGATGATCCACTGAGACTTCAGCCTTGCAGCACCTACCGCAAACGTGTAAGAAATGACCCTAGAACATGACAGTAATATTAGAGACCCATATGGAGATTTTGTAGAAGTCTCCTTTCCCAAACCTGTGTGTGTATGTGTGTGCATGTGTCTGTGTGTATGTGTATTGGCTTTCTCTCCCTCTCTTTCTCCTTCTTCCTCCCAGATTTGTTCCCCATTCGCTATACAAAATGCCTAAGGCCTCAGATGACATACCATGGGATATGCAAGAACTAGAATAGAATTGGAGAGATAAAGAAGCAGGAGTACCAAGGGATGAAGTCATTTATCCAAAGTCACATTGTGGGTGGCCCTGGGATTACAGCTCAGGATCCCTTTGTCACCAAATTTCTCTTAACACAAGAAACCCCCTCATATTTCTTTCCCTTTTGAAAATTTCAAAATTCTTGTTCCCATAATTCTCAAATTCAAGGCCCTTTAAACAATTAAGTCATTAAACAATATTTCTAGCCTTAAGAAATGTCCCAATGCAAATATGCAGTATAGAGGAGAAAAGGATGTGTGTCATTGTCAGAAGGGTGAGAAGTAGAGGGTTAGTGTTAGATTTTTATTAGGGTCTATTAATTTTACTTATTTTCATGTTGTCTTATATTGCCATTATTGCATTAATATATCATAATATCCCTATTCTTTGGGGAATGTGGTAGATTCTGAATAAACAAAACCCCTTTTATTTGTTTTACACTGGAGTTCTGGAGTAGCTAGGTGGCACAGTGCATAGAGTGTTGGGCTTAGAGTCAGGAAGACTCATCTTCCTGAGCTCAAATGTGATCTCAGACATTTACTAGCTGTATAAGCCTAGTCAAGTCACTTAACTCTGTTTACCTGAGTTTTCTCATCTGTAAAATGAGGTGGAGAAAGAAATGGCAAGCTAATGTTTTTGCCAAGAAAATCCCAAGTGGGGTCACAAAAAGTCAGACATAACTGAAACAACTGAACAAGTCTGTTTCTTAAAGACTTTGGTGGTGGATGGTGAGGAAGGGACTGATTTTCCTAACTGCTTGGCCCTCCAATCACTTCACAGTTGAAAACAGAATGTATAGAAAGGACTTGGCATTTCATTACAAACTCTGAATGATTATAATTAGGTCTCAGGGATAGCAGCAACATAAACCATCATAAGATTGTGGGGAAAACAACAGGGGAAAAATCCTCTCATACCTGAAAACATATTCTCCAAGATTAAGGAATATAGTTGCTACCAGGAATATTTTGGGGGAGAGTTTGAAATTATAGCTATCAATATAGTGGTCTAATTAAGAATTACAAGAACGAGGGGACCAATAACCTTTTTTTTTAACCAAACCCTAAGTAATCCTACCTAGTCTGATGGAAAGGTTGTTTTGTGGTCAAACGAAGCCACAGATGGCATTCTTTTGGTCTTCCATCTGAGGTTACTCTTCAGATACTACTAGAATAAAAAGGAAACCTTCCCACATCTTACCACATGCAGAGCTACTTCAACGAATGACCTTTGATGGGCAGAATTTATGGCAAATTACAAAACTGAATTTCATAAAGTTGCCTTATGGATTAAAGGGAGCTAGGAATTCCAAAAGACAGATGTAAGGAGAAGGAGCATTCCAGATATCAGTGATAATCTGTGCTAAGGTACAGAATGTGAGAGACAGAATGTTGTGCAATGGAAGGAGGAGGCTAGTTTGGCTGGTTATAGCATAAGGTGAATTAAAAGGAATAATATTTAATCAGTCTGGGCAGATAGGCTGTAACCAGACTGTGAAGGGTTTCAAATATACCAAAGAGAAGAGTTTATATTTTTGTCCTAAGGGCAATGGAGAGCCACTGAAGCTTCTTGGCCATGATAGTGGCATGATAAGACCTGTACTACAGAAATAGAAATTTGACAGGAAACCTTTCCCAGTCCCCCTTCCAACCCCTCCTCATGCCCCCCACACCCATTACTAGTACCTTCTCTTTGAGATTACCTTTCATCAAAACTGTGTATATCATATAAGTTTGATTTTTTTTTGTATGTTGTCTCCCTCATTTGAATATGAGTTCCTCAAGGGCTTTAAAAAAAAAAATTCAGTCTTATTTTCAGTTCTAAAGTTTCTGTCTCTTCTCCCCCTCACCTACCTATTGAGAAATAAAAAAAAACCCATTACATATGTGAAGTCATACAAAACAAATTTCCCCATTAGCCCCATTCTGTCCCTCCTCTCTGAAAAAGGCAAGAAAAAGAAAGAGAAAAAAAATGCTCCAAGCTATACTCTACCTCTATCTGGAGGAGGATAGTATGTTTCACCATGAGTTCTTTGAAATTGTGGTTGGAAAAATCATGGTTTGTCCTTATCTTTGTATTCTCAGGGTATAATAGCACAGTGCCTGGCACAAAGTAAGTGCTTAGTAAATGCTTGCTAATGAACTGACTACTGATGGACTAACTGATTGACTCTCTGGTAGCTGTATGGAGGATGAAATGGGGAGAAGAGACACCAGATGCAAGAAACCAATTAGGAAGCTATTGAAACAGTCAAGTTGAGAGGCAATGAGGACCTGGTCAAGGGGGGTTGTTGGCATGGTATATGAGTAAAGAGAAGGGAACTTTGTGAGACTTTCTTAGAAAATTAAATTGTCCAACTTGCTTGGACAGAGGTGAGATGTCATGAAAGACATCCCACAATCAATGGTGATTCTTAGGTTACAAACCTGAGTAACTGGTACAATAGTGGTGATTTTGACAGAAATAGAAAGGTTCTAGAATTTTGCCTGTGGAAAAAAAAAATCAAAGTCATAAGCCCATGGTTTGAAAACTCTACCCTTTTCAGTTGTTTGAAAATCAGCTCAGCATTTGCCCATCACCAACTCATCAATACCATCACCATTGCCTAAGATACTTAAAATTTTTTTATT
Source organism: Petaurus breviceps papuanus (assembly GCF_028583685.1). Lineage (NCBI taxonomy): Eukaryota > Metazoa > Chordata > Mammalia > Diprotodontia > Petauridae > Petaurus > Petaurus breviceps. Next base: position 20,233,222 of record NW_027187358.1, read on the forward strand.
ATTTATCTATTTTGAACATTCTTTTCATTTAAAATTTTTAGTTCCAAATTCTCTTTCTCCCTCCTACACACACTGAGAAGGCAAACAATGTATCAATTATACATATGAAGTCATGCAAAACATTTTCATGTTAGCCATTTTGGGGGAGGGAGAAGAGCAAAAATATAAAGTGATAAAATTATACTTCAATTTGAACTCAGTTCATCAGTTCACTCTCTGGAGGATAGCATTCTTTCATCTTGAGTCCTTTGAAATTGTCTAGGATCATTGTATTGATCAACGAAGTCAAATCTTTTGCAGTTGATCATAATTACAACATTGTTATTATCACTTTGTACAATGATCTATCAGTTCTCACTTCACTTTGCATCAGTTCATATATGTCTTATCATGTTTTTCTGATACCACCCCCTTGTCAGGTCTTATAGCACACTAGTAGTCTATCACATTATATGCCACAATTTGTTCAGCCATTCCCCCAACTGATGAGCATCCCCTAGATTTCCAATTCTTTGCCACCACAAAAAAGAACCACTATAAATATTTTGTACATATAGGTCATTTTCCTTTTCCTCCAATCTCTTTTGGATATAGATCTAGTAGTGGTATGGCTAGGTATGCACAGTTTTATAGCCCTTTGGAAATAGTTCCAATTTTTCTCCAAAATGATTGAACCAATTCATTACTCCACCAGCAGTTCATTAGCGTACCAAATTTCCTTCTAGCATTTTTCATTTCTGATAGGTGTGAGGAGGTACCTCAGAGTTGTTTTAATTTGCCTTTCTCCAATCAATAGCGATTCAGGGCATTTTTTCATGTGACTATAGATAGCTTTGATTTCTACTTCTGAAAACTGCCTATTCATATCCTTTGATCATTTATCAACTGTGAAATGGCTCTTATTTTTATAAATTTGGCTCAGTTCTCTATACAGTTGAGAAATCAGGCCTTCATCAAAGAAACTTGCAGTAAAATTTTTAAATTTCACTTCATTGTCTATAGTACCTTCTAGCAAAGTACAGTTTTCCTGATTATCTCTTTTAATTAGGTCTATTTTTGCTTTTGCTTTGTCTGAGATTGTGATCACTACTACTACATTTTTACTTCAGTTGAAGTATATTAGATACAGCTTCAACCCGTTATTTTTAATTTTCTTTTTGGAGGGGGGGTAAGGCAAGGCAATTGGGGTTAAGTGACTTGCTCAAGGTCACACAACTATTAAGTGTGTCAAGTGTCTGAGACCGAATTTGGACTGCAGGGTAGATGCTCTATTCAGTGTGCCACCTACCTGCCCCCAACCTGTTATTTTAACTCCATGTGTGTCTTTCTGTTTCAAGCGTGTCTCTTGTAAATGACATATTGTTGGTTTCTAGTTTCTAATTCATTCTGCTATTCACTTTTGTTTTATGAGTTAGCTCACCCCATTCACATTCAGTTATGATTAATCACTGCATATTTCCTTCCATCTTGTTGCCTTCTGTTTCTTCTTCTTTCTTTTTATTCAGTCTCTCCTCAAAAGTCTATTTTGCTTCTAAGTACTGCCTCCCTAAATCTGCCCTACCTTTTCATCATTATCTTCTTTCTTTTATCCCTTTCCCATCCTATTTCTCTATTGAATAGGGCAGGTAAGAGGTGATGAAAGTGTTGACCTAGGATGCTGGCTGTGTGTTCAGAGAAATTTTTGTCAACTGCTCAAATACATGGAGTGAGTTAAAGTGGAATCAAGGATGAGACCTAGCTTCTATACCTGGGATATGAGCAGTATGATTGTGACCGCTACATAAATAGGGAAGTTTGGAGAAGAGTGGGTTTGGTAGGAAAGATAATGTAATGAGATCAGTGATGCAGATAGAAACCCATACCTGCTTATCCTGTATAAAATCACTGTCTGGCCTAAAATGAAAAGAAGTGATGGGATGGAGGTCTTATTCATCAATCACTGCCCTGAAACACAGTTCTCAATGGGAATGTGTAGCTGCTACTTTGGGTACAAAGATGACACTTCCAGTAGAAGTAGAAATGTTGGAAGCTTGGGGAAGGTTTGGAGTGTGCGAGTGTTGGGCTGAAATGGGTAATGGTAGGTGTGGGTGTGTTGAAGACAAGCCCCATGACAGGAGATCACAGAAAGTGTGGGATGTAACCCATGTTCCCACACTCTGATTGGTTGATCACATACTACTTCTGGTTTGTACCACAGCCCAATAAGGGGCTGTGGCCTCTGTTTTGGAGAAACAACCACCAACCTACACCAATTAAATCACTCGACTCTGTGAAGCAGACACAATATTATTATCCCCATTTTACAGCTAAGGAAACTGAGGAACATAGAGAATATTTTCACATAAAGTCCAGTCACCCTGAGGGCTTCAGTCTTAGTCAATTTTATGAATCTCAAGTCTGATCAAAGTACTGCCAACAGAGAACTCAATCTTTTATACATATTGCTTTTCTTACTACCTTGCCCCCACAGTCTTTTACTATCTGACACATGATTTCCTTGTATTGCTTTAGCCCTAGAGAGTCCTTGCTGGAGAGAATCTTAAAACTGTAAATTATTTGCAGCTGAGAAAAGCACACCCTTAGCATGCATGCACTGTCCTACAACTGCATTAAAGTACAACATGCTTTCTCACTAACTCCCAGGGAAGCCTTCAGAAGAGCTTTTCAAAGGAAACCTCATCAAAAAAATAAAAACACGACCTACTACCACCCCCTTTCCCTCCAAAAACAACAAAACTGCTTTGTGCACCAAACAGAGAGGAATTTTTATATTTAAAAAACTCTTTTCTTACCCAAAATTGGCAGCACTTAATAAGGAGCAGATAACTTTCAAGTCAAGTGAGCTTTCTTTGAAACATAAGCACCCACTCTCTTAAAAAAAAAAGGATCTACAATACTACAATTTGTATTTTAAAGTCTTTCATCTAAAAATTGTATTTTATGAACTTTACATTAAAGCTATGTTAGTATAAAAGGTGTTTTTTCATCCACAGTTTAAGTATATATTTTTGGCCTTATAGCCAATTGGTTTAATTTCTTGGATTTCAATTATTTAAATTCTTTGGGGAATAGCTAAAATAATATATGTATGTGTACATGTATGTGTGTGTGTATGAGCTCACTTAACCGAGACCCTAGTAACTAGATTTTGGCATATTTTTTTCTCTCATTACTGGAATTTTTAAAAAAGTAGTCCAATTATTACCTGAAATAGCTTATCAAAGTGAACTCTGTTCCCTTCACCTAACCAAAAAAAAAAAAATTGAGTAATTTATCTTACTTTGGCTTGCTTTAAACTATGTGAAGAAGAAAGGAGAGAAAAGAAAATAGCAACCTGAAAGACGCTTGGTGAAAGTAAAGAATTTCCTTTATAGTCAGAGAAATACATGAACATCTAATGTTTTTGCCAAATCATATTTTTGTTGACCAGTTTGCTTCTCTAATGCAAATATAAATTCCTAAGATCTTGTTTATGGCTTAATCATGCATCTAAAAACATAGAATAAGATTTGATGCTATCTTTTTCCAACATGGCAAAGCTATTTGGGGTTAAAAAGTTACCAAGACTTAGTAAAATAATCTAGTAAGAAGGTTTTTTCCTCAAGAAAGCTGAATTTTATACTTTCTAGAGTTCTGAGCGCTCGATCTCTATTCAATTTCTTTATTGTCCATCAACCTATGAATTCTGATGATTCCTTGACTATCCCTTCAGCAATAAAATTAGCTCATCTCTGAATTCCTTTAAGTAATAATAATAATGATAATAATAAATAGGTAGCATTTCTACAGCTTCTACTATGGGACTGATTATATGCTAAGTACTTTACAAATATTATCTCATTTGATACTCACAACAATCCAGGGAGGTAAGGGCTATCCCTAGGTTGCAAACCTAGTTTGCAGTTGAGGGAACTGAGACAGAGGTTAAGTGACTTTCCTAAGGTCACAAATCAAAAGCTGGTACTAAATGCTTGGAAAAATATGTCGTTAGGGCAATGGCACTCAACCTTTTATAACCATAGATCCATTTTGGACTTCAGATGAAGTCAGCAGAAAATCATTAAGCTTTTGTAATAGCAGGCTGGGGATAGCATTATTATCTGCCTAGTTAGGAAACTACTTGTGGAGCTTGGAGCACAGAATCTTGATCCAATCTTGGTGGGGTTCCTGCTTCTCTGAAAGGTCAGAGTGAGTGTGTATGTGTGTGTAATGGAATACTATTGAGCTATAAAAAATGATGAATATGAAGAATTCAGATAACTATGGAATGGGAAGATTTATTGGAAGAACCACAAACTGTTGGTTCTTGGTCAATTGTTTCAATTTCAGTTGTGTATGACTTTTCATGACCCTATTTATGGTTTTCTTGGCAAAGATACTAGAATGGTTTGCCATATCCTTCTCTAGCTCAGAGGAGGAAACTAAGGCAAACAGGTTTAAGTGACTTGCCCAGGGTCACACAGCTAGTAAGTATCTGAGATGAGGTTTGAATTCAGGAAGATCATTCTTCCTGATTGCAGGCCCAGGGATTCACTGCATCACCTAGCTACCCCAGAAATACCAAATAGAGAAAGGTAATTAGGACTTTGTTATAGAATGCCAAGTTTGGAGGGAACCAAAAGCAATCTTCCAATGCTTATAAGTGAAAGACAAACTCTTATTTCCATTAGAGGAGAAAAACACGGGAGCAAAATGAATCGATACAAGCACTAAATATTCATTGATCCTCTGTCCATAAAGCAGTCATAATTCTATTCTTTCTTCTAGTATTCCAGGCCCCATTTCTCTCTTCCCAGTGGCCACATCCCAGTTGATCTTCCCTCTTCTACCCTCTTCCTGCCTTAACTACTCCAATCCCCAGTTATAGTTCTTACAAAAAGTGATGAAAACAAGCAAAACAACCTACACATTGACTACCACCAATTGGTTAAATATGATGATAACAGCAAACCCTGCTGACATTCACATGGAAAAGAAAATGAAAATGAATCATGAAAATAGGAACAATGTTGGTACTGCTATAGTAAAATCAACATAGACATGTTTGGGGTAGCTTGATCAGTAGATAATTGAGGGCTGATTTTACAAACATCTATCATAGAAATCTCTTAGGTTTTGCTGGTTGATTAGTTCTGATAAGGGAGACAATATGCAAACAATTAAGTATATAGAAGATACTTAAGAGGTCATCTCAGAAGAAAGGCATTAGCAAGTGGGGAGGTGGGGAATGGCATTGCAGAAGGTAGAATTTGAGCTGAGTCCTGAAGAAAGCCAGGAGGCAGAGATGAAGACAAAGAACATTTCAGGCATTGGGTGACAGTCAGTAAAAAGGTCTGAAATTGAGAGATGGAGTGTCTTCTTCAAGGAATAGAAATAAGGTCCATGTCAGTGGATTGAAAAGCAAGTAGTAGGGTGCAGGGGTGAGAGGAGGAAGAGTAAAGTTTAAGAAGACTGGAAAGGTAAGAAAGTGTCAAGCTTTAAAGAGTTTTAAAGGCCTCACAGAGGATTTTTCTATTTGATCCTGGAACCACTGGAGTTTATCAAGAAGGTAATGTGGTTAAATATATACTCTAGCAAAATGCCTTTGACAAATAAGTGGAAGATGGATTGGAGTGAGGAGAGAGTTGAGCCCAAGAGACCAACGGGCAGGCTGTTACAGTAATCCAGGCTTGAGGTAATATGGGCTTACACCAAGGTACCTACTGTATGAGCAGGAAAAAAGGGATGTATATTAGAGGTGTTGTGAAGGTAGAAACAACAAAGCTTGGCAACAGATTGGATATATGGGTTGAGTGGAGGTGAGGAATAAAGGATGACATGAAAGTTGTAAGCTTGGATCACTAAGAAGATGGTGATACCCTTGAAAGTGATAGGAAAGTTTGGAAGAGGGAAGGGTCTTAGGGAAAACTAATGAGGTCTATTTTGGACATGTTGCTTTTAAGGTATTTATCAGATGTCCATTTTGGAATATCCAATAGGCAGTGGGAGATGTGAGACTGGAAATTAGGGAAAGAGGTTAGAATTGCATAAACAGGTCTGAGAACCATCTACTTAGAGCTAACTGAATCCATAGGCACTAAGGAGGTCACCAAGTGAGACAGTACAGAGTAGGTATTGGCAAACTTCTCAGGCCAAATCCAGCCCTGGTATGGCTCACAAACTAAGAATGGCTTTTTGCATTTAAAAAAAAATAGTAAAGCATTATTTTAAAATGTAAAAATAATTCTTAGCTGGTGGGCCAGATTTGACTCCTAGACTGCAATGTGGCTACCATTGGTATAGAAGGACAGAGTCTTGGCAGTTGGTGGCCATGAGTTGTATGAAGATCCAAAAAAGAATAATGAAAAGGAGAAATAAGACAGGTAGAGAAAAATCAGAAAAGAGGAGTGTCAAAAAAATCATAGAGAGGATATAATATGTAATATCCAGGAAAAGAGAGTGATTGACAGTGTCAGGTTGCAGAGGTCAAGAAGAATGAGTACTGTGAAACGGCTAATAGATTAATTTTATATTGCAACCATTTATTAAGGGCTTACAAAGCACAAGGTACTGTGCTAAAAAGTATTTCCATCCCTCAAGGAAGTTCTACTGGGGTGATACAAGAAATAACAGATAAGTAGACACAGAAGTATATATAAAGTAATTCAAAGTAGTTTCAAGAGTATATTAACCCCAGTGGGATCAGAAAAGATCATGGTGCTTATAATTATATATTCCACAAAGGTACTAGATTTTTAATAAATAACTATTGAGTGAAAAGGGAAATTTCATGCACATTTTCTTTCCCCCTCACCAAATCTGTTCCCCATCTGAAGATTCTTGGTAGCTCTTTCACTTATACTCATCTGTTTGATTTTCATTAAGCAATCTGCCTATGGACCTGATAGCATATTGAATGATTGTTCCACTGGTATTCCAGTGTCTGAGCTAAATAAGGCCAATCAAAAGTTCTTTATCAGAGGTACATCTAGAGTTGTTAAAAAGTATATGATAGAGAAATTGCATTTAAAATAATTTCAGACAATATAAAATACTTGGGAGTCTACCTGCCAAAACAAGCCCAGGAACTATATAAAAACAATTAAAAACTCCTTTCACACAAAGTCAGATCTAAACAATTGGAGAAATATTAATTGCTCATGGGTAGGCTGAACCAATATAGTAAAAATGACAATTCTACCTAAATTAATTTACTTGTTCAGTGCCATACTGATCAAATTACTAAAATATTATTTTATAGGACTAAAAAAAATCATAATGAATTTTTTTTGGAAGAATGAAAGGTCAAGATATCAATGGGAATCAATGAAAAAAATGTGAAGGAAGGTAGACTAGAAGTATCAGATATCAAACTGTATTACAAAGTAGTGATCATCAAAACAATCTGATATTGGCTAAGAAATAGAGTGGTGGATCAATGGAAGAGCTTAGACACACAAAACACAGTAATAAATGACCATGATAATCTAGTGTTTGGTAAACCCAAAGATCCAAGTTTTTGGGATAAGAAATCACTATTTGACAAAAACTGCTAGGAAAACTTGAAAGCAGTTTGGTATAGACCAACATCTCACACTGTGAAATAAGGTCATATCAAGATAAGGCCAAAATGGGTACAAGATTTAGACATAAATTAGAGGAGCATGGAATAGTTCATCTGTCATATCTATGGATAAGGAAAAAATGTACAATCAAACAAGATAGAAAACATTATGGGATGTAAAATAGATAATTTTGATTACATCAAATTAAAAAGGTTTTGCACAAACAAAACCAATGTGCCGAAATCTGAAGGAAAACAGAAAACTCGGGGAAAAGTTTTTACAGCGAGAGTCTCTGGTAAAGGCTTAATTTCTCAAATAGATAGGGAACTATGCCAAATTTATAAAAAAATAAGAGTCAATAAGAACAAAAGATATGAATAGGCAGTTTTCAGATGAAGAAATAAAATCTATTTATAGACACATGAAAAAATGCTCTAAATCACTATTGGTTAGAGAAATGCAAATTAAAACAACTCTGAGGTACCTATCTGATTGACTTTATGACAGAAAAGGAAAATGACAAATGTTGGAGGGGATATAGGAAAATTGGGACATTAATGCACTGTTGGTGGAGCTGTGAGCTGATCCAACCATTTTTGGAGAGCAATTTGTTATATGCCCAAAGGGCCATAATAATGTGTGTACTCTTTGAACCAGCAATAGCACTTTAAGTCTGTATTCCAGAGCAATCAAAGAAAAAGGGTCTATTTGTACAAAAATATAAAGGCTCTTTTTGTGGTGGCAAAGAATTGGAAATTGAGGAGATGCCCATCAATTGGGGAATGACTAAACAAGCTGTGGTATATGATTGTAATGAAATGCTATTGTGCTATAAGAACTGGAAAGCAGGATGCTTTCAGAAAAACCTGGGAAGACACACAAAGTAAAGCAAAGCAAAATAAGCAGAACCAGGAGAACACTGTACACCATGACAGCAATATTATAATGATGATCAACTGTGAAGGACTTAGCTATACTCAACAATACAATGATCCAATAAAATTTGGAAGGACTTATGATGAAAAATGCTATCCAACTCCACAGAAAGGACTGATGGAGCCTGAGTGCAGATCACAGAATTCTTTAAACTTTCTATATTATTCTTAAGAGTTTTTTTGGGGAGAGGGGGGTGAGTAGGAGGTAGGGGTATTATTTTTGCTCAGTGTTTTCTTTTGCAACATAGCTAATATGGAAATGTTTTATATGACCACACATGTATAATCTATATCAAATTACTTGCCTTCTCAAGATGGGGTGTGCGAATGGATGGAAAGAATCTGGAACTCAAAATTTTTTTTAAATGTTAAAAAATGTTATTCACATGTAATTGAGAAAAATAAAATAAAAATTAAATGTAAAAAAGTATATAATATAAAAAAGCATTTTATATTCCAGGAATCTAGGTTCAGATTTAAGAAAAAAATATGAAGAACAATCTAAAGCTCAAAATCTGTAAATCCTAGAATCTGAGAATTTGAAGAGACCTCATTTAATTTAACCCTTATGTAAAGAATGGGTCTGAATCAGGCCAGCATTCTGTTATTATAGGTTTGATGTTGCTGCCTCATCTTCAGGTTAAACGTTCCCACTTTTTTCAGCTGATTCTTATATGGACTGGGTTTCCATTCTCCCTGTAAATAAAGATTTTTCTTTGGAATAGCTGAAAGATTAGCCATATAATTGGGGGGGCAGTGATATATACTAATCAATTAAAGAATATTATTAAACACTTCCTACATGCCGGACACCGTGCTAAGTTTAAAGATACAAAAATAAGGCTTCTGCCCTCAAAAGGTTTACATTTTACTGGAGAATACAACATGTTCACAGATAAGTAAATATAGGGTATACATACATACAGACATATATAATAAATTAAAATATTTTTATTTAAATATCTAAATATTTAATAAATTCACAAAATTACACATACATGTATGTATGTGTAATTAGGGGTTACAGACTGGGGAAATAAGGAAAAGTCTTTTGAATAAGGTGGTACTTAAACTGAACCTCAAAAGGAGTTCTAAGAGTTAGAGAAAGGAGCTAGTTAGTGTCATTGAAGATGCTCAAGAAAATCCAAGGGACCTGCTTTGTCATATAATTAGGCAGTTAAGATAGCAAAGTGGATAGAGTGCTAGGCCTGTAGTCAGGAAAACCTAAGTTCAAATCCAGCCTCAGATACTTATGGGCTGTGCATTCCTAGGCAAGTCACTTAACCTGTTTGCTTCAGTTTCCTAATCTGTAAAATGGGGATAATAAAAACACCTACCTCCCAGGGTGGTTGTGAGGATCAAATGAGATAATTATTGTAAAGTTCTTAGCACAGCTCCTGGAACATAGTTAAGTAATAAATGTTAGCTATTATTAATTAAAGTAGACTTTTGTAAGACCTCAAATTTCTATTTCCCACTATACCAGTATTGGTTGGGCACATAGCAAGGACTCAATAAATATTCATTTGCTTGTGTACCATTTTTGGTTTGGAGAGGAGTTTAGGAAAATAGGGGTGGTTTTATAAGAAAGTCACCCATGTAAAAGGATTTCAAGAGGGCTGGGAATGTTCTTCCTTTCCCAAAATACATCCTGATTCACTGACAAGTGAAAATACATGATGAGGAATTTCATTCCTCCCCCTTATACCAAATAGAGGTCTTTTCCCTCTTATTTCTAAGATAAACAATACTAATAAGAAATCTGCCAGTCATTTTCATCATAGTGCAAATAAGCTTTTCATAGGAGAAAGGGTTGAGAAAATATTAAGACATTCAGTACATTGAGGGAAAGCCTCATTGACAAGAGGAATGATAATAATAGTTAGCATTTTTATAGCACTCTAAAGTGTGCAAAGTGCTTTAAATATGAACTCATTTGATCTTCACAACAATCCTATGAGGCCAGTACTATTATTATTCCCATTTTACAGGTAAGGAAACAGAGGCACACAGAGATTAAATTGTTTGTTAAGGGTCATCCAACTATAAAGTGTAATAAGCAGGCTTCAAACTCAGGTCTTCCACCCACTGTGCCACCTACCTTCCTAAAAAGAGGAGGTAGGGAAAGAATGGGGGCAAACTTTAATTACTTTCCAATTTTCTCTTTAACTAGTCTTACTAAATAGCAATTCAGCACAAGTGGATTCCCTGGTCAACCAAAGAAACAAATAATGAAAGAGATTGAGCATAAAATTTCAAAGTATCCTTGCAGAAGATAACTTGTGGGAGCAAATTGCAGGAAAAAAAGAAAAGAAAAAAGACCCAAAGATCAAATATTAACAGGTTTGGCACCTAAAGACTAAAACTAAAAGGAATCTAAGAATCCTCACCCAGGTCACATTCATATTAATCTTATTTCAGGTTAATTTTTCTTTTTAAATATTTGATTCTATAGTTTTTGCTTTGCTTCCTCTTAAAATGTTATTTTTAACAATTAGAGGATCACAGGTGTAAATTTAACTACCATAGTCTGTCCTTTTTGCCTTTAAAAATATAATTAAATATGGATATCTTGACCAAAGGTTTTAAGGGAAAGGAAGTTTAATGAGAAAGGAATCACAAGAGTAAAGTATTTCCTTAGTTTTATTCATTACTGATAGACTAAATCTTGAGCATGAAAAGTTTTTTTTTTGTAAAAAACCAAAATTTTCTTAATAGCCATTATTATGATGATTGGTATTAATCCAATATCAAAATTATTACTATTAATAAGAATAATAATTTACTCTATGAATTGGACTCATTTTCAATGTTGACCCTAACATAATTTCCCTTTACACTGGAAGTATTCCATTTTAGGGTGTTTCTTCATTAGCTACACTTTAAAATGACTGATGACTATTTCTGTGATCTAAATCTGTTAATTGCTATTAATTTTTATTGATTGTCAATAATGTATTAGCTGCTAGATAAAATATTATGAAGATTAAATAAAGCCCCAGCTCTCTAGTAGGACCTTTCTCAATTTCTGCATTTAAAAAAGTTTTCCTTAAGTCCTACAATAAAACTTTAAATCACACTGAATTTCGGAATCACACTTAATCAGCTATTAAAGTTGGTAAATTCTTACAGCCCCTGGTACAATGCTATATACAACCTAGGAGACTAAGGTAACATGTTGCCTTTTCCCATGGAGAAAGCATAAAATTATTTGGGTTAGGGATAGGATATGGTCTCTACTGGAGCTAGCCAAAAGAAGATTAACCATTCTAGAGGTGGAGAGATAAGGGAAATATTTAAAGACCACTCCTAAAAATAACTTTGGAAGTGGTTAAGCAATTTATTTCCCCAGTGACTCTATTGTTTTCTTGTGGATTTCATTGACTTTGAAACACAGTCCTCCAGCTTAGCATTCATTTCCAGTGTGCTAATTTTCCTGAGCTTACCTTTATGACATATCCATGTTTTGGTTTTGATTGATTTGATGGCCTTCCTGAAAAATGTTTTATTTTTTTCTTCAACTTCGGAAACACTGAAGTATAATGTGTGAAAACATTTATTTTACTCATGAAAAACTAAACGACTGATTTTTCTGACCCTTAGGTCCCTTTCTTTCTAATCTGAAAATGGTCAAAATTAAAATTTTTTATGAGTATCAGAGGATACTTCCAATTTTAAAGCTTTTAAAAATGTCCATCTAATTCAGTCAACCAACACACATTTATTAAGCACTTATGTGCCAAACACTATAAAAGAAAACAACATAGACATGTATAATTATACATAGAATATAAAAATGAATAAAAGGTAGGTTTGGAACTCAAAAGGCATTATAAAGGGAAAAAAAGAGAATGCTTAAATTCTATGATAATTAAAAAAAACTTTTAATGTTTTTAACATTTACAGTTTTTTTTTCTACTTTGAAACTTTAGGCCATCTGAATTGACCCTGACTTTTGGGGTAGACCAGCATTCTGAGTAGGGTGATCAGGTACATTAGGCAAGAAATAGCTTTTGGTTAATTTTTATGTGTGTACACGTGTATGTGTATGTGCATGTTAATTATAGTTGCCAGTTAAAATTTCTGCATTTTCAGCAAAACACGGTATTCATCTGTACACAGTTAAAAAAAAAAACACCCTAAATATACCAGGTCTCCGAACTATATTAGCTTGAAATAGCTTCGTATCAGTAATGAGGTTCTTAAACCTTTCTAGGTCAGTTTTGGTTTTCAGATTTGGGGGATCCTTCAGAAGAAAAGATTTAACAGTTCTCCTGAGCAGAAATAACAAAAAAAAATTGTATGGTGCTCACGTTTTCACAGATTTGGGCTAGATTCCATACAGAGCAGGTTAACCAACCACATCTTTTGTAGGAGCTTATGTTCTAAAGCTCAGATTTCTAGCTAACATAGGTAAGTCTGGATGAGATCCTTGACAGTTCCATTACTGAGTAGTGACTGACAGCTTGTTAGCCCAGGGAACACTTTATCTCAAAAAAAAAAAAAGTGTGTCGGCCCCCCCCCCCCCCCCGCTACGGAATGTTTGCCTCAGGGTTAACAGTCTGGAGTTCAAGTACCAGGCTAAGGTTACCTAGGTAGAAAGGGTTAAAAGAACTCACAAAGGAAGAACTTGACCCAGAGAACTGGAAAACTTAAAAAAAAAAAAAAAAGGCACCCAACAGAGATCTCGCCTTTTTCCAACCTAAGCGGAAACCTACGAGCTTTTACCTCCCAGATTTAAAACAAAAACAAGCAACCCACCCACTTAAAACCCCCAAACCCAGAAAACAAACTTTGTCCATTGTTACAAAATAAAAAACAGCAAGGAAGAAAAGAGACTGAGCGAAGTCACGTTCAGAATTAGGCTGCCCCTTTCCATGGTGATAATCGAATTAGCCTTAAATTAAACGTGAAATTGGCCTTTTCGGGAGGTGGGGACAAAGCCCCCATTGTCCCCAGCGCTCCCTCTCCTGCGGCGGCAGTGGCCCCAATCGGGGTG
>NW_027187358.1:20246709-20247864 GCF_028583685.1 Petaurus breviceps papuanus
GGGGAGAAGAGGGTCAGAAGGCGGTGGGTACTCTCACAGAGGGAGAGAGAAACTGTTTGTGTGGTTGGGGGGGGGGGAGCTCGAGCAAGAAGGAGGAGGAGAGGTTTGTGGGTGGGTGTCTGTGCAGCATCCATCTCCCCGCCCCCTCTCTCCTACCCCTCCCCAGCTCCCGCCCTCCCTCACTCCTGCCTCCTGAATCAGTGCAGCTGTTGCTGTGTGGGCTGCGGATTCCTCCAGTCCCTCCCTTCCCTTCATCTCCTCCGGGAGCGCAGCGCTGCACTGCACGGCGCCTGGTCCTGTCCTGTGAGCCCCGACCCCCCCGGCGGCTGCCAGCACCGACTAGCCGCCTCTCACCTCACCCAGCTACCCAGGAGGAGGACGGGACCTCGGCGCCCCCTACCCCCATCCCACCTTCACCATCTCCCCGGACCCCGAAGAGGTAAGGGCCCGGAGGCTGCGGTTGTCGTTCTGCGGACAAGATGCCAACTCACTGAACGCTTCCTTTCCGTTCCCCACCCCCGGGTTAGGTGTGTAGGAGAGGATTGCGACAGGGGGCGGCACAGGGTTCGGGGCGGGGGAGCTGTGGATCTTAAGGTGTTGTGCCAGGGCGACAACGAGGAGAAATCACGCTGACCCTTTCCCAGCACTGAGGTTGGAAGGAGGGGGAGGGGAGGCTGCAGAAACCGGGAGGGAGGGAGGGGCAGCAGGGGTGAGTAGGGGATTGTAGGGCTGGTGACCCAATGTTTTAAAAAAGTGTTTCTTTAATTGAAGGGTAGTGGGCGAGAAAAGGGGCGCTTGGGGCGGGATTCAGGGCCTAGGGAATGAGCAAGACAGAGAGAGGGCAGCAGGCAGGCTCTGCAGTCTGGCAGCTGCAGACATGGTAGTGTGTGACTGTTGCAGCGGCTCCATCATTAGGTTGCAGTAGACATCCCTCCTCCCCTTTGCTTTCTCCTCCTTTAAGCTGTGTGCTTCGTTTTCCCATTTTTTCCCCCCCCGGAGGTAAGGGAGGCATTGAAGAGAGAGGGGTACGGAGGTTTTCGACAGCTTATTTTAGTGAGTTAAAAAAAAAAAAAAGGAAAAAATCGCCTTTGGCTTCTTGATTTGTGGGGTGTGTGTGTGTGTGTGTGTGTGTGTGTGTGTGTGTGTGTGTGTGTG
>NW_027187358.1:20247874-20266198 GCF_028583685.1 Petaurus breviceps papuanus
TGTGTGTGTGTGTGTGTGTGTGTGTGTGTGTGTGTGTGTGTGTGTGTATAAAGGAGAGGCAGAAAGGGAGGAGAATGGGCATCTTGGTGAGTGGATGAGAATGACAGGGGTCGCTGGCTGTGCTTGGTGACCTAGGTTGCTGGATGTAACGGTACAGGAGATGCAACCAGGCGTGGTCCTGAGCTGCGCTGCTGCTGCTGAGCTGGAGGCGGCGGCAGCAGCTGCTGCTGCTGCTGCTGCTACTCCCGCCTCCTTTTCCTTCCCTCCTCCTCCTTCTCCTCTTTCTCCTCCTCTTCTTTTCCCACTCTCTCTGGACTGGGCGTGAGCAGCCACGGTGCTGGGAACAGGCTGCTTTTTCGGTCTTCGGTGTTCTTCAACAGGTTTGTACCGACTCGGTCATCTCCCTGTTCTGGCCCCCTAGGGGTGTGCTGGTTTGGGAACCCCTCTTCCTCTCTGCTCCCACACCCTATTTTCTTGCGTTGGGTCCTTCTCTTGGCTTTTGTGATGGGCAAAGTGTCAATCTGCTGCAATCAGATTTACAGTTGTTCCCCCTCCCTCCTCTTTTCTCCATGTTGGGAAGAGAGCCTGATATGATTGCAGGCTTTGCAAACCGTCTTGAATTTTAATAAGAAAAAAGAGAAAACAGGTGAGAAAAGTATCTGAAGATGGGCCTCAGGGAAGAAAGATTCAATGGCTTGGGTTAGTTCTTTTTTTAAAGTATATTTAATCATGATCTAGCAGGAGTGGGATGATGCAGCACAATGCAGCTAGATATATGACAACCTTATTTTGTTCTTGGTGGCTCTGCTTTGCATAGCAACTCCTCGCCCTGTGCTCTTTCCCAACCCCACCCAGTTGGAAAGCTTTTTTTTTCTCAGAGCCTGGGGCTGGCTGTCCCCTGTCATACTGTTTCAGCTGGATGTGGCTTCAAAAGAAACAGGTCACCTAGGTGTGGAAGGAGAAAGAGACATTTTTGGGGGGGGGGGGGGGGGAGAAGGAGAAGAGACCGTGTGTGAGGTAGTGGTAAAGGACCCTCCCTGCTTGGTTGCTGTTAGGTTGTACTGTAATGAAGAGGAGTTATGCGATTGCAGTTCTAATGCGGTCTGATGGAGCCCAGTCTGCGGCTGTGGACATTAATCCCATACTACCAAAGTACTGTAGGAGCTTTAGGGAGGGGCGACAGGAAGAATGATATTGTAAATGTGAGGAAATGGTGCGTGTTGTATGTGAGTAGTTATAGGATATATTATTTAGATCGCTGATTATGAAATGTAATCGTCCAATACAACTGGCTTTTGAATATATCAGAAGTTTATGTCAGTAATAAATTCATTTAGCAGCTAAAGTCACCCAGTATTAATAATATAGGTTTTTAGCTACAGAAAAACTATGTGCATTTAGAAAAATTAAAGAAGTTAAATGCTTTTAGCCTCTTGGGCCTCAAAAGTGTATAAAGATTTTAGAATTTGATATATATTTTTAAAAATTGCTGTTTAATGGTTGTAAAAGTGGGGTTTTTTTTAATTGCTATTGGGCTTAGTCAAGGTTTTTTTCCCCTTTAAATTGAAATTATTTGCAAACTAAATTCACGCCTTGACATAACAAATGAGATTTATGTTTAATAGAAATAAAACATTTTTCTGAGTCTTTTTTGATTTAGGTAGAAAAAATGGCTTTTTATATAATGTTATTTCAGAAGAGTCATCATTAAGATGATTGTAGCTGAAATTAACCACATTTATTTAAATTTCACGTCTTTTCTCTAAGTGTTTTCTTCCAAATGTGATTTGGGTAGATTTTCATGAAATAGTGTTGTTTTTTTTCTTATGGTTTTCCATGTTTCATAGCAGTAAGTCAAATGGGGTTGGGTATCTACTCAATCAGTATGGAAGTGATTTTAACTCTCTCTTCAGATAGTGAATTTCATTTACAAATGACTTTCCCATAGTTCTTTTAGATACTTGTATTTGAAGTTGAGTGACAAATGGAATTTAGAGCATAATGCCATTCTAGGCTCTGGTTTTGAGGAAATGGCCCCTAAATTAGGTAAAATGAGGTATCTCAATAGTTAAATATTTCAAAGCCAAGGATTTTCAGTTGATAATCATATTTTCATGAATCTAGGTTTGTGGTATTTGAATATGCATAATACATAATAAAATTTCATGTAAATTAAGAAGCTTTAGACTGCAGCTTGATGATTTGTATATTTTTAAAACTCAATACGATTATTAAAACATGAAATTTATATTGAATTGAATTTTGTCTTTGCTTTCCTATGTAAATCTGTGCCACAAAATCTTAATCTTATTTCCATGGGTTATCAAGGCCTTTTCAATTTCCTTCATTATAGGAATAGTTAAATGTTGATGTCATAAGATTTAGTAGCTGTGATTTATCAGCTACAGAATTCCGATAAGACTCTTTTATTCTGCCACTTTGGAGCAACAAGGATGATTACTTGATTAGGTTATTTAGTTTCCAATTAATTTTTAATCTATGCTCCAATGAACCTTTACTAAATTTAATTTTTATTGCATTATGGTCCAAAAGTACATTTAATATTTCTGATTTTCTGCATTTGTTTGTGAGGTTTTTAGGGACCATCACATGAGCAGTCTAGAAAAGAGGATCAAAATTAGTGGAGTAGTCAAAAAAATGGCTGTCAGCCTATCACCTCTTCTTAAGGCAATCCATACTTGTAAAAATTTTGGTCCTCTTTGAAAATGAAGGACAAAAAAACACAACTTGTCAAGATCTATTGAGTAATACATTAGTAATTGCTATTATATATAACTCAGTTGTAGATAGCAAATCTTAGTGGTTGAGAATAGTATAAAAACAGGGAGACATTTGTTTGTGATACAAGCAGAAGGGAGACTGGACCAGTACTTAGCACAGTTTCTAGTGCATGGTAGGTGCTTGTTGTTTGATTGACCTGGACAAAGACCAAATTTCTAGATGAAATAATTAACTTACATTTATGCCTAGTTTTGTCAAGAGATAGCTCATTTCTAAATATTATTTTTAATATGGATAGACTTTTTAGATGAGTGACAACTATTAACTATAACTTCTTTGATAACATTCTCAATCCATTTATAGTTTGGGAGTCATACACCCACTTAAAGATTTTTATAATTCTATTTTTTTCCTAATACAATATTAAACATTCATTTTAGTTCTGCTGGATCCCAAACAACATATTTTGGTAATATTTACAGAAATTCCATAGGCTTCTCTATGACATTCCCTGCTTCCTTCTTGAATACTGTTGGAAGATGAAAGCATTAGAGAGAGGGATAGGCTCTCTTGCTGGAAAATCTAGTGAGAGTTTGATATATGTAGCATCACATGGATTTTTGGTAGAAAAAAACATTTCTGTTGCTTGTACTTGAAGCATTCTTCTTCTGAAAATCAGAGTTATTAGACTAGAAAGCCAGGTGCCTCATACCCAAGGTTCTGCCATCTTTAATAAGGAAATGACAACATCCATTTCCTCTTTGGCTTGTAGGTATAATGAGAATATGAGGTAATCATAGAAGTACCTGGTTGGAAGTAAGGTTCCAAAAATAATCTTATCTTCTTTTATTTTCTTCAGTCTGGGCTGTACCTAATCTGTCCAGTCTTCCATTTTTAAACATCTTCAGGGCAGGAAGCCATCCATTAGCAATTCCCATTGTCAGAAAGTTCTTATATCTTCTGCAAACCCTTTATGCTGCCAACATTGGCCTATTTCTTTTTGTTCCTTCATCAAGTGATAGCCAAGAAGAGTTGGTGATCCACTAGAAATACCTTGCTTTCTCACAGAATTCTCTTTAGAATTCTCTGAATATTGAAGCTGAATAAGCCTATTTCCTTTAGACTTTGGAGTTCCTACATTTCAAACTTATTCATCATTTGGACTTTTTTTTTCTCGAAGCATCTTCAAGATCTACATATAATTAAATTGGGGGACCTCATTGATCTGGAAATCTAGAAAGTAGGCACTCTGTAAATGTGCATGTGATTTGAAAAAAATATCATAAGAACTCAATAATTTGGAGTTACCTGATCCATATTAGGGATTTTTTTTTGTCATTTAACATTTTTATATAATAAAACATACTTTGTAGGGATGTGTGTAATACGTAAATAAACTCTACAAAATTATATCTTTTTCTCAGAAGTATTAGTTACTAATGTTTAAAATGTTGACTTTTCACTGATGTTAAAGCTAATTGTATGGGTAATGAACTGAAAGAATGAATTATTTAAGAATTTTACATTGTTTATATCAATGGTTCTCAAAAGGTGTGACATAAATTTAGACTAGGTGCATTAAAACTTAAACTTGCAATTGCATACCCATGTGCAAGTGTGTTGGGATTCCTCATAGGATAAAAATAATGCTGTTTTGCACATTTAAAAACAGGATCATTATAGATTATATATAGGCTGATGTTGCTAATTATAAATGATTCTTATTTATTCATTAAAAGAGACCCATGTAGGACCTCTTTTTGAAGGTATGTTATGGAAAGGATGTTTCAGACTCATTGAGTTGGTGCCTCTTTTAACTATGAGATCTGTGATTCTGTGAGCTTTACACAAGTTGACTTGGAGTTATGGCAGGCTATCTGAGTGACAGATGAAAATATTGGACATAGAACTTGGGAGAGAGTTTGAGGCCATAGATGGTGATTTGGGAGCTATTTCATGATATGTAGAATCTGCCTATTTCTTTTCACCTTACTTAACAACAGGTTTCCTCAGGGCAATCACAGGATTTATAGAAAGATGATACATTAGAGATAAACAATGTCAAATTTAACATGTGGAGCATGTTACTACCATGTGTCATAGCAAAAACCATGGGAAAAGCAAGTTAAAAAATAAACCTGACCCAGTTTAGTACACTTGTGTGAAGTGGATTTAAATTCCTTAATATTGAATTCTGGTATCCAGAGAAGTATAATTCTTCAATGGCTTTTATTTATTTAACTTATCATATGGCAATTTTATTTAATGACTTTCCTTGAAATAATTTTATTAAGAACATTATTCATGAGCCATACAAAAATGTAGACCAAAAACCAATCTTTTATCAAACTATATGGAAACTCAATTTATAAAAGGAATTCTGATGGAATCAATCAACAGATTTTTCCTTAGTGCCTAGTCTTTTCCTGGGTAACATGCAGCTGCCAAGTAAGTGTGATACACATGAAGCAGTTCCTTGCATGGTGCAATTAATATTTTTTGAAGTAAATTTTGTTAAAGCACGATATCAGTCTGCACCATAAAAAGAAATTTAAGTAATTTTTTTAACAAAAAATTAAGAAGTAATAAAAGCAGCCCTTCAAAAGAGCCTCTAACATTTGTACTCTATATAGTTTAATGGATGATCTAATGACACCCTGAGTCTAATTCTCATGTGATAGGGTTGTCTTTACATATTTTTGTGTGATCCAAGGGACAGGTTTTATCTTTAAGGAATGTGGTCCAAGGCTTTGTTTTAGGACTTTTTTCCCCTTGTGGTGGGTTTCTAGCCCATTAAATTCACAGGTTCATAGATTAAGTTCTGAAACAGATCTTAAAGGTCATCTAGTCCAACCCATCATTTCAGATAAGGAAACTAAGGTTCCAAGGGATAAGATTATTTTTCCAAGGTCATAAAGTCAGAATAGGAATTCAAACCCAAACCACCTGACCCAAACTCTATGCTCCTTTGTTGCTTAACATGAATTATTTATTACCTTCATCTTGTCTAATCTGTTACTTTGGAGCTCCACATTTTACAAATAAGGAAGTTAAGGCTCTGAAAAGAGAAGGAATTTGCCTAGGGTCATACAGCTAGTAAGTATCAAAGCTGGAATTTCAACTTAGATCTCTAAGTCAAATCCGGGGTTCTTTTCACTATATCACATTGCTTCTTACTACTCTTGCAACAAAATCCATACTATAAATAATTGCAAATTTTACTCTTTGTATACTTATAAAGAGAGTGATCAATAAGAAAATCTATTCTTTTTTAGGCTACATTCAATTTTTAGGCATCCAAACCAAATCTTTCCTCTCCATTCAAAGCAAAACAAAGCACAACCTTAAACAAAGTTTGATTTTCAAATTTTGTACTAACCCTGAATCTGGCTGCAAAATCATGGTAGGTGCAGTGAGTTGGTGATTGAGTTTATATTCTGTTTTACACACTCTGGACATTCAAGGAAAAACTGGAATTTCTGCATTTAGATTTCTCACTTAAATATACATTCCCCCACCCCCACCCCACAGGTACCATTGCATTTCATTAGTTTCAGAGTGTGAGAAAGGATATTAGAAGTAGACCAAAGGGTGCCTGAACAAAAAAAAAGGCACCCAAGGGGTGATGAAATCCCCAGATCTGTATAGTCTTTGGCCCTGGATAAAGTTTCTTGTTTCCCTACTCCACCAGTACTTGATTTAAGGATAATTGTTGTCCTTGGCATGGTTGTACAAAGCTCAAATCAAAGTTCCAATGTTCATATTTTTTTTTTAATATGGGGGGGGGGGTCCTTCATTCCCTCTTCTCTGTGCACATTTTAGAGTTGGGTAGTGAATTGTAACTAACAGAGCTTCATAAATTTCTTCTTTTTCTTTACTTGTGTACACTCTTTATTTCTTAGAGTTCTAGTTTTCAAGAGGAGTACAAAATAAGGTCAAAGCTATGGTGTTTATTTTTATTCTCAGAATTCACAACAGTTTTCAGAATCCAAATGTGTTAATGAAGAAAAATTCGTCACATTTTTGATGATATATAAGCATAATATCCATAATTGATCATTTACCACCGCACCATATTTCTTTTAAAACTATCCAAATTTGGGGCCAGTAGGTGGCACAGTGAATAGAGCACCAGCCCTGGAGTCAGGCGGACCTGAGTTCAAATACAGCCTCAGACACTTAACACAAAAACTAGCCATGTGACCTTGGGCAAGTCACTTAACCCCAAATTGCCCTCCAAAAAGCAAAAAACAACAACAACAACAACAACAAAAAACTGTCCAAATTAGAGTTATGCAGTGGTTTTAAAACCTTGCCAATTTCAATGTTCATGTGATGTGAATTTATTCTTCCAGTCAATTCTAGGATAATATAACAAGGTAAGAAAACCTTTATTTTACTAATTAGGAAATTAAGGACTAGAAAGGTAAAGTGAGTTGTCCACAGTCATATAGGTATTAAGCAGTAGGGTTTATTACTAGTAATTTTGGAGATCACTAGTAGCAACAAATATCTGTTGCTATGTGCTCTTTTAAAACTCATTTGATAAAATGTAAACAACTAATGAAAGAGCCAGACACCTGCGAGTTACTGTAGCTAGTTTTCTTATCTGAGCAAAATCCATATGTTGTGGAAAAACACCAGAAATGAAATTCTAAGTAGAAAATGTTTTTTTTTTTTGGTTTTGTTTTGTTTTGCTTTGTTTCAAAAGAACTCCCATCAGAATTGCATCAATTCTCTAGAGATACACCTCTTTAAATGCTCTGGACAACATTTCATTTCCCACTGTTGTCTGTAGAATCCAATGATACTTGGTACACGTAACCTGTATTTCCCTGCAACATATTGGCCACAAATAGAGAAAGTATAGTTTATCATTACTGATTTTATGGGATAGTGTTTTTGAAGCATAAATATGATTGAGCTAACCTACTTGCCATCACTACAAGAAATTTGTTTTGGGGACAGCTCATGAGAGTCTTAAGTCAAATTCAACATGGTTCTAACACTTCCTGACACCTATTAGGCTTATGTTGGTTAGATCCAAGCAATAGGTCTGTTAACTTGAAAGGAAGCTCACATTTCTATCTGAATCAAGAAAAAAAAAGTCAAAGTTAGCATCTGATATAACCCAGTGTTCCAAACCAAACCCTGAAGAACTTTTGAGCATGAAGAGTGATGCCACTCTTTGGCAAACCTCCCAGTCTACTCGATTCCAATAATACTTTGGCCTTACTCTGTTTCCTAATGAAGAAACCTAGAAAGAGTCTATCTCCATATGCTGGGGAGGAGGGGAAAAAAAAGGAGCAGATGCCATGCCACCAACAGTGCTTAAAGAGGGGCAGAAAAAAGGAAGTGAGAATGTTTAAGCAACCGGCAAACCAAAATCAGTCTTTTATTTTTCCTGGGAGGCAGTGGGGTTAAGTGACTTGCCCAGGCTCATACAGCTAGTGAATATCTGAGGCTGGATTTGAGTCCACCTGACTCCAGGGCCGATGCCATATACACTGTGCCACCTAGCTGCCCCTAAAATCAGTATTTTTGGCAACAACTTTCTCTAGGATAGTTTTTCCCGAGCCAATCTATATTGCAAACTGGAAAAACATTTAACC
This sequence comes from Petaurus breviceps papuanus, assembly GCF_028583685.1. NCBI lineage: Eukaryota > Metazoa > Chordata > Mammalia > Diprotodontia > Petauridae > Petaurus > Petaurus breviceps. The sequence goes on from NW_027187358.1 coordinate 20,256,229, forward strand.
TGTCTACTTATTAATGCTTTCATAGCCTCAGCAATGATGGCTTCCGGTAAACTTTAATGGAGGCAGGGGCTGAAGGAACAGGATCCAAGGAATATGGTTTAAAATATAAAATTTTTTTGATAATATTAAGTTTCTGTTGACTGGTACACAGCTGTTTTAGGCCAGTGGTGGGGAAACATTATTTCTAAAAGGTAGGAGGATAGTTTCTGGCCCTCCTGAAAAGAAATAAATAGTAAATGATTTCATTCCACCCTGGCTCAAACCCTAGCCACCAAAGAGGCATTTTTAGAGGGAAGAACCCAGAGTAGCATAGGCATTAGTAGGCTGGTTCACTGCCAGATTGGCTCTTTGAATGACTAATTCCCATTGTCATATGGAGGCAAATTCTGTGTATACTTATGATTTGGTGAGAGAAACAGCTCTTATTTTGGAGATGCTGCTGCCATGTAAACCAAAATACCTGTTTCCCTTTTTCCAGGGTCTGCTAATGACTAAAGGGCATGGGTCTAGGTTTAAATGCTAAGGAACTGCAAATCTTGGGAGTTTCCCTCTTTTGGCAGAAGAATGCTAGAAAGAGAACCGCTGGTTGGGGGAGGAGTCAGAGAGTGAGATTGATTGCCCTCCAGCTCTGGGCAGTGGAATTGAATCTCTGACCTAATTAGCTCACCTGTCTTTTTTGAGGCCAACCGAGTGATTGTCAAACTATCGGCCTAGAGATTTGCCTGAGAAGGGGCCTGGTCCTTTTCATTGACAGTTCCAACAACTCTTTTGACAACTATGTTCTGTTGGTTGTCCTTAAATGCCCAATCCATATCTGAGTGAAAAAGCTTAAACAAATAAGATTTGTGTGACATTATGATGAGAATGGGGAAAATGGCATCTGCTCATCTTGTCTTATTAAAAAAAAAAAACATTATATGGTAGTTTTTTTTTTAATCACCTAGCACAAGGGAATTCTTTCCAGTCATCCTGATATAATCAGATGATTTCTCATTTGGCAAATCTCTTTCTATTGGAAGCATATCTAATTGCATTAAAGACACTAACATTTCCTTGCATCTGACTTGCTGCATTATTAGGATGAATTCTGGGTTCTGTGCTCAATGATATATCTAGATGTTATGCCTTATTCAGAACCAAATAAGAGAAACCTTTGAGTTACTAAGGGTCAAAACTAACTAGAAAGGGATTAATTTATGGTATTTGCAACTATTTGTGTTTATTAAAAATGTTTCATGTCAACCAATTGAATTTTTTCCAGCTGTGAAATACCATTTTGTTCATCTTGCGTGAGTATTATACATTTGATTGCGGTAAATGTCTCCATGGGTGGTATTCCTCTTGAATTAAAATCTTGTCAGTCTATCTCAAATAAAATATAATGTATAAGGCATTATTTTATCTTTGACTATAATTGAGCAAATTGCTTCACAGTCTTCTGTTGACTTTTAGAGCTGATATTTAATTAAAAAATATAGATAGCTAGTCGGTCTCTGGAATGCTGCTCATCTGTGTGAAGCTTGAGGATCAAGTGATCTAATTAAATATACATTTGTAGCAACAATGGAATGCATCATGTGGTTAGCCATTCTGGTTTGTTCTTGAAAGAGGCAGCTTATTTTGCCAAATATTAACAAGTTATAGATTGTACTGTGACGGCTTTAAGAGAACATATTGTCATGTTATATTTGTTGTTTTTAGACTTAAAAAAAAATCCCAATGAATGTTACATGGGAGGACTCTCCAGGGGTTGGTAGTTGTCAATGGGAATTGGCAGTGATGAGAAGAAAATGTCATTAAAAGAAAAACAGCATGGATGAGTTAGAAGGGTTTTAAGCATCTATAAAAGAGAAAACCTTTTTTTAATTGCTCTTTCCTATTCTGCTATTGGTGATTTAAAATTTATTTGAAAGTTAGGGTGCCCTGCTGTCTCCGCCTCCCTACACTTCTCAGTTTCAGGATCTTTTTGGCATGGTTTTAAAGCCTACCTGAATTGTCCATCTGTTTTGGACTAAGCTGGTTATAACTAGAAGGTATTCAGATTTTTTAAAAGCCATTGTACACAATCCTGTCCTAATTTTAATGAAAGGTGAGTTAGTGGTATAATATTGGGACATTTTAGTGTATCTTAGAGATAAATAAGATAAAATTCTAACTAGAACTGTGCATTAAAAATTGGAATGTACTGGAGAGCTGCCAAGAGATTGAGAGGAAAGATGTGTGACAAGGACTTAGGCAGGCCCTACTCTACCTTAAAATAGCCTTTGGCTTAACAAACGATCTTGAAAGTTGTCACTTGTTTCACATGACCAAAAATTCCTCTCCAAAATGTATGTTAGAACCAGTTGAAAGGTTTTAACAGTGCTGGTGTGTGTGTGTGTGTGTGTGTGTGTGTGTGTGTCTGTGTGTTATAACTTCATGCAAGGACACACTGACATAAAATAGCTATGTGTAACATCTAGTCATGCACAGTCTTACCTTGACAAGGATTTATTGCATTAGCCTAAAAATATGATATTTTCCCCCAGCTGCAGAGTGCAGAGTCTTGCAGATTTGGTACAGGACCAGGGATAATTTAAAAGCAGGTTAGGTTCATCTATCTCCTGTTTTTTCGTATTTGACATGAACTATTAGTGTTTGAACATGAAGAAACTGGACAAAAAAGATCAGAGGACATTGGTTTATTAACCTGTGGAATCTTGTTTTTCTTAAAGGTTAAAATTAGCTTATTCAGTTGTTAGACTTTTGGACCATTGAGTCCATCAGCATTTCAGATTGTAGCAGATCATTCTGGTTTGTAATTAATTTCTTTCTACCTGTTGACTTTCAAATGTGTTTAAAGAATGACTTAGAATGACTTTCCTTCTAAGTGAACGGATTGGAAAATACAAAGAAGCGTCTTTGGGAACAATCTTGCACAGATTTGAGTCATAATATGGTGCTGGTCAGCGTTGGCGGAGACCTGCTGTAAGCTTGGAAATGAAACAGCCATTCTGTTAATCCAAGTTTGTGTTACTGTGGGGACCAGATCAAAAAATCCAGTAATTGGATGAGTGAGTGGAAATAAAATGGGAACAAAAAGGATTTAGAATTTAAAATTGCATGTAAATAGTGAACTTTATCTTGTAAAAATTTTTGGAACTTCCAAATTTGAATTCCCACTATCACGAGTTTCTTGGCCTCTCACTTTAAATCTGTGGTATTTGTGGATGAAAAAAATTCCCTAATTGTTCTGTAACTGAAAAGAATTTGAAGTCTGAAATCAGACTGACTGCAGTAGTTGTATAGCCTCAAGAGAGCAGAAAAATTATTCTGAATTTTGTTTCTAGCTTTAAATATGCTTTGTAACCATATTTAGTAGATTTATTTCTTGATATATTTAAATGCCTTTTTAAGGAGTTAGAACTTATAAATCATTACACTTAATTAGAAAAGCTTAACTAGAGTCTGGGTTATTCATTAAACTTGTTTAGGCAGTCTGAATGTGTTAAATTTTGTGTATATATATACACACACATATATATGTGTGTGTGTATATATATACGTATATATACACACATATGTGTGCATGTATATAGATAGGTATATAGATTAAAAGGTATGGATAGGGGTTCATTCTGCACCTGGTAGAGAGTGCCAACATCAGTGGTATCACAGGTCTGATCTATCTATACAGGAAATAAATAGCCTTACCATATAGAAAAGGTGAGAAAAGACCTTTTTAATCATGAAATAAGCATCTTTGGGCCTATTGATACTCCCAAGTTCTTGGTCAATAACTTCTCTATAGGCTTATTACTGTTTGGGGGAAATTTTTTTTTTCTGTAATGTAGTTGTGACTTCCAGGTTTTGATTTATTGACTACACTATAGAATTTATGCATCAAACAAGACAGTAAATAAATCACTTTCTAATTTTTTGTCTAAATGTCTTGTGGATCATGTAGTATAAAATCATGGTTTTAATTTTAAGTGACTGCTATTGCAAGGTATACAAGCAGATGGAAACATTATAGAAATCTATTACAGATGACATTGGACTGGACAGGTGAGAGCCACATGGAATTACATACCAGGAGGAGGAGGAGAATTGGTGTGTGAAATGCTAGCCATTTTAGAGATGTTTCTACAGCTGTTTCTTTCAGCTGAAAATAATATCATTTGGTTGGAATTATGAGAGCTCATCTGGCTGAAAAAGTTCAAGTAAAACTGTGCCTAAGATTCCAAACACAGTACTGTGAGTAACTTCAAGAGAAATGTGCTAGGTCGTGCATGTTGTCCAAGAGCTTATTCAGAAAGGACAGCTGCTTTTGTTTTTTAATTTCTGACTGTTGTGAGCCCTGGGTTAGGGGTTCAGAAGCAGAGAGGAGATCTGGGATTGAAGTTTGTTTTAAACAAGTTTTACATTTTATTTAAATGCTGTCTATTTACGTTAAAAGCACAATTTATTTAAATAAAGAATTGGGTGTTGGTTATCCCTTTCTGAAGTTTGAATATCAAATAAGTAATTCTGTATTATCAGTGTCTTTCAAAATCATGATAAAAATGTTAGTTTTTTTATAAAATTCCAAATTTTAAAAATGACTTATGTAGTTAAATCAATTAAAACTTGATAATTCATATTTCATAATGGCATAATAAATATTTAAACCTAGAAGGAACCTTAGAAGTCTATAAATCCAAGCCCATCACTTTACAGGTGTGAAAGTTGAGGCCCAGAAAGATTATGATTTGCTCAACAATATTCAGGTAGTAAATTGTAGAGCCTGGATCCCAATTCTGGTCCTGGACTCCAAATTCAATTGCTTTTCCTCTACATTGAAATACCTGTTTAATATAGTTAAGGAGTTTCATTTGTGTTTAAGAAGTACCTAGTCTCATACAAATGATATGCTAATTATAAATACATTTTATTTATTCATTAAAACTGGTCTCTTAGAGGCCTCTACTTGACAACTGTCTGAATAAATTTGCTTAGTCAAGTTCGTTACTGAATAATAATAGCTTGCTTTGAACATCTTAGAACATTTTCACATACTTTCTTGAGCTATACTTGATAGGATCAAAACTGCCATAGCTAACCTCTGAGCTACTCCACCAACTCCCACTCCCATTGAAGGCCTGCAGAGTTCTGGTGGCTGATTATTTTTACTCTCAGGGTACCCTAGGAACAGTCCATAAGGCTACTAGGGGTTTCTAATACTGTTACTTCTCAGCTTCTTTCAGTCTTCTTTTCATTGCTTATCAGTCAGTATGCTCAATGAACTTTTTAGCAAATGTATTTACTAAGGTGGTGGAGTAAGAACAGCTGGTACAAGACATTCTCTCTAAAAAGAATGGAAAGAAGGAAACAAGCATTTATCAAATATTTACTATGAGGTGCTGTGCTAAATGCTTTATAAAATATTTCATTTGACCTTCAAAACATCCCTGGAAGGTAGGTACTAATATTATCCCTATTTTACAGTTGAGGAAACTGAGGCAAACAAGTTAAATGACTTGCCCAGCACCACACAGCTATCCCTGGATAACAGGATGTCTCCTAATAGTAAAAAGAGAGGGGGTGGTCTTGGCATGAGGATCCTGCATCTATCAGTGTTCCTTCCTCTTTGTCCTCCATATGTCTCTCTGCTTCAACTGACAATGACATAATCCAGTGAGATGATCAGTGGCAGAAGAGTGTAGCGTCTTCATCTGGTCTCATTCTGATACAGGAGCAAGGATTAGCTTCTTGTAAGCATTCTGGAAGCTTAATTACTGTGCCGTGGGATTCAGTAACTGCTGAAATTGCTCCACTAAATTAAAATCCTCAGAAGTTCAGTCAGCTTGTTTAGTTAGTCAAATCACACTAGTCCCTTCTTGACCAAATCAAAAAGATTTATACCTCAAAGGGATCACAGGGTGTAAACTATCCTGTTCACATATTTAAAACGTTGTTATTGTCCTTACACAGATTACATTACATTAATTGAGATGATTCCTTTACACTATAATTCTTTTTCTAAATTTCACCAACTGAAGCTAAGGTCCCCTGCAAGTAAGTTCAAATCAGTAAGGTCTTAAAAGTATTTATTTTCAGTTTACTGGCCTACAGTACTTGCTTTAAGATCACATAGGCCAAACCTGCCCAGTGGGACTTTGAAAACTATCAACTAAGATTTACTTTGATGTCTTCAGAAAATATCCTAAATTGCTATTGGCTATAGATGAATGTGTTTGGCTGCTCTTACTTGCTGGTGACCAATTTCTAAAAAGCCAAGAATTAAATGCAACAACTAATTAAGTCAACAGGAATTCATTAAGCATCTACCTATGTGCCAGGTCCTGTGCGATATACTAAATTCTTTAACTTTGAAGATCTCTTGATGACCAACAAAGGTAAGGAAGTTTAGAACCAAAGTTTTATTGTTGTCATTTCGTTTTTGTGCCCAGTGTTTTAGAGATAGTAATAGAGACTGATGCCCAGTATTCTAAATATCTTCCATGCTTCCAAGATGGAACTCAATGAGTATCAGACTAAGCTAGAGATCCACAAGAAATCAATTGTGTTGTGAGACATGAAGTGATGAAAGCATATATTTCCAGCCATTCCAGAGGAGGGAGGGTATCACTTTATTTTGCCAAATTTTATGGATTGCTGAAGTGTTTGGTAATGTTTATGCAACAAGTAGCCAAATCTCAATTCTTTTGAGACTTGGCTTAGTTAACCTTCTCGTGGTTAGTATAGTGATAATAAGAATAAGAAGAATGTTGCTACTAATAATGATAATTAGCTCTTTAATAATGTGGCTTTTTAAAGTTTGCAAAGTACTTTGCAAATATTATCTCTCATTTTTTTTCTCAAAACAACCATGGGAGGTAAGTGCTATTATTATACTCATTTTACAAATAAGGAAACTCAGGCAGACAGAAGTAATGTGACTTGCCCAGGGTCACACAGCTAATAAGTCTCTAAGGCCATATTTGAACTCTGAGCTTCCCAAGTTCTTTTAAAAGAAACATGATTTGGTGGGTGAACATCAATTGTGGATTTTTTTTTTTCATTATTGCTTTTCCAATGTAGGTATGAAGCCCTAAAGAACCATTCTAATTCTATTTCTGCCTATGTTTATGTGCATGCATGCACACACTTCCTGGAATGTATGTATTTATCACAAAAATATTGTTTATTTTTTATTTAAATATGACTGTAAACTTGGTGTAATAAACTTCTGGGCAAAAGCTGTTTCCCTCTTATTTCCTGATGATATGTAAAATGGGTATGGCTATGGGTATATTATGGATAAAATTCCATAACTACATGCCACTGCTAGCTTGTTTCAGTCATAAAATGATGAACTTTGAGAGATGGAGGGGGCATAAGAAATTGTTAAGACCAACCCCTTCATTTTGTGTATGAGGTAGCTGACACCAGAAACCTCAGGTGACATAGTCCTGGTTTGGCAAATCTGGGTATTTGAATTTTGGGTCTCTGGACTGCATTCATCATATTTCATGGCACTAGAATTCTGTTAACATTAGAATTTTATTTTTAGAAATTTCATTTCTGGCGATAAAAATAAGCTTGGGGATTTAGGTAATTTTCTTTCCCTGTTGGTGGTATTGGGATGTTGGAAGTGGAAAGGGGAGAAAGGTGACCACTTGGCAGAAAATGGTAGGGGAAAAAAGCTTAAAGAGAGACTTGCAGCTAACAAACTTAGCTCTCATTTTTCACCTATTATAAATGCTGCCCATTTGGTACTATACTTTGACTTCAGTAACTACTACATGGACATTTGTGAACTTCTTTTGCAGGATAAAATTGCTGTGTATAGGATTCATAGAATCCAAATTCTACTGCCAGTTTAAGAGATTCATCTTAATCATCAGCTAATCTAAAATTCTAATTTTACAAAAAAGGAAAATGATGCCAGTTGGGCAACTGGCCCAGAGAAGTAACTTACCTATGGTCATACTGATAATTTTTGCCAGGAACAAATACATTATAATCAAATAAACAGAGCACTGTTACTATGGACCATCCACTGGGATATGGAAACATTTTGTCACAAAGAACCTTTCTTTGAAATAGTACTCACTGTTGTGGCATGCTTTCCATGGTGAGATGCCAAAACGGTCTGCCTACCAGGAGTACTTAAAAAGTATAAAAGCTTAAACGTAGGATCATTGATGGAAAGCTTGTAAGATTTGGACTTGGGGGGTGGCTAGATGGAGCAGTGAATAGAGTACCGGCCCTGGAGTCAGGAGAACCTAAGTTCAAATCTGGCCTCAGACACTTAACACTCACTAGCCATATGACCTTGGGTAAGTCACTTAACCCCAATTGCCCTGCCCTCCCCACTCCAAAAAGAAAAAAAAAAGATTTGGACTTGGGAGGACCTGGATTTGAAGCACAGCTTTACTACTTACTAATATTAGGGAAATCACTTTACCTTTCAGAGCCTCAGTTTCTCGCTTGCAAAATGAGAGGATGCAATTAAATGATCTCAAAGATTCTTTATAACTTTAATTCTATGATCCTGTAAGCCTGTGTACTTGAAAGTCACATTATTCAAACTTCTCATCTTATTGACAAAGAGAAGTACTTCCAAAGGCAGGGTTCAAAAATTATTAATTTAAATTCTAAACTTAAAAAAGAGTTAAAATAACATTAGCATCAGTTTCTGAAAAGAAGAAATTATGAAGGTAATTTCAAGTTGGGAAAAAATTTAAATAAAAAAATTCCCTTAAGACTATTTTTTTATATTTTCAAAATATTTTTAACAGTGATTTTTTACTTTATATCACATTCATGTCTGCATATACTTCCTCCCAAATAACTCTTCTTTTTAACAAAAAACAGTTAAATATATTATATTAAACAGATTCATAATCCCCCCTATCCCTACCAAAAGGAAGGAAATACTTGTCTTTTTTTCAGGATCAAGAGCTATCATTTCAGTTACTCAGCATTCTGCTTCCTTTTAGTGTTTTTAAATTTACATTATTATAGACATTGTTTATGCCAGATTAATAGACTTGTATATTTGAAGAAAATCGATAGATATGATAATTATTTGTGTGTATGTACCCTCCATTATCTGTAGGAATATCTCTAGTTTTATTTTTCTGTAGCAAAATCTTGCTTTCAAGTTATTGAGAGTAACTTTAGGCATATTCTACTTATCACAGTTAATTGGTTCTGTGAAACTACCACATTAGACAAAGTAACATTAAAGGAAAAAAATTATATAGTCATTACGATAAGACCTATGGTTTCCTGAGTTTCAGGAACTCCAACAGAATTTCTACAATAGACAGCTTTAGACATGTAGGACAAATGATATAAATGGGAGATAATTTCTTGGGTGGCCAAAAGACAAACCATAAAAGCTTAAAATATTTCTTTACAGAGATCTGATATAAACTCTCAATATTGACTTTCCTGACTTCATAATTTTTCCTTCTGCCCCTAGGGATTCTTACTTTGTGGGTGGGGCAGAGGGAATCACCCCACACATGCCCCTTTATGCCTGAAATAGGTCCTCAAACAGAGATGTATTTGATACTAGGGTGCCATTCCTCCTTAAAAAAATTTTTTTTTCTCATCATGTGACTTAGTACATTCTGTGATCCATACCTCCTTATGTGACACTTCAGCCATTACACTCCCCACTAGTGGAGAGGGGGAGAAGAGGATAAAGAAAGCTTCTTAAAGGAAATGAGGAAGCTCATTGAACAGAAGGCAAAGAAACCATGGAGAACTTGCATAAGTATTCCTTAAGAATTGTTGGTCACCTTCCCTCTCCTTTCTAGGACCACCAGTCATTTTGTGATTAGCTCAATTATACAGCTGTACAGCAGACCTAGTTTGATATTGTGCCTCAAACAGTTAATGACTAGGTGACCCTGGGCAAATAAATCACTCAGGCGCTCCTATTTAAAATATATATATATATATATATATATATATATATATATATATATATATA
>NW_027187358.1:20266208-20333113 GCF_028583685.1 Petaurus breviceps papuanus
TATATATATATATATATATATATATATATATATATATATATATATATGAAATAATAAGCAGCTGGTAGTACAGTAGATAGGGTACTAGGCCTGGAGTCAGGAAGACTCATCTTCCTGTTCAAATGTGACCTCTGACACTTACTAGTTGTGTGACCCTAGGTAAGTTAAGCTCTATTTGCCTTAATCCACTGGATAAGGAAATGGCAAACCACTCCAGTATCTTGACTAATAAAATCCTCTGGACCACATTGACTGTTGTGGTTCAAGATTGGATGAACAACTACAAGAAAAGCTCTCCTAACTTGTTTCCTCATCTTTAAAGTTGGAAATCATAAGTTGATGTTAGGATCAAATGAGATAATGTATATTGACTGTTGTTGTCCCTAATTCTCTTGTACTTTCAGAGGATCATCAGGATTTGCATATCAATATTATTGTACTACTATGGTATTAGAGGATGTAGAATCTCCTTTGTTTGGTATCGATGTTGGTTTAGGGCAAGATTATTATGAGTACCCCAATTAGTACTTAGTACTCTAATTTGTTTCTCAGTTGACATTTTAAACTTTTTCTCCTTTGATAGTACCCGTCCTGATTGAGTTACTTGCTTTGTTCTCTGATTTCCTTCTTTACTCTCTAATTTGTTCAAAGCCAGTAAACTTCTCAACAGAGAAGCTATTGGAAACTTGATATATGACTATCATCCCTACTTTGGGGAAGGTTGTAAAGAAGGCAGCTTTGCTTGGGTTGGTTTTTTACATAGGATCCTGTAATATATAACCTTTTTAGAGAATGGAATGTGGGAGATAACTCCCCTCAAATGAGAAATTTACAGTATGGTTTCCCAATTTGGTTTAAAGTAAAAATTCAGAACATCTTTTGAAATTTATTTAAATTTATTTAAATGTAAAAATGTATTTCATAGTCTATTAAGAATTATTTGAGGATTATGCTCATTTCTACTACTCTCCAGAGCAGCAATGAAGACAGTGGTAAGCCTGGAGTCAGGAAAATGAGTCTTCCTGAGTTCAAATCTAACCTCAGATACTTACTAGTTGTGTGACCCTGGGCAAGTCATTTAACCCTATTTGCCTCAGTTTCCTCGTCTGTGAAATGATCTGGAGAAGGAAATAGCAAACCACTCCAGTGTCTTTGACAAGAAAACCCCAAATGGGGTCATGGAGAGTAGGATATGACTGAAATGACTGAACAATGATAATACTACTCTCCAGTACATGATCACACAGTTAGTCAATATCTGAGGTGTTATTTGAACCCAGGCCTCCCAACTTCGAGTCCAGAACTCTATTTACTAGGCTAAGCTGTATATTTGCTTCTGATCTCTTCACATTCACTAAAACTAGAACAATTCTATTTAATTAAACATTTATTAATTACTTACAGTAGGTGCTGTGGGAAGATAGCAAATTCAAAGGAAGAATTCAATTCTACTAAAGAAAGATTAGTTTAGATATTAGGGTGAATTTACTGTCTATGAAGACAGACAATTGATTAACTTGTGGATTCCTAGATTTAGATGAAGGAGCTTTAGAAGCTGTCTAGTGCAACCCCTTTATTTTACTGATGGGGAAACCGAAGTTCACTGATTTACCCACATAGCTAGTAAATATTAGAGCCCAGTATTTCTTAGGGGTACATTCCCTCCTACTTGGATTGAAGCACAAATAAAAGTCCCACTTATGCCTAAATTATTTAAGAAAATTTTTAAAACATGTTCAATGACAACACTTAATTTATTTGACTGTGGCCTTTATTGTGTTTTGAGAGGGAATTGAAAAAGTGATTCCCTTTGATTTTTACTTCCTGTTTTTAATTTTCAGTTTCTCTTTCCTAGAAAATGCTGGTAATGTCTTTGCATCAGTACTGGAACTCTGTCCACAGTCAATCTGAAGAGCAATGGGGAAAGATGATTAGGAGATGAGAGTGTGCTGAAACCCGAGTATCTATTTGCATTTTTAACCTTGCCTCTCAAAGCAGGACAAGCTGCATCATTTCTATAAGTAAACTAGGTTAAATAATACCTTAGACTAAAGAATGACAAGTCAAGTTGAGGGTTGTGTATATTGCAGAATATGGAGATGATTCTCCATTTTCAGAAACAATAACTATAATTTTAAAGGTTCAAACTGCAAAATAAAAAAGGCACAGTGTCACTTTAGGCACAGGGCTAAGAGATTACTATTATAAGCACCGATAGTATGTGGGTGAACTAGCAAAGGCAAAAAAAAAAATTAAAGTTTAAAGAGATACATTTAGGAATGAGTATTATTTAGTTAAATAGATAGATTTCCAAAAATAGCGAATTATCTATTTTTTTAAAAGCTCAATAATAACTGTTTTCTAATGCCATTATGGAAAAACTTGTTTTTTTACTAAGTGGAATAGCTCTGTTTCTATTGCTTCTCTCCTTTTATTCACTTCCCTCCATCTTCTATTTTCACTACCATTTCTTCTACCAGCTTATCCCCATTACTTGAACACAGTTTTATTTTTGATAAGACTGAATTTTGGATTGCTGAATGATTTGGTGCAGTATAATAGGATTGATTTGCATGGTCTGTATCATAATTGGCTTAATTAGTAACAACATTCCATCTGAAAACATCTCGGTTGCGTTTTTCCAACAGGAATAAGAACTTTCATGGATCATTCTGGACTCTTTAGTTTCAGAATTAAGGCTACAGGCTATCTGTAAGACGTCAGGAGAGCAGAGGCATTGTAATCTGAGAAGGTTAAGACAGGAAGGACAGGATTGGCAGAAGACCTATACAGCCTTGCCTGCCAATAGAGTTAGTTAGTTACATGGCCTGCTTTTTAAGCAGACTTTTTCCCCATTATCCTTTTTTTCTTTGGCACCTGAAACCCCACAGCAGTTGGTGCAATGTATTAGGTGTCATGTCTACAGAGGGGCCCCATTTAATGCATTTTGGCTTCAAATGAGGTAATATAGGGAGCCTGGAACCACTGAACATTTTATCCAGTTTTCCTTCTGCAGACTTAAGGAATGCTAATTGAGGAATGGAAGTAAAACTGTTGAATATAAAATTGGAAGAAAAGTGATTTATTCTTTCTGATATAGAAAAATAGCCACATCGTGAGTTTACTTATTTTGGCCTGCCTCCAGTGTGAAGTAGGAAGCAGTGTGTGCCAGACACATCTTTCTTGTGAAATCAGTCAGTAACAAGCATTTATTAAATGCTTACTATATACCAGATATTGCACTCCATGTGGAAGATACAAAGAAAGGCAAAAACACAGACCCTGTCTCAAGGAGCTCACATTTCTAATGAGAGAAACAACATGGAAATGACTAAGCATGTAAGTACATAGCGATCTATGTTAAAAATGCAAGGTTGTCTCAGAGGGCAATGGGATAAGGAGAAGGGGGGTTCATAAAGGTCTTCTGTGGAAGTTGGGACTTGATCTGAGTCTTGAAGGAAGCCAGGGAAGATGGGAGGCATAACAGAAGAGGGAGGAGAGCATTTCAGGCATGGAGGATAGCCAGGGAAAAGATAGAGTTAGGAAATGGGAATGTACCGTGCATGTATCAGCAACCAGGCCAATGTTACTGGAAGGTCTTAGAATATATGGAGGGATGAAAAGTGTAAAAAGACTGGAAGAGACTGGGAAAGAGCCAGACTGTGAAGTGCTAGATAAGCCAAACATGTGGTTTTATATTTGATCCTGGCAGTACTAGGGTGGCATTGGAGTTTATTAAGTAGGAGGTGATATTGTTAGACCTTAACTTCAGTTAAATCACTTTGCCAGCTGAGTGAAGAATGGATTGTCATGAAAAGAGACTTGAGGCAGGGAGACCAAACGGGAGGGCTATCGCAATATTTATGAAATAAGATCCAAATTGCTCAGCTGAAAAGTTTTGACAGTTACAGACAAAAAAGACAATTATAAATTGTCAGGCATGCATTACATAATAAGATATTGTAGGATCGTTGCATAAAAATACAAATCAACAGGAAAAACTATTATGCTTAATGGCAGTTTTTAAAAATTTTGCAACCATAGTCATGGGTTCTTATTTGGGTATCTACCTCTTGCAGAAATGGGTCCTCTTGCAATGACCAAATACTCCTGTTAATGCATGTCCCATATATGAATAATTCACAGTCCTTTCCTTCTCCTAATCTTTGTCTCTGTTTAACTATTCACTGGAATCTCTGCTGAGAACAGAACCCGGTCCTTGGGAGGAAAATGAAACAGTCTTAATGAACTAGGGGACAAGGAGGGAGCAGAAGTTATAGATGATGAGATCCCTAGTATTATATATTAGGAAAATATAATCATGTGATACAATGTAAGAACCAGATTAAGGAGGGGAATGGAGAGAGAAGGTTTGGATAAAGATCAGTGCAGACAGAAACAAATGTGATATTGTCATTAACACATACTATGGGCCACCTGGACAGAAAGAGGAAGCATATAAGGAGTCTGGAAAACAGATCACAAACCTGTAACAGAGGCATGTTATAGTAGTGATGAAGCACTTCAGTGACACATATTCTAGAGCTCTCCTTTAGCCAAAAGCGGAACAACAAATGATTTCTTGACTCCATGATCTCATCTTTCAAAAAATGGAAGACCCAATGAGGACAATTTCTATTATAGACCTAATTCTTACCAACGAGAAAGAAATGATTCCTGGGATGGAAATAACAGGAATTTTGGAAAGAAGAGGTAGCAGTGATTATTCTATTTTAGAATTTGTGACAGAGAAGGAAAGGAAAGTTGAGCATATAGTCTGATATGCACCTTAGATTTTTGGAGGACAGATTTCAGAGGGTTCAGAGCAGGTAGAAAGGATCCCATGAACTAAAATTCTATACATAAGAGGGAGGTGGGACAGAACAGATGGGAAGCTCTAAGAATAATATTCTTAAGATACAGAACAATTCAACAATAAGGGGGAAAAGAGCTATCCAGAGTTTGAGATGCTCAGGGAACTCATCAGCCAACTTAGATTTTTAAAAGATGTGTGTAGAATATGGAAGCAAGGTTTGTTAAGAGTAAAGCATAGCATAATCCTGTAAGAATATCGTCAGAAAGGACCAAGGTTGGCCTTGGAAATTAAGGACAACAAAAGAGTATGTGGAGTTAGCCATGTCAGGGAAAGAGAGAGAGGATTAAAGGGGGGGGGAGAGAATCATTGCTTGGGGGTGGGTAGGATGATGGTGACAGACAATATTGAAATCCATTTTCTCTACCAAGGAGTGTTCTTTGAAGTCGAAGGAAGAGAACAAAGATAACTAACATTATACACAAGATAAATAGGGAGATGGAAAGTGGGTAGATGCCCTTGAAGAATTTTAAGTTAGCAAGATTTGATGAACTAAATTCTCTGGTACTTAAAGCATTGTTCAATGTAATTTGCAAGTTACTTTTAATGAGCTTAGAAAATCATGAAGAATGAGAGACCTGCCACAGGATTGGACAAAGGTAATCGTCTTGATTTTCTGAATAGGGCTAAGAATGGGGTTTACAAACTCTAAGCCCTTACTTACATTTGATTTTGATTGCTGGCAAAATCCTGTAATACATTTTTTAAAAATTTAATTCCTTTCATTTTAGGTATCATAGTAATTTCCTAATAAACTTCCTGGTAACAAAGAAAAATGATGAAACAAAACTGACAATTGAAATTACTCTGACAAGAGGTGCAGTCTTCTGTTCCTGTTATATGCCTTTCTCCCAGGCTCTTCTCCTGACAGGAGGAAAGTATGTTTCATCATCTTTTCTGTAGAATTCTGGAGTGTTGTTTTCATTTACATCAGGGTGGACATGTATCTTATTCTCCTGATTCTACTTACTTCATTCTAAATCAGTTCATATATGTTCCTTTGAAATTCTCTTTGTTCGGGGGGTGGCTAGGTGGTGCAGTGAATAAAGCACTGGCCCTGGAGTCATGAGGACCTGAGTTCAAATGTGGCCTCAGACACTTAACACTTACTACCATGTTTCCCCGATAATAAGACACTGTCTTGTTATATTTTTTTTTGGACAGAAAAACACCAGAGGGCTTATTTTCAGGGGAGGGCTTATTTTAATGAACATTGACATCAATTTTAATAAGCAGGTAAATGTGAACAAAAAAATGTACCTTTATTCAATAAGCAAATCACTGGGGAAGAACAGGATGATGCGCTCACTGCTGCAGCTCTAATTGGATGCAGCTCGGAGCGCGGCGTGCGTTTCACGGGGGGAGGGGGGGGACGGTGCATACAGAGGGTACCGTAATGTAGCGTATAGCGCAGGGGATCACCTTCACTACAGTAGCAATCTCAATAGGGCTTATTTTCGGGGGAGGGCTTATTTTAGAGGAATCTCACACAGTAAGGGGAGGGCTTATTTTCGGGATAGGTCTTATTATCAGGGAAACAAGGGTAGTTGTGTGACCTTAGGCAAGGCACTTAACCCCAATTGCCCTGCCTTCCCCCCTCCAAAAAAGCAAAAAAAAAAAATTCTCTTTGTTGGTGTTTCTAATAGCACAATAGTATTCCATTATATTAATATACTATAGAACAACCATTTTCTAATACATATGTGCCTTTTGTTTTAAAATATAGTGTTAAAGGACTGATTATTGAATATCTAGAAGGGAAGAAAGGAACAAAAATTTATTAAGCACCTACTTTGTGCCAGGCACAGTGCTAAGTGCTTTACAAATATTATCTCATTTAATCTTCATGGTAACCTTGGGAGGTAGGTGCTATTATTATCCCCATTTTATAGTTAAGGAAACTGAGGCAGACAGAAGTGATCATAATGGCTCTATCAAGGCCAGACTAATCCTTTTTTTTTTAAGTTTCTAGATGGTTGGTCAGAGGAATATTGTAGATATAGTTGACCTAGATTTTAACAAAATATTTGACATACCTACAAGAATAGCATGAAAGACTAATTGCGGAAGCACACCAAGCAACCCCTGCATCCCGAGGATGGATCCCTAGTCTAAAACCTTTGGTCCTACCTGAATGACAACCCTTATCATTTATTCTTTTAACTTTGTTCTGAATCAAAGTCCTACATTGAAATATTTTTACATCATTTTTATTGAAGGACTAGCCAATTTCTAACCTACCTCCTGCGTTACTTGCTTCTGGGCAGTACAAGAAGGACTCCTCCCTGAAATGATTAGGGCAGTGATCAGGCTAAGAGAAAGAAGAAGTCTTTAATTATTTCGGTTAGTATAAGTATCTCTAGAGTTTACATTTGACTAGATAGAAAGGAGACTTTTTAGAAAAAGAGTGGTTGAAAAGACTGAGTGAGTGATGAACTTCATTTTTCTTCTTCTGTTTTTGTTCTTTGTTACAAGAAGTGAATGATTTGGTAGAAGAAAGAAGAATATAATCAGATATGAAGGTGATATAAAAACAAAGCTATCAATAAAAAAAAAATTAAAGAAAACGTATTGAATAGTTTAGCAAAATCATTCTCTAGGGTGCTATAACATTCTAAGTTACTATTGTTCTGAGACTGCTTTGAATACTTGTTTAATCTTGACACTGGAATTTTTTCTTTTGTTTTCTTGTGAATCTCACTCCTTCTCTCCCTCCCTCTCTCCCTCCCTCCCTCCCTCCCCCCCCCTCTCTCTCTCTGCCTGTCTGTCTCTCTCCCTCTCCCCCTATACTTCTCCCTCTCCTTTTCTCCCTCCCTCCTTCTCTCCTTCTGCCCTGTCCTTCCTCCCCCTCTCCTTCCTTCCCTCCTTCTACCTCCCCATATGCTTAGATTAGAATAATTTAATAAAATTATTCCTGGCAAGCCTGGGCCTAAAATGTAGAATACAAAAATTTCTTCCATACTCAGTTGGAAAGATGGGGAGAAAGAGTAAAATTAAATGGTTTCAGAATGTCTTGAATGACCAAACCCATAAAGTCATTAATGCCTGTAAATCAACTTATAAGGAAGTCTCAATTGAAGTGCTGAAGTCCTATCCTATGTTGCTGGTTGTATTCTGTTTAACATTTTTATCAGTGACTTGGATAAAAGCATAGACAACAGGCAGATGTCACAAAGCTGGGAGGCATAGCTAACAACCTGGATGACAGCCAGGATCCAGAAAAGGTCTTAACAGGTTAGAAAACTAGGCCAAATTTAATAGAGATGAATATAAAATCTTAACACTTCAAAAAATTGACTTTACCAGTCCAGGATGGTGGAATAGCGGCAAGACAACATTTCATTTTAAAAAGAGAAGGGAAGAGAAGGTGCCTTTCACAATTGTAGCTCTTAACCAAACAAGGAATAGAAGTAATCATACAAGATAAAACATAATTTTGGTTACATGAAAGATTGTTTCATAAGTAGAATTAATATAACTAAGGTAAGAAAGGAAGTGATCAATTAGGTAAAAATATTTTTTATCAGATGTCTTTAATAAGGGTCTGATATCCAATATATGTTGGAGAACTAATACAAATATAAGACTAAGATTTTAACTTAAAGAGCCATTCACCAGTTGGGTATATGGACAAAGAACATTTATGAGCAGACACTTTTCTTTTTTTTTTTTTTTTTAAGCAATTGGGGTTAAGTAACTTGCTCAAGGTTACACGGCCAGTTATTATTTCTGGGTGTGGTGCTGAGTATCTGAGCCCGGATTTGATCCAGGTCATCCCGACACTGGAGCCGGTGCTCTTACTCGCTGAGCCACCTGGCCGCCCCGAGCAGACACTTTTCAAAAGAATTGCAAAGTATAAACAACCATGTCAACTCTAAGTGTTAAAAGTTTATAGTTCTCAAAAACCCAAAGCTCTCTTTGGTTCCCTCGTCTGTAAGATGAAGAAGTTAGACCACATGGCCTCTCTCTAAGGTTCCTTCCAGCTTTAAATAATGATCTTATGTATATATGAAAGGATACTTAAAATCAATAATAATGCAAAAAAATGCAAGTCAGAATAGGAAGTTTCACCTCACATGTAGCAAAATGGCAAATAATTGCCAGCAAAAGGGTAGAATAGTCATTATGGGACAGACTGTTGAGGAAGACAAGTTCCTTAATATATTGTTAATACATTTTTTTGGCAATTGGGGTTAAGTGACTTGCCCAAAGTCACACGGCTAGTAAGTGTGTCAAATGTCTGAGGCCGGATTTGAACTCAGGTCCTCCTGACTCCAGGGCCGGTGCTCTATTCACTGCACTACCTAGTCACCCTGATACATTTTCAAGGAAAAGGATAAACTAGGAAGCATAGTCATCTGATTAATGAGAATAATGAATTCTCCTAGAAGTGATTGTATTATTTGAATTTGCTTGGCATATTTCCATTCGGCTAGAACCAATTACCTTATCTTACATAATTCTAATTTCAAATAGTGAAAATTTTAATAAAGGTAACCACTTCTGTGGATTTGTTAATTGAACTAATCAAAGCTGAAATGTAACCATCAAAAGGAGAGAAAACCAGTGTGGTAACAATGATAGTATATGGATATTTGTTTAATGAACTAGTGATATTTAGCCCAGAGAAGAGAAGATTGAAGTTAGGAGGGGACTCTTCTACTACTAGTATTACTAGTATTACTATTACTAATACTTTGGCCTAGAGAAGATAGGAGGGAGAAGGGGACTATTACTGCTCCTCCTTCTACTACTACCACCACCACCACTACTACTACGAGCTAATATTTCTTTTATTTTTTTAAAGCAATCGGGGTTAAGTAACTTGCTCAAGGTTACAAGGCCAGTTATTTCTGGGTGTGGTGCTAAGTATTTGAGCCCGGATTCGATCCCCAGGTCATCCTGACGCTGGAGCCTGTGCTCTTACTCGCTGTGCTACCTGGCCACCCTGCTAGCTAATATTTCTGTAGTGCTTTAAGGTTTGCCAAGTATTTTACAAATTTTATTGTATCTGAGCCTGCTAACAACCTTGAAAAATGGGTGCTGTTGTTATCCTGATTTTCTGAGTACAGAAATTGAGGCTAAGGAAAGGTTAAATGAATTTGTCATGAAGAAATGATAGATGTCTCATTGTTTGAAGGGCTATCTAGCAAAGAAGGGATTAGCTCCACTCTTCTAGGCCCTTTATGGGTGGAGCTAGGAACAATGGGCGAAAGTGAAAAAGACAAATTTAAGCTTGTTATAAAGAATAACTTCCTAAAAATTAGGGCTATCCAAAAATGTAATTGGCTGCCTTAGAAGATGATATTTGTAAAGCACTTAGCATAGGGCATGGCATTTAGCAGTCACTTAATAAATGTCTTTCCTTCCCACCTAGTAGTTAGACCTCACTGTAGGGCATCAAGCAGAGAATTGTGGCATCATAGATCTCGAGCTGGCAGTGACCTCTAAAGTCATCCAGTTTAACCATCTTTGTTTATGTGAAAAGACATTAAAACCCATCGAAGTTGTGATTTCCCCAGTGTCATACAGCTAACAGCTGTTAACAGGTGTGATTTGACTCCTGACTATAACCAGGGCTTACTCCACGTCACCTGGATGACCACTTGCCAGGAATATATTGAAAGGAAATTTTTGTCGTTCAGATATGGAATATTTGACCTCTGAGGTCCCTTCCAGCTCTGAAGTCTGAAGTGATTCATCTGGTTTAGAGTTTAAGTGTACCATTGCAGAGCCTCATTTCCTGGTTTTGTTAGGCCTTGTTGCATTTCTATTCATGATAATGAATCTAAATAAATTCGTCATTGAGAGAATGCTGTTTACTTCCTCTCCCAGAGGACTAATAAGTCATCTGGACCCAGCCCTCTTGACTTTCTATTAAGAATTGGACCCAACCCTCTTCAACTGTTTATATCTTGCTATTCTTTGCTGCTTATCTCTTAACCCTGTTTTTAGCAGATAGCTTAGTTCTTTTCTTTTAAAATTTGTATCTTATCCTTACTATCTTTTATAATAATTAAAGCATCTGTAGTTTCAACACTGTGGGCACTTCCACCAACTCACAAACCTTGCACATCTTAGGGATAGTGTTCACAGAAAGTCCCAGAGCGGGCCCTGTGGTGTAGTGGAGAATTGGTCTTGTAACTAGGAATATTCAAGTTCAAGACTTGCCCTTGTCACATACGAACTATGTGCCCCAGGACAAGTCACAACCTCTTAGGGATGTGGGTTACTAGCTCTAAGACTATAAGTGGCAGAGAAGATGCCAACTTGTATCAGTAAGAAGAATTTCATTATCCAAAACAATTAACGGAATGGGATTAAATTATAGTGACCAAACTTGACATTGTAGAAGAAGAAAGAAAGGAAAAGCCTCCTTTGTTCCAGGCACTGTGCTATGCACTTTACAAATATTATTCCATTTGATCCTCACAGAAACTTGAGGACATAGGTGCTATTATTATCTTCATGTTACGATTGAGGCAACTGAGGTAAATAGGTTAAGTGACTTGCCCGGGGTCACATAGTATGTGAGGCTGGATTTGAACCAAGGTCTTCCTGACTCCAGGCCCAACATCCTATCTACTGCTTATCTAGCTGCCTCTGAAGAGATATGAGAAGGTACCTACTCCACTTGTTTACAAAGGTAGGGTACCATGGAAATGGCATTTTCCATATGTACAACTTTTTGAATGTATTTGTTACTTTTGTTAAATGGTTAATTTCTCTTTCAAAAAATTATTTCTTATTACAGTATATTTCTTATAAGGTGTAGCTTGCTGGAATGGGAAGGAGGAATACATTGGTAGGTGATATCAGAACAATTAGATTAACTCTCTAAATACACACATATGATTTATATAAATATAGAAATTTTTCTTGTGGAATTACTTTAGCTAAAGAAAATTAATCAATTGGTGGTCAGCCTTCTAGGTGAGAAGACTCTCTTAGTTAGATTGGTCTATTGGTCTTCCTTACATTGCTTTTTATGTAGTTTGTGAGAATTCAGAATCCCTTCATGCCACAAGGGGGTATCAGGGTAAGGACTTACTTTTAACAAATTGTATGAATTTTAACTTATTATTTGGAGATTTACCCAGTGCTTTCAAATGTGTATTTTTACCAAGAATCATAATTTTGCTCTGGGCTAAGAAGACTTGAGTTCAAATCACATTGGATGCTTACTAATAATATGACCTTGGGCAATACACAACCTCTCTGGGGCCTCAGTTTCCTCATCTGTAAAAATAAGTGAATTAGACTAGGTGACCTTTGAGACCCTTTAGCTCTAGAGCTATGATTTGATTATTCCTAAAACAGCCTTTCAGTTTGCTTCTCTATGAACAAAGTCTGTTAGCCACAGCTATAACTTCCAATATATTGTTGCCTGAGGCAAGGAACAGGAAATGGAGCAAAAACAATAAAATCAACTCTGTAATTCAGTGTGTGAAAATAACAAGAAGTAGTTCAGGTCCCTGCTAGTTCTACATTTGTGACCCTATGATCCTAGTTTTTGATGGCATTTTTCATTCAGCAAATATTGGGGGCCTAATTTGTCCCATTTTTAGTGTTTATTGCTGAAGAGATATCAATAAGATATAATCTCTGCCCTCAAAGAGCTCAACACAGAGCTTAGAATACCATTTTTGAAGCTTTTTAACTTACCCTGGAAATAGGGAGAGCAAAAAAAAGTGGATAGAAGGGCTATGAACCAAGGAGAGCCAAAACTACACCAAGTCAACTCGCATTTGTCACGTTCCTACTACATGCATTGTGGCATTGTGCCAGGCACTGCAGATACAAAGAAAGGCAAAAATAGTCTCCAACCTCAAAGATCTCACAATCTAATGGAAAAACCACATATATGTGGCCATCTTTAAAAAATTCATCCCTTCCTTTCTTCTAGAAGCTTCTCTTAACTGCTTAGTATGTGCTGAACACTGTTAGATACTAAGTGAGATCCAAGAATAAACTAACACATGGGCTCTGCTCACCAGGGCCTCATCATTTTGTAGGGGAGATAAGTCAGAATACACAGGAGAAATACAGGGAGCTTTGCAAAATCTGTTTTTAAGAAATAGGTTTCCCACCACTGAGGAGAGTAGGTAAATTGAGTTCTGCTTTAGAGACACTACTGATTCACTTTCAGGAGGACAAGAAGGGCCTTTGGGACCTACAGTGTTGAATTTGGGGCCACTACTAGCTAGCCCCTTTGGAGCAAAAAGAGAACTGAACTGGAGATTTTGGAGATCAGAATTCTGGTCTGAACTCACTAGTTATCATTTCTCCTCTGGGCCTCAGGGTTTCTGACCTGTAAAGGTCCAGCTTGAAAACCATATGTTGCCTTAGATAAGATGAACTGTTTGTTTTTGTTTTTACAAATTCAATATTCTACCCCACCCACCCACCCCCAATGAGAAAGTAAGAAAAACAGAGCCCTTTATAAACATACAGAGTCCAGCAAAACAAATTCCCCTATTGACAATTTCCAAAGAGGCCTCAAGATATATTCATCCACCACCTCTCTACAAGATGGACTATTCTAATTGTTCTTCTCATGTCTGAACTTCACAGATCTTTGCATTTAATTTTTCCCCTGTTATGGAGTCAGATTTGCTTATGTATTGCTCTTAGAGTATTTTTTCCTCATTCCATTTCAGAGTTCAATATTGAGTTTTCTTGACCAAAAAAGCTTACAAGCTCTTTGGAATGGTGGACTAACTGGTCACTGTTTCTTTTAGACTTCAATGCTGAGTACTATCGCATTCTAGCAGTTTTATTCTCCATTAACTGTTTCTTTTTTCTCCTTACTTAAAAGAAAACAACCACCACCCCCTCTTTCCTAGTATATTTTTGGCATTGGAATGCCCTCAGCCAGATGGCAGGTTTTGTTGAAGGAAAGGGTGAAAAAATCACAGAGAAGATTTCACACCCTTCCCAGCACTTGTTTTCTAGTTTTAATTTTAATAAAATTGTACTTTTAATAAATTATACTTAATAAAATTGTACATGCCTTTTCCCCCTTTTGTACATGGAATAGGGATTAATACTGTAATTGCCTATTGTATCCATTTAATCCACCGAACACACTGTGACAGTATACAGTTATCATCAGAGGAAAATAATAAATCTGGGTTTATTAGAATGGATTCACTTAGAAAAACATTTCATATGTAACTGAGTTTTCACATCAAGTCAGGTCATATAACATACAAAATGCTCATTATTAGATTGTGAGCTCCTTGAGGGCATTGTTTATTTTTACTTTTCTTTGTAAGCCACCACCTCCTTTTTCTCCCTCCTCCCCCCACTCAATCTCCACCCTGCCCTCACCAGTTTCTGGCACATAGGAGGAATTTAATAAATGCTATTGACTTCAAAGAAAAATATAATGATGAAATGTGATTAAATAATATAATATATATGAAAAAATTAGAAAAGTATACAATGCAGTATAAATATAGTATGTTATAATGATTTCTATAAAGCAATTATTTCTAATGACTTGAGATGCCAAAGTGACATAATAGTGTAAAGGGAGGAAATTGTATCTTTAAATTGCTGAAATAGGAACTCTTAAAAAACTCTTATCAAAACTTTTATATAGAAATTCCAACTTAGGGAATATGTTCTATAAAAAATAACCAAAATACTTCTATCTTCAAAGTCATTTTTTATTTCAGTGATTCCTAATCTTTTACATACACGAATGGAGGTTTGGTTTTGTAATGTTGGATTTGTTACTGTTTTCAAAGCCAGTGTTAGAAAGGGAAATTGGGGGAGGTTTGCATGCATTGACATGAAGCTGATGGGAGAATAACAAGGTAGGCATGAGTTCAACCTAGATAGGGTGAATGCTGTCTAATCAGAAGCACAGAATCCCAAGACAGACTCTTGGAGTACCCAGTTAAAGGTATAGGACAGAGTACAAAAGTGTGACTGGAAAGGCTGGGTGATAGTAATTTGCATTGTTAATCAATGACATCAATAGGCATTTAAAAAAGAAATGTTTATATGTATAAAACATTTATTTTAGTCTCCAAAGATAAATGTTTATTATACCATCATCCTGTATATTTTGTTGGTACTAAATAAAGATCAAAATGATGTTTGGTGTACATATAGGTTCATGGACACCTTGAAATAATTGTACTCCCCCAAGGATTTGTAACCCTCAAGTTGGAAATTATCATTTTAAAGAATTCCTTTTACTTTCTAGTGTTCTTTTTGGTGGTATGCGTTATTTTTTGTTTTTTGTTTTTTTCTGAATAGAGGAGCCCAATGATATTTTGGTTATCTAAAGTGCAAAATTTATTCGTGGAAAGATTGTTGGGTTTAGATTTAGAAAATCTGGGTTTGAAACCTAACCCTAACACTTGTTAATTGTGTGAATGACCTTGAGCAGTATACTCTCTGAAATGTAATTAACTTCTCTTAGCTGGGAAAACATTACCTCCAGCCCTTGATCTTATAAAACTACTCCAATTCCTGATCACAGTGTGAAAGACCTGGGCTGTCCAGGGTATTAGTGGAATATAAGCTTTGGAAGGTCAAACAAAGCTGCAAAGATTTTGTTTGGACCCACTGACTAACATGGACTATCTCTTCTAAGGATGAGTCTAGCTAATTTCAGAGAGGCCCATCACCATGTTTACCAAAGGGTGATGGATGGTTTTGGCCATAACAATTCTGAGACTATCTATTAAGCCTTAGAAAGGTTGCAGTTTTACCAGTGGCAAAGGCATATGCCCAAATAAAATCTGAGATCTTTCTGTAGTCAAGTAAACTATTTCTCTATTTATATATAGAAAGGAGCCTGAGCACTAATAGTTCATGTTTTTGCAGAGTTCTCCATATTCTTTACTGATTTCTTGGGAAAGGAGAGAAATCATTTCTTGACTTTCTAGCTCAGGGGTTCTTAACCTTTTTTGTGTATGTAACAGATCTTTTGGCATTCTGATAGACTCTATGGACCCCTTCAAAGAATGTTTTTAAATGCATAAAATACATAGGATTACAAAGGAAACCAGAGGTTTTGTGAAAATAAAGATACTTTTTCCCCTATCTAGTTAAAAGACTTTCTGAAATCTATCCAAGGACCCCTGGTTAAGAATGCCTGTTCTAAATAAACCCAGTATTTCAAAGAGTATATATGCTGAGGCTCCACTGGGTAGTGGACCCTCTCATTGACACTGTCATCAAAACAAAATGCACAGATGAGTCATTATTTGGATAAACTGGCCAATGCAAAGAGTGAAAAAAATCCAATTTTTCCTTCATGGTAGGAAATTGATATTTAAGTGTTGGGGGTCCACCCCTTCTCTTCAACTAACCTAAATAATCACCTTAATTTTTTTTTTGCTACACCCAAATACAGAGTTTCATGCTCTTTTAGTTATATTCTAAATTGCTGTGCAGTGGTAAGATGCCAAAAAATGATCTTTGTTGTCCAGAGAAATGGGTGACATGTTAATTTATAAATGACAGATTAAATAGGTATGGAATACAGTATTCCTAGAGTTTATGGGGACTTTCCAAAAAAAAAAAAAGAAATTTCACCTCCCTCCCGTCTTTCCTTTTTACTCTGTGAATCTATGAGTGTCATGTTTTGATTCTGAAATGAGATATCAAACTATCACTACAAAAAAAAGAATTAAGGAAATAGGGACTCAAATGTCTGTAATGATTGTCATTTTATTAAAGAAATGGTAAAGAATGGCTTGATATTATATACCTATAATTCACTTTCTGGAATAAATCTGTTCTTGAAAAGTTGCACTGAAGAAATGTGAATTTTTTAAAGGCAGTTCTATTTGGAAACTTTTTATAGCGCAGAATACTGTTTGTGAAGTAATCACCATTCCCATACTGTCTTTTATATAAATCAAGGTTTTCATTTTTGCCAAATGTAAGGCATGCCCGTTGGCCCTTGCTCATTAATAATAGCCCGCTTGCATATAGCATTTAAGTGTATAGGTAGGATTTAGAACAGGTGGAAACTTGGAGATAATGTAGTTCACTGCCTCACTTTACTGCTACTTACTACCTACATGATTTTTTACTACTTAATCCTCTCTGGCTGTCAATCATGATTCAAATCCCAAACTTCTAACTGTAAATTCAGTGCCAATTCTAAACATTAGAGGGTTTAGTTTTTTTCAATGTTATCAAAGTAATACAGAGTTAGTATTTTTTGTTTACACAGTCTACTTTTTAAATGTAAAATTTATTGGCATTAAGTTCAACACTTCTATTTTGTTGTTAAAGCACTTAGGGCATAAATTAAATTCCATTGACACAGTCATACAACCAGCATATATAAGAATTAGAATAACTCCTAATTCTTTGGACTGTAACTATAACATATTCCTAATTAAGCCATTGATCAATTTATCTAAAATAAAAAAAAATTAGAGCAAAATTATTAGTATGGACTTGTTCAACAGATGAGTAGTATTATAAGTGAATAGATTAGAAATGTCTAAAGTAATATCTCCAATTATTTGCCTCATACTTTTTACACATCATCACTTCTCCAGTCTGCATTTAAATACTGAACTTGCTTCCAGGATAAAACTCCACACAGAATTTTTTTGTTGTTATTTTTTTCTTAATTTGAAAAATTATTTTTGTGACAGTCACATACAATGCAGTATGCTTGATGATAAAGATGCTTGGAGATACCATTTAAATGAAGCAAAGATGTCTTAAGTCTCCTAGGGATTCATATGACATCTGGGAAGTTTCCTTTCCTTTAATGATGAATATGAATCAAATTTATTAGGTTGTGTGACAGGACAGCAGAGAAGTTAATAGAAATAATAAATAGTATTGGCCTCTATTTGGTTCTATTGTACTTTTATATCCATATGCTTATAAAACTGCATCATCAGTATATTTAGAAAATTAATTTATAGCTTAGTGCTTCTAAAGGTGGAGTAAAATTCCTGTCCCTCAAATCCTAGTTTATGAAAACCATATTACCAGAGCACTTTTGAATGTTTTCAGTTTTCTTATAGTTTTCTGAGTTGTGGGTTGCTTTTTCTTTCATTTCTATGAATGAGATTAAAAATCAGAGCATTTGGAACCCTCCCCACCCCTGGCAATTTTGAGTAATCTTTACAGAATTAGATCTTTTATGATTTTTTGTCCTAGTCTTTATTTCTTTTTTAATCACAGCTCTTACTATTCAGAGACCACAATTTCCTCGATACGTTTCCTTTAACTGGAGGGTCCCCTGAGGAGGACTGAGTTAAAACCAGGTACAGAAAACTAATAACTCCCCTAAAGTCACATGCTTATTACTAAGACTGATAAGTTTTGAGCCATCTTTTGTCTCAACTCTTACCCAGCCCTTAGTCATTGAATGGGTGTGGCCTCAGACAAACTGAGACCTGGGAAAGACCTTAATTTAGGAAGACCAAGGTCATTCACTGTATCCTGGGCCATTGTCAGTTGACCTTTGTCTTGCCACTGGACTTCAATAACTGGAGGAGAGAATGAGGCTGATGACTTTACACGGTTCTGCCCCACTCATAACCAATTCACATGCAAGTCAAGACATTACTCACTCATGATGTCCTTGGTCCTCTAGGAGAATGAAGGCTGAACAACAATCTGATCACTGTCCTATTCTTTCTCAGAGCATTGTTCTCCACAGTTTCAGAAGAGAAGGGAATTAATATACCCTTCCAAACCCTAAAAGGAATGAGAATCAATTTGAGAAAATATAGGCAGTGAGTATTTTAATGGTATTGTGGGGAAGGGCTAGTGGCTTAATGCATCAATGTAGGAAATGCTACTTCAGGGAAACCACCCTATGTGCATAGTTTACATTATGCTGTATGGTTTATGAAGTACTTTCTTCAAAACCTTATAAGGTAGGTTATGGAAGCATTGTCATCTCCATTTTATGGATAAAGAAACTGAAGTCCAGGAAAGTTGTGACATGCCTCTAGGTCAGTAGCTAGTGAATGGCAGAACCAAGGCTCAAACCTAGTGCCTCAGATTCCAACTCCATTTACCTTTACAGTTTAGAAAGGCAGCATCTTATCATGGATCTCATAGAACAGATGAATTAGGGGGTGAATATTTGTAATAAAAAACTTTCATTTTGAGGAGAAGTCTTCTAGTGCATTTAATTTCTTGTCAGGTTGGGGAGCAGAGAAAGTCAAAGCTAAAATGCTAGGAACTCTCTGAACATTTTTTTTTATAAATCAAAATAAAGTATCTTTAAAATGCTTTCACTAAGATCTGACTAAATGCATCATTATGGCATAAAAGTGGTTAGGGCTTTGCCAAGGCTATGCTATTCTAGCTTAAGCTTGTATTATCTATTGTCAAAAGACCAGCCTAACTAAATCTGAAGAGAAGAGGCTTATTAACTAGAAAGTTGACCACTAGGTGACGAATGTTTCTATGTCACAGCAATTCAATGATGAAAATGCAGTGAGGTTGCTGACTGTCATTGATAGAAGTACCTATACTAGTGAAATCATGTGCCTTTCAAAGTCTTAGAAGTATATTTTAAAATGATAATGATATTTGGTTGGAATTTGCGGTTGTTAAACAGTTCAGGACTGCATCTTTAAAAAAACAACAACCACCTTATTTTTATTAGTTTCTGAATGTATTTCTTCCCTCTCCACCCTCTCTGTTGCCCCAACAAAATATTCCTTGTAATGAAGATTGTTAAAGGAAAAGGAAAAAGGTATTTGAGCAAAAGCAACCAACACATTATGTCTGACAGTATATTCAATATTTCATACCCATAGCATCCTTTATGTCTGCAGTGAAGGGAGGGAATCACATTTTCTTGCTTTTTCTGGGGCTGTTTGATCATGACGCTGATAGTAGTGGCGGTGGTGGAAGAGGAGGAAGAGGACGAGGAAGAGTTAGCATCTATATAGCACTTTGTTTTTGCCAAACACTTAACATATGTTATTTCATATGATCCTTATACCAACCCTGTTGGGTAGATGCTATCATTATCCTCATTTTTTAAGTGAGTAAATTGAGATTAAAAGAAGTCAAGTGATATCCGTAGGGTTATACAGTATCTGAGGAAGGATTTGAACTCCATTGTTCCTGATTCCAATTCTAGTGCTTTATCCTCTATGTCAGCTAGCTGCTCCGGTCAGTTTCTTTGTTGTTATTGTTACTTCTTAACTCTAATATCATGTGTATCTGTTCATGGTGCTACTTTACTTTACTCTGCATGAGTTCATTAAAGTCTTCTCATGCTTCTCTGAATTCATCACATTCAACATTACTTATGGCTCAGTAATATTCCTTTACATTCATATGCTACAACTTGTTTGGCCATTCTCCAAACAACGGGCATTTAATTTGTTCAGAGTTCTTAGAAGCTCTCAGTAGCAGTAGTAATAGTAGTAGTAGTAGTAGTAAATATTTTAATGTACATAGGACATTTCTTTTTGACTTTGACATAGTAATGTTTATTGAACAAATTGAAATATAATTTTACTGAGCTTCTATTACTGTTTAATATTACTCTGACATGAAGAGTAGAATCTTAATTTAAAATTTTATTAGATTTGTGATTTCCCTTTTCTGGACATTCTATCCACTGATGTGAACTGACAATCCACCACATCTTCTCATCTTTTGTGCTCCATGCCAAAAACCTTTCCATTGTTTTATCCAACATGTTGGAAGTCTTCTTCAGGTTCTTTTAATATCTTATGAATGCCAATGTTTAACATAGTTTAAGCAGTGGTAGAATCTATCTTGGAGATTTGGGCATTAGCTGATAAGTGAGACAAAATGTTTATAATGTCATTTACATCTATAGTTCTTTGAAATTAATTGTAAAAAAAAAAAGTGCAATTCAGGTGATGTTGTAAGATGTTTCGGTCTTTCATCCATTCTCCTCTGAATCATATTCTGAGATATTTATTTTAAAATATCTAACCCTGGATTGTGTAAAAATAAACACAGATTAAAAATACTTAAAGAGGGGTGGCCAGGTAGCACAGCGAGTAAGAGCACCGGCTCCAGTGTTGAGAAGACCTGGAGATCGAATCCCGGGCTCAGACACTTAGCACTCACCCAGAAACACCTGGCCGTGTAACCTTGAGCAAGTTACTTAACCCCAATTGCTTAGGGGCGGCCAGGTGGCTCAGCAAGTAAGAGCACCCACCGGTTCCAGTGCCGGGATGACCTGGATCAAATCCGGGCTCAGATACTCAGCACCACACCCAGAAATAACTGGCCGTGTAACCTTGTAACACGTGTAACCTTGAGCAAGTTACTTAACCCCGATTGCTTAAAAAAAAATACTTAAAGAATTTGCCTTCCAAGCAAACTATTAGTTAATTTGTGGTCCTTTACTTCTTTGTCCAGTGCTTAAAAATAGGAAGGAAAGTAAGAAGGATAAGAAATTCAGTGTCTTTCACAATTTACATTTTAAATATATTTTTGGAAAAATATGTTCTGTATTTGTTTTAATATGATATATGACATGGTCCTTGATTTCTAGGAACTTGTGATCATGTTGGGAAAATGGTACAGACACATGAAAGAATTTTAATTAGTTATGGCCCCTGCCCAACCCTAGAAAGACAAATGTAGTGGGCACTTTCGGGCCCTGAGGCTACCTTCTCACTCTAGATTTGGTTTTGCTGGTTGACCTCAGAGAAGAGAAAGAAATAAGCATTTATATGGCACCTATTTACCAGGTATAATACTAAGCATTTTTACAAATATTATCTCTTTTGATTTTCAGAACACTATGAGGTAGGTGCTAACTATCATTTCCATT
The DNA here is from genome assembly GCF_028583685.1 of Petaurus breviceps papuanus. Lineage (NCBI taxonomy): Eukaryota > Metazoa > Chordata > Mammalia > Diprotodontia > Petauridae > Petaurus > Petaurus breviceps. Next base: position 20,287,865 of record NW_027187358.1, read on the forward strand.
TTACAGTTGAAGAAACTGAAGCAGACAGAGGGTAAGTGATTTGCCCAGGGTCACACAGGTAGTAAATGTCTGAGGGTGCATTTGAATTCAGGTCTTCCTGACTCCAGGCCCAGAGCTCTATCCACTATACCACCTGCTGCCTCCTGGAAGTGACTTAGACAATTTACTTTCCATATCTGGGTCCCAAGTTTAGCATCTGCAAGCTAAGGTTAAGCTAGATAATTAATTTCACTTCTACTATTCTGTGAATCACTAAGTTAATGGAGAAATGGAGGGAGCCTGGTCAGTGAATGGCCTTGAATTTAAAGGCACTATCTAGCAGGGCATGACTGAGCAGGGAAGTCATAAGATTCCTTTCCTTCAAAGGAAGCAGAAGCCAGAATTCTTCCCAGGTCCAGAGGGATAACTCTTGACCTTTTCTGCCTGGGTTTTCTGATCTATAGGTTTTAAAGAACTGACCCTATTGCTCCTTTACAGGCTTCCTGAACACTACCTCCCACCCTTGGTCTAAGTAAAAATTGTCACTCTTTGCCCTTGACCAGTTCCCCTAGGTAATTGGAAACTGAGGCAGACTCCCTGACTACTATGGCATTTACCCATTATAACTCAGAACAAAGGAGATAGGTAGACCTTGGAGGAAGGTTAAGATTTAGATAAGCAGAGGGGAGAAAGGATGGGCTTAGAGTCAGGAGTCAGAAAATGATATTGAGGACGTAGTAACACAATTGACCTGGTTGGAGTGGTAGGTTCATGTTGGAGAGCACTGAAGAATAAGGTCAGAAGAATAGGACAGAGAGCCTTGAACGCCAGACTTGGAACATCTTCTGACACTAAAGTAATTTGACGTGTTTCTCTTAAGACACATTCCAAGAAAGAAAATGAACCTTATGGAAAAGCATCATTCCCCTTATCTGTCAACTTTTCTTCTTCTTCTTTGCCTTTTATTGGTGAAGAGTTGAGAGTGGACTTCTCACAGGTATACAGGGGTTCTAGTTTTATTTTTAGAGGAGGCTTTTTAATTAGTCCACAAGAGTCTTTTTAAAAACTGTTCTAAACTCTGTGGATACAATAAAAGAAGGAAGAGGAAAGAGTTCCTGCCCCAAGAACTTAGATTTTAATGGAGATTACATGCACATAAATACACATGAAATACAGAATAGATATATCTCTAGCAAGAAATGCTATAATTTTGATCAAATTTTGAATGTTTCCTTCATGGTTCCATGTATGGGAGGGGATGTCACACAATATTAAAGGAGATTCATATTAAAAGAATACATGAGGATTTCTCTCCTTTCAAATCTACTTATTAAAATTCCCTTTGAGTGAGGAATTTAGCACATGTTCTGCTCTCATAAGCTTAGAACATTGCATGTACTTCTCAATATAACACATTTGACATTAATTTAGTCTTATTCTTGTTCAAACCATATCCCCTAAAACATAACTAAAAAGCTGGATGTGAAATGATTAGTCAATAATGAGGGGGTCAGCCCTGCCTTTGATACTGTTATGTGATTTTCTGCATTTACTATAAGAGACCCTGCTTTTTGGAAATAATTGCACACTATCAGAGTCTCTCATGTCTTAAATCATAGACTTCTAGATCTGGAATGTATCTCTGAAAGCATTTATTCCAAACCACTCTCATCTTACAGAGAGAGGAAACATGGGGCCCAGAGAGTTTATATAAACCTTCTGCAATGACATAGTTAGAAGCAATTCTTGAACCCAGATCTCCTCCCTCTGAGTTCAAAGTAATCTCCTCTTTAGAAATGGTTGGATTTCCTTTTGTTGGAAATTTGTGTGCATTGTGACTGGTGTGATTAGAATAATAATTAAACTGCCAGGAAAACAGAACCAAAGAGGTCTATTCCCTCTGCAACCCCATGAAGTAGATAGAGAGCTCATGTATTTGGCTAGTCTTAGGCACAGTTGTGGAACAGGTCAAGTTTATGGGCCTTTCCCTTGTCCTTTTTGCATCCTCAAAATAGATCCTCTAATATGACTATGGACCTGAGCAGATCCAGTGTTTAGACTCTTATTTTTCCTTTTCAAAATTGACTTGTCCCATCCTGTGTCTTATTTCTTTCAAAGCCCTCTAGGTGATAGTTGCTAATCAGAAATTAATTTGAGCTATAGCTGATGATGACTTTACTATATAATCCTTTCCAGATAACTGAATTTCATCAGATATCTTCTATGCTTTTACTCAAAGGAGTGACTAATGCATAGATTTCAGGTGCTGGGTTAGTTCAGGGCTTTCTGGAATTCCTCAAATTATACCACATAGGTAACTTGCTTTCTTATAAAGCCATCTCTCGTTACCATAGAACTACTGTAGAAGTGAAGCTTTCTGTAGAATCAAGGAATAAAAGATAGGCCTCTCCTGACATTTTTATATAAACCTCTTCCTTACCTCTTTTCTTGGTTGTTTGAAATATTCTTCAAAGGTCATTTGGATACTTTTTGATAACTTTTGTCTTTTACATGTCATAGGAAAAGTAAGGGTTGTGCTTTGTGTTGGGAAAAATAACTCAGATATTTTGGGAAATGAATTTTTAGAAGGGAGACACTCTGACTGAACCCAGTTTACAAAATCTGTAAATAACAGTGTTTCAACTTCTAACAATGGGACAGGTGTAAGCACGTCACAGTGAAATAACTACTTGCTAATGTTGTGTGTAAACTTTGCTCCTGGAATCTTACCAAAATAAGGCTGTAGAGTGCAAAGGAAGAAATGTTTCCCATTGACATTGTCTTTGAAAGGCAGTCAATTCAGAGCCTAGAAGGCAGCATGGTGCAGATATTAAAAATGGTGAGCCTGGAGTCGAGAATTGGGTTCAAATTGACACTTAACTAGTCAGGAGACTTTGAGCAAGCTATTTCATCTCCTGAAGATTTAGTTACCTCATCTGTAAAATGAGGGGAAAATAATACCCATAGGTAGATCAAAGTAGGTGAAGTTCTACAAATCTTGAAGCTCTCTATATATTTTGGGGTTTGTATTCCTAATATTTTATACAGAGTCTGGAACACAAAAGCCACTTGAGAAAGGCTTTTTAGTGGGTTATATCTCAGCTATGATTATTATCAGGCTATTGTTAATTTGAATTTATATAGTTTTTGTCCAGTTTCTATGGTATTAACACTTTTTTGATTGTATGATAACCCAGAACTTTAATCTAAGTTTCAATGTTGGGATAGGGTCTGGACGTGATGGAAAAGGCCTAGTTTTAAACTCTCGTGGAAAGTTTTGCTTCCTTTCTCCTTTAAATTTTTTAAGAAAACATCTTAAAATTATCTTAATCTAAAGCCTTTGGATTTCTCTAAAAAAGAAACCCTGTTCATTTTTTCTTGAACTATCAACTCAAAAATAGTGCCCTGCTCTTCTCACCCCAGGTTAGGCCAGGAAGGATTCCTCCCTGAAGTAATTTTAAAACAGTGATTGGATGAAGGGAAGGGCCTCATGATTGGTCTATCTTGACCAGATTACAGTAATATCTACCCAAGAAAAGGAAGAAGTATTTGATTGCTTCAGTTAATGAAAGTGAGTGTAGTATTGAGCAACTAGAAAGGAAAATCCTTGGAAGAAGTGGTCAAAAGATGGAACGATTTTATAAAAATGATTCTTTAAGATGGTGCCAAAATTTAAGTGAGTATAGTTTTTTGTTGTTGTTGTAGTAAACTGTTAAGTATTGAACTGTTGCTTCAAAAATGAATTCTAACTATTCCTTGTTCAAGAATCCTAGAAATTGCAACTTTAAAATAACAAGAATGAGAGAGAGAGAGACATCCCCAAGGATATGAGGTGACTCAGTTTTATACATTTTCTCTGAGCAGAAATGCTTAGTCTAGAAAAGTGATAAATTAATTTAAATAATTCTAGTAGACTTTTTCTTACCATGCAGAGTACAGTATTAGAGTTTTCTTTCACATTTTTCAAAGAATTTCTGGAAATTGGGAGGTAGGGGGAAAAGTTAACCATGAGGTTCTGGGAAATGTGGTTTGGTGCCTGGAGTAGATCAGAAATGTCAGAATTTATTAATAAAACACAACTGGTTTAATAGTTTTATTTAATAGTCATATTAATGTTAGAGCTAGAAGACCTCTTAGAAATTGGTCTGTTCTGACCCCGTGCTTTTTTCTAAAATAAATTTTATTGTTATCTTTTGTTATTACATCAACCACATTTTCCATTGTATTCCACTCCCCTTTCCAGAGGATTATCTCTTATGAATAAAAATAATTTATTAAGTGCAATATGCCAGAGATTGGGAGTAGAAATGTGTGATCCTTACTCTCAAGGAATTATATCCTAGGCAGAGGAGAGACAACACATGTAGGGAAGTGGTGGCTAAAGAAAGAAGTTATGATCTAACAGGCATAATGATCATAATTGTAGCAATAGAGTAAACAAATATTTTTTAAAAAGAGGTGAGAAAAGTTATTCAGCAAAACTAATCAACACATTGAAAAAGTCTGACATTATCTGTAGTGTTCTATATCCCCTCACCTCTGAAAAAAGAGGAGATATCTTTTCACATGTCTTCTTTGGGACCAAGCTTGGTCATTATAATTTCACAGTATTCAGTTTTAATTGTTTGATTCTTTTGACTTACATTGTTGTCATGTTTATTGTTTTCCTAGTTATGCTTACTTCACTTTGCATCTTCATATGGGTCCTTCTAGTCTTCTCTATTCATTATCATAATTTCTTACAATATGGTAATATTTCATTATATTCCCTTACCATAACCTGTCTAGTCATTTTTCAACTGATATCATCAGTTTGTTTTTGATTCTTTGCTACTACAAAAAGTGCTGCTAAAGATATTTTGGCTTAAAACAGTTTAAATCCTACTTTATATGAGTACGTTTTGTCTTCCTCCCTCAAGCTATTGTTTTTTCTCTTGGGACCAACTACCACATACTCAGAATATATCTTGTATTTACTTTGTTATTTCCATAGCTTTTATCTTCCCCCATTAGAATGCTAGTTCCTTAAGGATTGGGACTGTTTTTGGCCTTTCTTTATATCCCCAGATCTGAGGTTGGGCTTGAGGTAAGCACTCACTAAGCGACCTTGTATATGAGACCTTTCTTTTTGTCATTGATCTTGGAGTATCATCCCTCCCTGAGATTCTATACATGATAGTGTATGGACATTTAGTTACCTTCTTGTTATAATTCCAAATTTCTTGGATAAATTCATAGCCCCACCAATATTGTTTTAGTCTGCTTAGCTTTCCTCATCCTCTCCAACAATGACTTTTCTCATCTTTGCCAGTTTATTGGATTTAAGGTGAAACCTCAGAATTGTTTTGATTTTCATTTCTCATTTTAGTGAGGGGTTAGGTGCTGTTCCCAATGTGACAGAGCTGGTTTCCTGATTTCCAGACTGATAGCCTCTTTATTGTACCATTCAGTCTCCCTCTGGTATCTTACATTTTGTGATAATGTTTATCAAATACAATAGTAAATGTGATTTTTTTTTAACCTTTTCATTGGGTGAACAGGAAAAAAATAAGGTGTTCAACTGATGTCAGCACATTCTTAAAAGATGCTTGTTTGATTTACATGTGAAATATGTAAAAAAGGCATAACTACTGTTTTTATAGGGATGTAGTCAAATAATTTTTTTCTATGAGTCAGACTGAAAACTTAGCATGCATAGTTATGTTAAAATCAAATTAAATTTACTTTACCTTAATTTTTACTTTAATTTTTATTCCTTTGCCTTCTCCTTCTAGAGAAAAGCCATCATCATTTGGGACATCCTGGCATTCTTAGGCTTTTGCTTTTGTTATATTGTCATTAAGTGGCTGGATTTGTTTGAAGTCTTTTTTCCTGTGTTTTAGCTAACCTAATATAAGCATTTAAATAAGGATTGTTTTTCATTTGTTTTGTATGTTATCTCATTTAAAATCAGCAGAAGATTTATTTTTCAGTAGTTGAGGTTATATTTTTTAGAAAGTAAAGTTTCTTTATTAAAAGATATAAGCAGCACTAGTCATAGGCTAGAAGGGAAAGGAGTCTAATGAGCATTTTGTCTCACTACTTCTCATGGGAAAAGATTGCTTTCCCTGAATTCTTCTTTCTTGGTTCAGACTGATGCTGCTGAAAATCACAGCAATCTCTCTCATCTAGTTTGTATCCCCAGCCCATAGCATAGCACCTGGCAAGTACTTAATAAATGTATGTTCTTTGATTGCAACCTATTCCTCCCTTTCACAACAAAGTGCCTGATATGCTTGTAACCTGAATGTTTCCAAAATCTTATTCATCCTACTGGTTTTCTTATGTCCTAATCCTCCCCAACCCTACCAGTCTTTTCTTTTTAGTTGGATTTGGTTACGTAGTTATCTGCTTGGATAAAGGAGGGAAACAAGCATTTATTAAATACCTATTTTGCACCAGCACTGTGCTAAGTATTTTACAAACATCTCATTTAAATCTCACAAACTGGGAGATAGATGCTATTATTATCTCCTTTTTAAAGATGAAGAAACTGAGGCAGAGAGAATTCAAGTGACTTGCCCAGGATCACACAACTAATATGTATTCTGATCTGTATTTGAACTTAGGTCTTCCTACCTCCAGGCCCAGTGCTCTATCCACGGCGCTACCAAACTGCTTACCAAGATACAACATGGGGCTTGGAGTTAGGAAAACTTGTGTTTTAATCATGCCTTAGATACTTGCTAGCTCTGTAAACTCAGACAAGTCCCTGGTCCTCTTTGCCTCATTTTTCTTCTCTGTAAAGATTGCACTTCTTTCACATGGTTACTGTGAGGATAAAATGAAATAATATAGGTAAAGCACTTTATAAGCTTTAAAGTGTTATGGAAATGTCAGCTGTGGTGATTATTTAGGTTCAGAGGCGTAGAGTTGGGAGATAGTTATGAGTGTCTGGTATATCCTCTCTTTAAATTATACCCTCAAGAATGATGAAAGAAACAGACCTGTCTGCAGTAGAGAAGTGGTAGACTATGGGTTTCGACTGTTGCATAGGAGGTCAGAAGCACATCAGGTGATTTCATTTAAGTTTTCCTTTTTCAAAAGGAGGATTCTCTGAGGGGGTTATTGATATGTGGCAGGAAATGAAAAATAATAAAACATAAAGATAAATATATTGTATCCTGTATATGAAGCTTTAATGACTGAAGGAGAAGAGGTCTTTCCATGAGTCTCTTCTAACCCAGTTAATTTAGTCACTAGGATATATGGTAATCCTATAATGCAAAGTGTTGGCTTGATCCTGCACTTGCCCACTGACCCAGTATCTCCTGGAGTATTATGAAAACAGCCTCTCTAATAGGGAGAACCCCTTTAGTGTTTCTCACATTATAATATAGTTCTGGACCTTTCAAGGACAAGATAAGCCATTTATAGGGTATTCTTTATCACTTTGAGTGATAGCCCCACTTGATGGGGGCTTAAGACTTCTTGTCTTTTCTTGACCTCATCAGCTTCCTTGGGTTTAAATGCCATGTCTGGGTAAACTAGGCCCAGCTCTGTATCTCTATCTCTTGTCTCTCTTCTGAGCTCCATTCCCATATTACCAACTTTACCTGTCAGGCTATAGGAACTGGTCATCCCATAGAAGATTCCCAACGTGTTGAAAACAGAATGTGCTAATTTTATTCCTAAAGCTACCCCCTTCCAAATTCCATATTTTTAGATGGGGGCAACCAAACTTAGCATTACCCAGCTTTGCAACCTCAGAATCATCTTCAACCCCTCTTCTTTCAGTTCTCTCATCCCTCCCCTTTTTGCTAGCACAGTCGGTACTTTAATTCAAGCTCTCCTCACCTCTCATATGAACTGTTTTAACAGCCTCCTAATTGGTCCCCCTGTCCCAAAGCTCTTCCCTCTTTAATCTATTCTTTCTAAGTAGTGGCCAAAGTAATTTTGTAATCCACTATTGTCTAAATTCCAGAGGCTCCCTGTGACCATATGGTCAAATTCATACTCTACTGATTGGTTTTTAAGGCCCTTCATGCCCAGGGTCCAATCTACTTTTCCTATCTTGCTGTACATTACTTTTCAGTTTAGCCAGATGGTCCTACTTGTTTTTTTTTTTGACACACACACACAAACATGCACAACCTTCCCTCTCAGCTTTTGTATAGATTTTTCCCTCCTTACCTCCATCTCTATGAATCTCTCCTTTCTTTCAAAGTTTAACTTAAGCATCCCCTACATGAAGCCTTTTCTGATTTCCTCCAACTCCTAATATCCTTCCATTATCATATATGTGTGTATACATAATATATAATATGCATATATGTAAGTATTTTGTATGTATAATCTCCTGGGAAAGATTGTTAGCTGCTTGAGGGCAGACACTGTTTCTCTTTTTGGTCTCTGTATCCTCAATGCACAGCACAATGACTGACACATAGGTAAGTAATATAAATGCTTGTTGATTGATTGAATTGATGTAGGCAGAGAGAAAAATGATGAAACTATTCCAATAGAGGTCAGAGTGGGAATGTAGGTAGCTGTTGGTGTCTTATGCTTCACCCTGATGTCCATTCAAAGGTGAATTCCAACCCACCACCACCACCACCACCAAATGACAGGAAGAAGCAACCCTGTTTATCTTCCTGACTTCTCTATTTCTGTTCATGTCCTTGTCATTTTTCCTTATGTTCATACACAACTATTTAACTCAGGACCTCCATGATCCTTTCCATTCTGCCTTCAGAAGCCCTCCTCCCTTCTGTTTCTACTAACACAGAGATTACCACTACCCTAGACTATACACCCTTGGAACTCACCTTCCTAGCTCCAGATTTTTCTCTCCATTTCAGTCTGTCCTATACACAACTATCCCATTAATCTTTTTTATGCATAACTCTTATATCACTTCCCTGAGTTTCAGTGACTTTTTATTAAGGCATAAAATTGAAAGTTGTCAGCCTGCCATTCAGGGACTTTCAACCTCCACTAACCTTTCTAGCTTTATTCCAGGGTATTCCCTTTCCTATATTTCATGCTCTGGTCAGATTTGACTATTTGTAGGTCCCTGATAATGTTCTGTATTTTGCCATTCTTGTGATTTTGTGCCTTCTTTTTGTTATTGCTAGTCTTTTTTTTTTTTTTAAAGCAATCGGGGTTAAGTAACTTGCTCAAGGTTACACAGCCAGTCATTTCTGGGTGTGGTGTAAGTATCTGAGCCCAGATTTGATCCCCAGATCATCCTGACACTGGAGCTGGTGCTCTTACTCACTGAGCCACCTGGCTGCCCCTAAGCAATTGGGGTTAAGTAACTTGCTCTGGGTTACAGGGCCAGGTGTTTCTGGGTAGGTGCTAAGTGTCTGAGCCTGGGATTCGATCCCCAGGTCATCCGGACACTGGAGCCGGTGCTCTTACTCGCTGTGCTACCTGGCTGCCCCTGCTAGTCTTCTTCTAAGCTCCTTTTTCATTCCCTCCAATAATTGCCTGTTAAAAACCTTCAAAGTCGTGCCAACTCCTCCATGAAGCCTTCCAGACTCCCTCCCCCCAATCAGATGTCATCTAGCCTTTCAGTACCCTGCTTGCATTGCAATTCTTTTTCAACTGGACTTGTCATTTTACATTTACACTGGGAACCACTTCTACCTATGAAGGTCAACAACTGATGTAGAATAAGGAAATCCACCTCTATAATGTAGAGCAGTGCCCATCCATGTAATAGAAATAGCATGATATGTGTAGGAAAATGCCCTAGTACAAAAGAAGACAATCTGGGTTCAAGTCTTGGCTCAGGCCCATATTGGCTGTGTGACTTTGGACAAGTTGTTAAGTTATTCATTAAGTACCTACTAAGGTCCTTCCTTAGTATATGCTTAACAAATGTTTCTGAAGCTGAATTGAATTGCCATTCTGTACTTTGTACTCTAATTCTTTTATCACACTCTCCTTTGAGGTCTATTTATTTCTCCCTGTGCCTGTCTTATCTTTCCTGTTAGTTTGGAAGCCAGTAAAGGATAGGGATCTTATCTTTTTAAAAAATCTTTATAGCCCCAGGGGCCAGCACATAATAGTGCTTCTTAAATTTTGATATGAAGGAATTAATGAACTGTAGAATTTCTGGATTGTTATTTACACAATCTCTGAAATTATGTAGTATATATAATTATTGACATTTGGGGCTATTTATTAACAAAAACATTTTCAATGTAGGCAGAGCACACAATTAATTTTAAATTTCTCTGGGTCCTTTCCATCTCCGTCCTCCATTCCTTGACTTCCTTCAACCCGTAACCCATCAGTCTTCTGTTCTCCAAACCATAAACACTATGTGTATATTTTTCTTTTCAGGCTGCCCATCAAAGAGTGGAGTTATTATTATCTTGACAACTCATTTGACTTGGAAATGACACCAGATTTCTTTCTTTCTTATCTTCCCATGGGATGAGAGCTTTGAGTGGGGGTGGGTGGGGGAAGACAGGAGAGGGAGGAATGGGAAGGAAACCTTTTAGCAACTGTAGGGAATTGGCTTACTATGGTAGAGGGTGCTTATTTTTTTTTTTTCCTCCCTCTGTTCCCAATAGTTTTACCCCAGCATCATCTGGAAGCTGATGGTGAAAGGTTTGTTAGTCTTGTCAGGAGCTGATTTAAAAAAAAAAAAAAGTTACAAATGTAGAAAATAATCTGCAGCTGGTGTCAATTTTAGAGTCTTGGGCATGGCCAAACCTAGCAGATCAGTCTAGCTTTACCTGTCATATTCCTCCGTGAGGGATTGGTTTACATTTGAAGAGGCTACTCCTGACATAGTTGTCTATTTTTGGCACCAGGAGGCGACAGCAGAGATGGGAGATATATGCCACTTGCCCTTTTTGCAGAGGAAGATGAAATGAATATCTACCTTTTGAGATTATATTTTTTGCAGCTGGAGTGTTATGAGTCAGTGTGTGTATGTGCCTATGTGTTAGTGAATTCCTGCCTGCTTTTCCTTTAGGATTCTGTACATAGCTGATTCTCCCTGAATTTGAATGTTAACAACAACAACAAAGTACTAAGAAAAATCTTCCTCATTGGAAAAGAAAGGTGATATTTTTGTCATAGTTTTTTTGCTTAGACCAAACACAACTGAATTTGGAGTCATCTAGAGTCTCTAGAGTGTGTGGGTGGCTGCAGGCTTAACATTCCTGGGTGGGGAGGGCCGGGCATTGTTGAGTCCACTCTTAATAAGTGTTGAGAGAGAGCCATGCTTGAACAAACTAGATCTCTGTAGTCTCAAGAGAAAAAATAAAGAATGACCCTTTCTAGCCTTGATATCTGCCCTAGGGCAGTAATCCCTCTGAGGTCTTCAGTTCATAAAGGTCTTGACCAGAAGGTACATTCTTGGACATAAATGCAGGGACCCTTGTTATTTTTTTAAAAATCTTTTTGTCATGTGCAGCTTGTTTCATTGAACTCATTAAAAAGGCATGTTTGGCCCTTGTTCATCCATTCTCACTTGTCCCCAGAACAGGTGTCTCCATCCTGATATGTTACTTGATTTCCTTGCTCACTGCAATAGGAGATGGAGACAAAGATCTTGTGGGAAGCCAGCCAGTATTTCAACTTATTTTCTGAGTAAACAGTCTCTTCATTTACATTGGGCCCCGGAAAACCCAATGTGAGTAGGTTCTTTGCTCACGTGTATCTGTGCCTTTATACCAAGAGAACTGATGCACCTTGTTCATCTGTTGCAGAACAGGAATTTTTGTCACTAACAGTCAGTCTGTTTCTCTTTAGATTTACCTTCTCTCTTGTCTTCACTGGAAGTTAGTGACATTAAAGCACATCTTTTTAACATATTCCAGATGACCCATGGATTTTCAGCAATGTAGTAAGCATGTCAGAACACAAAAGTGTTGCTAGAATAGTCTTAAGTGAAAGTCTAACCATGTCACACCCTTATTCAGTAAACTTGTGTGGTTCTCTACTGCCTCTTAAGAGAAAATATAAACTTCCTTTCTTTGTTTTTTAAATCCCTTCACAACGTGGCCCCAACCTACCTTGCCTACCTCATTATATATTTTTTTCCCTTTTCATACTTTGAGGTCTGGCCAAACTGATTTTTTGCTGTTCTTCATACATTACACACTATCACCCTTCTCTGTGCCTTTCTTTCCGTTGGCTGTCCCCAGTGCCTAAAATGTCCACTCTACTCCCACTGACTCCCTGATTTCCTTCAAGACCCAGCTCAAACACTGCCGTCTACAGGAACCCCTTCCTGATTTCCCCAACTGCTAATGCCTTCCTCCCCCCCACTTAAAAATATCTATCTTGTGCTTATTTTGCACCTGTCACGTACAGTTTAGGAAGGACATTGATAATGTGTACAATATCCTGAGGAGGACATATCCTGGTACAGATTATGCCTCATGAGGATTGGCTGATGGAACTAGAGATGCTCATCCTTAAGAAGAGAAGACTTGGGGGAGGGGAGAAGGGGACATCCTAACTGTCTTCAAGTATTTGGAAAAGGGATTTGATATGTTGTATTTGGCCCTAGAGAGCAAATGTGACCTCCTTAAAGGAAATGGATAGTAAATATAGGGTTGATCCAAAAGAGGAATGAGTTACCTTGAGATACTATGAATTCTCTCTCACTGGAGGTCTTCAAGCAAAGACCAAATGACCATTTGCTACCGTAAAGGAATAGATTCTTGTTCAGATAGAGAATAGACTAGATGCAATCTGAGATCCTTTCCAGCTCTGATACAGTGATTCTGGGTTGCTGCTTGGGTTTTAAGGACAGATTTTGCCAGGTCCATTAACATGGATAGGAAAAATATCTACTTTTAAATTTTCGTTAACCTCTAACTGAAAACCAGCATTTCCTTGAATAATTTAAAAACATTATTTTGAGAAGAGGTCAGTAGGTTTAGCTAGACCACCCTAGGAGTCCATGACACTACATTACCTTCTAAGATAAGTGTTTAAAAAATAACTTCTTTGCTTTTCTTGTATAGTTCTTTAAAGTCTTAAGAAACAAACCCAGACAGACATGAATCCATTCAATATGGCTGCGAAAAATGTAAAAGAGAATCTAGAGCCCCTGTTAAGGTCATGGACTTGAGCTGGAAGGGACTTCAGAGGTCATTTAGTCCAACCCCTTTTATTTCAGAGTTGAGAAAACAGACCAAGAGAGGTGAAAGAATTTGTCCAAAGTCATACAACTAGTAACAAGTTTCCAATACAAAGTTACTGATTCAGGGTAGGCTTTATTAACCCCTCGATTTTTTTTTTTTTTTTGGTAACTTGTCTGGAGACTAAGAGGATCCCAATCAATCAAGCACTGAATCAACAAGAATTTAAGTGCCTTCTCTGTGCCAGACACTGAACTTTGTATCCTGGGGGTGCAAAGGAAAAATGAAATAGGCCTTTCTTTCACCCCTCCCCCATTCCACTAGGGCCAAAACTAGTCTGGGGAAAGTAAGGGAATCCTTACTTATCTAGAAATGATTTGGAAACTGCCTGAAGTCTCAGACCTGAGAGATCTTGATGGGGCAAAAGAATTCTCTCCTAATTTTTTGTTTCTACCTTTGTGGCAGGAATAATGTCCAACTCAGATTCACTATATAAGCTTAACTCTATAAACTCAACATAGGTAATATTAAGAATTATCAGGGTGCTTTTTAATGGTTATTTTTGAATTCCCAACCCCAAGTAGCTTTCAAACAAAAAGACTCAATGACCACTTGTCAGGCTGCATGGTATAGAGAAAAGAGTGATGGACTATGAGTCTAAAGCTCTACATTGAACATCTGGACCTGACATTTACTAGTTGCATTACCTTGGGCAAGTCATAACCCTGTCTGAGCTTCAGTTTCATCATCTATATTTTTGCTACCTCCCTTGTCAGAGCTGTTGTGAAGATCAAATGAGATAATGCATGTAAAGTGCCCTGAGCTCTATAAAAATGTTAGCTGTTGATTGATAGAGCTTTATAGAATGTACACATGCCGTGCATATGGTTGAGCCAGAGTCAGTAGAAACCAAAACATTTTCCATTCTGACTTAATGCCTCAAGATCAAAACCAAAGTTTTCACCTTCAGTTTATATAGGTTTACAGAGAATCCCCACTTGGAGAGAACCAAAGACACCGAATGATTTGCCTTAGGTGACACTGAAGGTCACACCAACATTAGCCAGCATTTCCTGTATAAAATGCTTTTTCCCCAATAAAAAATATTGTGATTGGTGCCTTCTTAAGAGGGAAACTGTTTAATTTTTCAAAAGAAAACATTGGTTTTGTTAGATATTTTCATAGGGACGCATGAAACAAATATATTCACTTATGCTATAAGAACATTTTAAGTTTCAAAGCACTGTACTATTTTCAGTGGAAGGAATACTAATCAAGGGAAACACATGCATTTATACAAACTATTCTCATAGTTAAGGCAATACTTCAATAATTTTTTTTAACAGAAGATTTTCTTTGCATAAAGTAATCCAATGGTGGGGAAAAAGGGACTATAATCATAAACTTAGAACTAGAAAAGACTTAATAGGTCATAAATAAGAAAACTGATAGATAACTAGGAAGGTTAAGTGAATTGCCCAAAGTCACACAAGTAGCAAGCAACAGAGCTGTGATTTGAACTCAGATCTTCTGAGACCAAACCAACATGCTTTCTAATACAAACACTGACTCCAATTTGTAAGAGAAGTAATATAGTGTTTAAGAGATTTAGTTTGAAATTGAGAAATTCCCATTAGGTTCTTCATCCAAGAGGATATGTAACCTTCCCAAGATCAAATGTTGGACACTTTTAATTGTTAGAAGGTTTTTTATTATATCGAGCTGAAGTTTGACTTAACTTTTACACAACTGGTCTTGGTTTTGTTTTTTGAAGATATTTGGTATGGCTTCTTTAAGATGCTATTCCCAGTATTTGTTAGTATTAGTGGCTTGTCTCTGAGATTATCTCCAATGTATAGCTCTTATTTAAACATGGTTGCCTGTATGTTGTGTTCCCCCTCCCCCGACTCCCCTCCCCAAATAGATTGTGACCTCACTGGAGACAGTGTTTGTTTGTTTTTTTTACTCTCTTTGTGTCCCTGTAGTACCGTCCCTGTACCTTGTTTCCTTGGTAGACCTCCTACATCATCTGCTCTGTAGGATAAACAACTGTTCCCGATATGATATAGTGATTATGAGACCTTCGCTGCCCTAGTTATCATCCTTTGCTTTCTAGTTTGTCAATGATTTTCCTAAAATGACACCCAGAACTAAATGTTAAATCCCAGTTGTGGTTTCACTAGTGTAGAATTAAACAGACCTAATACTAATACTTTTACTATTGCAGCCTTTAATGTCTGTCTCATACTTATATTGAACTTAAAATCAGCTAAAATTCTGTTTGTTTTTTTCTCATGCAATATTGTTAGGCTGACTGTCACCTATCACTTGTGCACTGATTTATTTTTTTAATCTAATTATAGGTCCTAAAATTTATACCTGTTGAATTTTATCTATTTTAGCTTTAGCCCAATGTTCTAGTTTGTCTAACTCTACCATTCCATGTATTTGATGTCCCTTGTGTCATCTCTAATCTTGATAAAAGAATGTCAATAAGGAACATGGTCCTGACAAAACCTTGCTTCACACCATTAGAGCTTTCCCTGCTGGTTGACCTTAATCTCTATTAATTAACATTTGAAAGTATGATTGTTCAGTTAAGGGTTACAGCCAATTTTGGTCTGTTGTCAAGAATTTAGTGCCTTGGGAATTAGCCTCTGTAATTACAGAGTTGGTATCCACACACCTCCTGACTTTTCAATGTGCATTTAGTTAGATATTCTGGATTAATGAAGTTTTTTTTTTAATAGCGAGTCCAGTAAAATATAAAATACAGTTAATTCTTCATAATTTGGGAGTTGGCTTTAGTTCACTGGTCTTCTAAATCCCTTAGTTTTTCTCCTCCCTCTATTAGAAAACCTTCAGTCTCTTTCCATTCTTACACTGGCATTTAAGACCCTCTGTATCTATCTCTAGCTTTCTTTTCTAGCCATATTTCAGTCACTCCCCTTCCCATCTTCTTTATTCCAGCCAAATTTGTGTACTCAATCACAGTCTTTTCTTGTCCTGCCAGTTTTCATCTCTGTGCCTCTGCTGGCATTGGTTCCTCTATCTGAAATGAATTCTTCTCCTTTATCCTCCTCCCCATCCATATATGTTGATTTCCCTCCTTTTTTTGAAGGTCCAACTTAGATGCCGCTTTTCTATAAAATCTTTTTCCTCTGCAAAGAAAATGATTTTTTTTTCCCATTCTGATTTTCCATAGCACTCTTTTGGTTTCGACATTTACTTCCTACATTCTGCTATGCCTTGTGTTCTAGTTATTTGTGAACATACCTGGTTCTCCTTCCCATCCTCCCTCCTCCAATCATATTGTAAGCTCTTGGAGAGCAAGGATTGTACCTTATTTAGCTTTACATTCTCAGCATCTAGCACCAGGTCTTACACAAGGTAGGGACAATGGTTTGGCGTCAGAAGGCTATTATCTGATCCAAGAGGATACCTGATCAATAAGAAGTTGAGAAGATGGGTCGCATCCTACCTAGTGACTGTAACAACCAAGCCCACTGTTATCCCTCAACACTTCCCATACTCCATCCCTCTTTTCACTGTACAAGTCCCAATTTCCTTCCTTTTGGACCAGGAATCCAGCTGTCAGATAGTTATAATCCAAGTATTAGCCCAATATCCACAGTGACAGCTTGGCAGGTACCTCTGGGAACATTCTGCCTCCACCCTCACCCAAACATACCCACCACCTGTCCCCCAGTTTACCTTGTGGCTTTGGCAGGGCCCTTCAGAGAACAGGCTATATAACCCTGGGGTAGTGGCAAGTGAGTAAGAGCCCTTTTGAGCAGGATAAAAGGATTCAAATAGGAAGAATAGATATTTGCAATATGTATTGCAGATGTACTACATTATCTTTTTCTTCCAACTTTCTCCTCTCATGGTCTTCCCTCTTTCTGTAGCAGGCACTGACATCCTGCCAAACACTCAGGTTATTTCAGCTCCTCACTCTCCCTTACACCATGTAATCAGTCAGTAAGCTTTTATTGTCTATTTTGTGTCAGATGCTGTGCAAAGTGCTAGAGATTCCAAGAGAGGCAAATAGTCCCTGCCCTCAGGGAGCTCACAGTCTAACCTGGAAGACAACTTATAAACAACCACATACAAACAAGATCTATCCAGATTAAATTGGAAATAACAAAGAGAAGATGCTAGAATCAAGGGGGAGGAGGGTCAAGAAAGGCTTCACACAGAAGGAAGGATTTTAATTGGAACTTTAAAAATGTCAAGAAAGCCAGGAGGCAGAGATGAGAAGGGAGAGCATTCTAGGCATAGGAATCAGTCAGTGAAAGTACTCAGTGCAGAGATGGAGTGTCTTTTTTGTTGAACAGCAAAGAAGCAAATGTCACTAGATCAAAGAGTATATGGGAGGTGAGGAAAGTGTAAAGTCTAACAAGTCTGGAAAGGTAGTAATGGCCAGATTTTACCCAATGTTGTCCTTTCTACCTCTGCATCTCTTCCATCAGTGTCCTCTCTATTCAATACTTCATATCTTTATTACCTCTTTTATACAATAGTTTGCTAATGGGTTTCCCTGTCTCAAGTCTTTCCTTTCTCCAATCCATTCTCCACACAGCTGCCAAAGTGATTTTCCTAAAGCAAATATCTGATCATGTCCTTTTCCTATTCAGCAAGTTCAGTGGTTCCCTATTGACCCTAGGATGAAATATTAGTTCATCTTAATTTCATGATGTTTTATATAAGCTAGCAGTATACTGAGCTCATGCATTTAGAGGGAGGGTCACCCCTCAGAGCACTAGGGATACCCACAAAGGGTTGAGGTGTCTTTAATGTTACTTCTCTGAGCCCTTCTGCCATGTTCCCCACATAGACACAGTAAACTGTTATTCTCCAATAATTAATATCTCAGGTTCATTTAACCAATTAGCATCAATTAGCTTTTGCAAACGGGGTGTTTACTTCTAAGGTATAGCAAGGAAATAAGTACAAACACCTTCCATTACCCCCAACCATCTGAGGGAAGGGAACGCTCTCCTCTATACCACTTCAGTTTCAGGGGAAGAATCAGCCCTGACTTAACACAGTTTTTACATTGCATTTCTTCTACCATGTTCACTTCCAAATGAGGCATGGCTGATGGATAGATGAATCAGCATCTCTGCTATTGCTGCACTGAACCCCAAAGGTTTGTCCTCAGAGTCTTCTTTTTGGACTGATTGGCCACAAAACCCAGTAGGGACTTTGGTCCTGGACCTCCTTATCGCTCACTTCCTTGACCTTTCAAAGCTCATAACATCACAGCCATCTCCAACCTCCTTTTCCAAGTACAGACACAACAGAGATAGAAGCAATAACAGCAGAGCTATGTATGTGTTCATGGGTCACACAGTGATGGCCTTGGTGGGGAAATAGAAGTCCAAGTTTCTCTTCCCATTAACAAATTTAGTCCTTATCTCCTCACTTGAGCATGCCAGGCAGGAAGAAGACAAACCAAGGGATAGGCCCTTGTTGACTAGTGTCTTTTGAATGAAACCCAATTCCTGCTTCTTAGGCAGTCAAAGAGGCTTCTAGTCACCTTGTAGTTAGTGAACTGGTACCAGTTACAGAACATCTATACATTTTTCAAAATCCATGTAGGAACTGCATTCAGTAATTTAGTGATTTATTCAGCACTTGCTGTGTGCCAGACATTGTACTAAGTCCTGAGGATACAGTTTATAATCTACTGGCATCAGCCAAGTATTCTGAGAATGCTTATGACAATAGGGCTCAATAGTCCAGTCTTCCATTCCATGTACATAACAGTACATTTATAAATTGTTTGTTTGTTCAGTTGTTTGGGGTTTCCTTGGCAAAGATCCTGGAGTAGTTTGCCATTTCCTTCTCTAGCTCATTTTATAGAGGAGGAACTGAGGCAAAGAGTGTTAAGTGGTTTGCCATGGGTCACACAGCTTGGAAGTGTCTGAGGCCAAATTTGAACTCATGAAGATGAGTCTTCATGATTCCAAGCTGCCCTCATTTATAAATGGATAGTTATAGTATATATAATGTTTATAATTTATAAATAAATATATACTATTGGGGGAATTTACGTCTATTATCCATATTCCCTAAGATCACATGAAATCAAAAGATGGCTGAACATGAACAGCTACTTCCCTATACTTTATAGTTAATATGATTAGAAAACCTTTCTTAATTATCTGTTCATCTGATTTGGGCTTTGACTTTTTTTTTTTTTTTTGCTTTTTGGAGGGGGAAGGCAAGGCAGTTAGGGTTAAGTGACTTGCCCAAGGTCACATGGCTAGTAAGTGTTAAGTGTCAGGCCAGATTTGACCTCAGGTCCTCCTGACTCCAAGGCTGGTGCTCTATTAACTGTACTACCTAGCCGTCCTGGCCTTTGACTCTTAATGGCACAAAGGATAACTTTGAGTTGATTCATATTCTACTCAGAATTCAAGAAGTAGATGATAAGCCTCTGATTTTCACTTTCAACTACAGCCATGAGAGAGATTAATTCTTTGGAAGTGCATTCAATTTCCATACTATCCAGCTCATTCTTCATCATCACTGCAGCCAGTTTTTATACAGGAAGCATCTAAATGCTTTGAAAGATTTTGGGGGTAAGGAAAGCAAAGCCTATATCATTGTTGTCTTGTAGGCATTTTTGAAAAGAGGATGTTGGTATATTAATACATTTTAAGTAGAAGAATAGATGTCTTTCATCTTGTACTTAATCAAGAAAACTTTAGAAATACTCCATTATAAGAATGTGCATTCCTCTTTTATATAAGAAACTTTTAAAAAATCCCTCCAAAAGTAATTTAAAATTTCAGATTGAATTGGTTCTGTTGCACAAATGTTAGAATTTTTTTACTTTGTTTTAAAAATAATATGCTGAAACAACCAAAAAAAAAAAAGATGCTGATTTTCTTTGCTGTGAAACCTGATTGAAAGCCTGATTGCTTAATAACAAGAGCTGAAATCAACTGTTTTCCTGTTGAGGTTGAGGAAGAAGCCAGGCAAATTCTAATCTCAGGTTTTCCATGACATGGCCTCAAAATTCCCAGTCCCTCTGTGCATTTACTTTCTTTTTCTATAAAATAAGTAGGCTAGAATGGGGGTGTGGTGAGGGGAGGATAGAGTCTGGATAAAGATATTTTCTCCATTTTGGATATCCAAGCAATTATGGTAGCTTAGGCTACATAAAGCATAGTACTAATTAAATCAAAGATTGATTCTAGCATGGGCCATTTATCTACACACACACACACACACACACACACACACACACACACACATACACTCTGCATACTACATAAAGCCCATCCCACCAACAAGTTGTTTTTTATATGTACATGCTAATAGTCACAAAGAAGACTGAGAAAGTATGACTATTTGAATGCAAACAATGAGTCCCCATTCCAGGAAAAACCAAGTCAGGGTACATATAGCAAGCATTACTGGCTATGGGGCAGCAGTATCTTCATTTTCCTTCATATGAAAGACCACATACAATTGCTTATCTTGGAAAGAGTTGTTTAGGGTAGGTTTTGACTTTGGAAAAAGGGCCTATGCAAATGCATCATGTCATTATTATAATTCTTGTTTTCTTTTTACCATCACACAGATAAAGATTTTCCAGTAATAATAAGGAATGCTTTTCTCTTCCTTAATTAAAAAAATGTCAATGATGTTTTAAAAACCATGAATAATTTTTATCTGAATCTTCTGGGAATCCAAAATTATGCTAAATTTACTTTCATTACCTTGATATAAGGTTTTTGATGATAGTCATGACTAATATCACTCAGCTTTTATGCAAAATTGAACGTGTTTTTATTTTTTAAGATGATGAGGTTTTAACAAGTCATAAGACCTGCTGAGATGAGGTGATTGTTCTTGAAAGGTAATGATTCTTCCTTGACAAGTCTCTCAAGTTCAGCTTCCTATTGCTTTGAAAAGGTTCAGATTTTTGGATTCATTTTGAAAAATATCAACCCATGTCTAGTGTTGTTATAGCTTGTCCCTCAAGTGTTAACTCAAGCAATGGAAACTGTTTGAACTGCCATTCAGAGGCAGGTTATGTCTCTAGATTTAAATTTCTGGGTAATACTTTGAGTAACATGAGACAGCCCAGAGATTAGTACATTTATAAGGGGAAATGAATTATTTAAAAGTAAATATTTCACATTCGAAATAAATACAAATGTTATGAAGCAAAACCAGATGTGATTATGAGAAAATTATGGTGAAGGTTCTCTTTATGCCTATATAAATATGACCCCATATTTATTTAACAGGCAGTTGTTGAAAATGAATTTCTTAGAGGCATTCCTCCTTTGCTAAAGGTCTGGATTAAAAGCTGCTTGCCATTTATCCTGGTATGAAAATTCATTGTCTCCCCCAAATCCAACCCACCCCTAAATTCTTTATCAATGGAATATTTTATAGGTTTTTTTTTTCATTTTATCTGCATGTCATAGTTTTATATATTCCTATAGTAAATTATATTTTCAACTGTGATAATATCCCTTTTTTTCTTTAAATACTCATAAACAACTTTTTTTTTTGCTTTTTTTGGAGGGGGGAAAGCAGGGCAATTGGGCTTAAGTGACTTGTCCAAGGTCACATGGCTATTAAGGGTTAAGTGTCTGGGGCTGGTTTTGAATTCAGGTCCTCCTAACTCCAGGGCCAGGCCAGTGCTCTATTCACTGTGCTCTATTCTCCTAACTGCCCCTCATAAACAACTTTTAAAATGGGCAGATTAGGGGCGGCCAGGTAGCACTGCAAGTAATAGCACCGGCCCCAGTGTCGGGATGACCTGGGGATCGAATCCGGGCTCAGACACTTAGCACCCACCCAGAAACACCTAGCCACGTAACCTTGAGCAAGTTACTTAACTCCAATTGCTTAGGGGGCAGCCAGGTTGCTCAGCGAGTAAGAGCACAGGCCCCAGCGTCGGGATGACCTGGGAATCAAATCCGGGCTCAGATACTTAACACCACACCCAGAAATAACTGGCTGTGTAACCTTGAGCAAGTTTCTTAACCCCAATTGCTTTAAAAAAAAAAAAAAAAGGGCAGATTATGTAACATTAATCTTCTTTGGACAGATACAGAAACAAAGAATTCTTCTCCTGGACATGTTTAAGAGACCAGTTTTAGTCTATGTGTATGCACCAATTTCATTCAATTTCTACATTTAAAGTACAGTATTACTGTGCTACCCTAGTAGGGCACATGAAACTGTCTTTTGCAACTTCACAAAGAATGAGGCAATGAAATGCTAAACATAGCTCAAGATTGACATTTTGGCAGCAACACTGACAGAATTAAAATTTCTTGTAAAAGAGAACAGTCTGGGAATGATATTTGGGTCCCCTGTGATCATAAATGAGTGAGAGACTCCCATGTGGGCTACCAAAGACCTTTAGCAGTGCTAGGTCTGTCTTGAGTTAGCTTTTTGCTTTAAAGTCGGTCTCCTTTATAAATGGAGGTGAAATCAAGGGATTGCTTTTTTTTTTTTTTTTTTTTTTTGCTTTTTGAGGGCAATTGGGGTTAACTAACTTGCCCAAGGTCACATGGCTATTTTTTGTGTTAAGTATCTGAGGCCAGATCTGAACACAGGTCCTTCTGACTCCAGGGCCGGCGCTCTATTCACTGCATCACCTAGCTGCCCCAATATATATCTATATCTATATATCTATATATATATATCTATATATGTATATAGATATATGTACACACACATATGTATATGTATATAAATATTTGCTTTTTGGAGGGGGGAAGGTAGGGCAATTGGGGTTAAGTGACTTGTCCAAGGTCACACGGCTAGTTTTGTATTCAGTGTCTGAGGCCGGATTTGAATTCAGGTCTTCCTGACTCCAGGGCTGGTGTTCTATTCACTGCACCACCTAGCCTCCCCCAAGGGATTGCTTTTAACTGTGAAGACAGTCATCCATTTAATGGTGAATGGCATTTAAGCATTTAGCTCTGGCTAATTTAATTAGATAAGACTTATAAATTAAACCATCAGCTAGTTGACTTTTTTTTCCCTTATAGACTTAACCTTCACAGACTGCAGGACACAAATTCACACCTAAAGTTCACAGACGTACAAGCTTACAGATTGGCTTTTTTGTTATTGTTGCCTTACATCATTTTAAAAGTGCATTATAGAATATAGAACTGTGAGATGGTAGAAGTAGAAAGAACCTTAGTAGGTCTAGTAAAACCATTTCATTTTAGGTGAATAAAATAGAAGCTCAGAGAAGTTAAAATGATTATCTAAACTATAAGATATGTGGTACTTTGGTGAGGGAAAAGGCAAAACAGTGTATCTTTTCTTGGGTAAATTCCACCAATATGCATAAATGTGCATCACTTGACAGTATGGGGTTTGTCAAAAGAGTTCATGCTTCTTTTTGCCTCAGTTTGTAACAGTTTAGTCCTATGATTCACACTTACTCATGATTTCCATTTATTGTTGAGTCATGTTTGACTCTCTATGACCCCATTTGGGGTCTTCTTGGTAAATACTGGAGTGGTTTGCCATTTCCTTCTCCAGCTCATTTTATAGATGAATTGAGCCAAAGAGGATTAAGTGACTGGCCCAGGGTCACAGAGCTAGTAAGTGTCTGAGGCCAGATTTGGACTCAGGAAGATGAGCTTTCCTGACTCCAGGCTCAGCACTGTATCCACTGTGCCACCTAGCTGTCCCAATGATTTCCATATGTGACTAAAATTGTAAGGTAGCATGGAATCATAGCTCATTGCCTTGCACACAGTAGCCACTTAGTAAATGGTTGCTGAATTTAATTGCCCTGTTTTTATTTCCCCAACAGATATTTTTTTCCTTTAGTTTAGAAATTTATTCTAGGTCATGCTATACTGTGCTATACTGAACTTGTGTTTGCCATGATAAGTGTAAAAAAGAATGTTATTTCAAAATTCTATGTAGTGCAATTCAGTGAATTTCATCAACCATTAAGAGCCTACTACACATGTGTTTAAGGTATTGTGCTGGGGAGGGAGGAAGGGAAAGGGAGAGTGTGTGTCCTGAGTCCCAAGTTCCTGCCTTTAGGGAGCTTATGTTCTATTAAGATGCAACATGAACATATATAGATACCACATATAAGCAAAGTAATTTCAAGAGGGGACAAAGTGCTAATAACTGGATGGTGAAAGACTAGAGGTAAAGGAAGATCTTTTGTAGAGTATAACTAAGCTAAGCTTTGAAGGATGCTAACAATTCTACAAAGTAGGAATGGGAGAGAGTGTAGTCCAAACCAGAGGGACCCCTTTACAAAGGTGTGGGAACATGAGAAAGAATGGCATTTGTAGGGAAGTGTAAGCAGATCACTTTGACCTGGAATGGGGAGCAGAGGGAATGTGTATAGAGGAGTAATATGAAATAATATTTAGAAAACAAATAGTTTTCATTATTTTTCATACTGCTTGGTTTTTCTTTTTGAAATTTGCTTCCTTTTCAGTAAAAGTTATTTTTGCTGTTTAGGAAGGGGTAGAAACTGATTTTAATTTACTCTATTAAAGAAAAACAAAGTAAAATAAGAAACCACACAAAAAACTTGTCCCTGGAGTATTTGCTGTTTATAAAGTTAAGAGTAAAGTTTGTAACAGTTTCTTTTACTGTTGGAGCAGAAATGTGATATAAGAATATTTAGGAAAGAAAGTTTATAGTATTGGGCTATTTTAATCTTTGAATGTAACCACATAACCAAGAATAAAACAAAACAAAACCTTTCATAGATTTGCCACCCACACCCTAAAGGAAGCATCCAATTTATTGTTTAATAGATACATGGGGAGGCATTCACTGTAAAATATTTTCTTGCAAGGTCCAAGGCAAGATGAACAGAAATTTACATGGATATGAGTCATTAAGAATCAAGAAATATCAGAGATGAAAGGAACCAGAAAAGTAAAATCTAGTCTTCTCCCTCCCAAACTCTATTTACAGATGAGGAAACAGACCTAGAGGGATGAAGTGACCCATCAGAGGTTACACAGCTAAGAGATATCAGAGTCAGGGATTCCAACCTAAGTTTTCTAATTTGAAAACCAGTTTTTTTTTTTTGTTTTTTGTTTTTGTTTACCATCACCATGCTGTGTTCTAATTCTTCAGCTTGAAGAAATGGGTTATTTATGTAACAGTCCAAGACTAAGGCAACATTTTCCCCCGTCTTCTTTTACTTAATGGAGATGAGCTTGCCTCTTTTGAGCTAGATGAAATGGAGTGGGACTTGGTGAGCCTTGTCCCTGGGGAGGTGAGAAGTTGCTGTCCTCTCAGTAATAGCCTGAGGAGATGACTAATATGTGTTATAGGACTTTGGGTCTGTAATAAAAGGTTCTATCACAATATCAATAGGCATTTGAGGTTTCAGAATCATCTCTACCTCTCAAATAGAAAATATTCTCAAGATTCGATATTTATGGTAAAAGTTTCTAACTGATGTCATATCTATAATTGTGTGACTTGGGCAAGCTATTGTCTCTATGCCTAAGTCTGCTTATTTGTAATAATGAGGGGGTTGGACTAGAGGATGATCTCCAGGGCTCCTTCCAGCTCTCACAATCCATTATCCTATGAACTTTCTATACAGCTGTACCTTTACTTAGCAGATGTATCCTAAATGTTGAGTATAAATGGAATCCTCTTCTTAGTGAA
This sequence comes from Petaurus breviceps papuanus, assembly GCF_028583685.1. Classification (NCBI taxonomy): domain Eukaryota; kingdom Metazoa; phylum Chordata; class Mammalia; order Diprotodontia; family Petauridae; genus Petaurus; species Petaurus breviceps. The sequence continues at coordinate 20,313,598 of NW_027187358.1, forward strand.
ATAGAAGGGCTTACTGTTTAAAGTAATCCTTTTGTTTTTTAAGTGAACAATCCTTTTGTAGATTGTGAAAATGTGGATTTTTATGTTAGCTTCTCTTAAAGCCAAGATGTACTTGGACAAGATCTTTACAGATACATTTTGTCGTTTTGTAAACTGAAACTTCACAACAAGAAGGGTCAGAATTTTAGTCTGTTTAAAGGAAATGAACTTGAACAATAGCAGTACTGTAGTCCCTAGTCACATGTAGGTCATAGTACACTTCTTAAGCACATGCTGTGATTACAAATTCTGTTACCTACTGAAATTTCTTCTGTTTTCTAATATTTTATACATGGAAAGACTTTGTGGTTTAGTGGTTAGCATGACAACTCCGGAGTCAGGAAGTCACCAGCTCAAATTGTGCCTTTGACACATACCAATAGTTTTTCTATGGGCAAGTCATTTAAATTCTCATTACTCTGACTAGCTCTCTAAGAATGAGAGCCTAGTTGGCCAGTCTGTATTGGTGGAAGGAAAATCTAAATCAGGAATGTCCCATATTGAATGAATTCACAGGTCTAGAATTTTCTTTTCTTTTTTTCCTTTTTGGAGGGGGGAAGGCAGGGCAAAATGGGGTTAAGTGACTTGCCCAAAGTCACATGGCTAGTAAGTGTTAAGTGTCTGAGGCTGGATTTGAACTCAAGTCCTCCTGACCTCAGGGCTGTGCTCTATTCACTTTTCCACCTAGCCATCCCAGTCTGGAATTAAAAAAAAATTATGCATGACCTAGGAATGTGGCAGCAAGCAAATGTTAAACAGTATAATTATTTCCTGCTTCCCATTTCCTAAAAAGTTGAATAGATTGGGACTCAGATTTCTGACTGAAGTTGGGTCCTTTTGTGATAAAGAGAAGACTTTGATTAAGATAGCAAGCCAGCAGCCAAGTACATATATCCTCCCAGCTTTTATGAGTAGAATGTGAGGATTTTAAGTGTTAGTAGAACATTTGGGACTGTGAATTCTGTGAAGTTGTTAGCATATGGTTTCCCTCCTCAGAAAGGACCAACAGAGTTGGTCACCTTCATCTTAATCTCTTGCCAGCTTCTGAAGGGAACTGAATATCCAAGGCAAGACACTTGACTTCCCTGGACCTCCATTTCCTCGTGTTTAAAATGAGGGGGTTGGACTAGGTGGCCTTCCTTCCAACTCTAAGTCTATGAGCATACAATCAAGACATGTCTTTTTTATTAAAAAAAAAAATCCCACATTCAGGAGAGGGAAAGATAGACCAATTTTTATACTCCATTTAGTTTTGTCTTTCCATTGTCATTCTCTCTCTGAGTCCTTCCCTATCTCTAGCTTAGCCAAAACAAGGCGTTTAAATAACAAAGCTAAAATAAACTTAAAAAAAAAACACAAAGTAAAACTAGGTTTTAAAAACCTTTTTGGAAACAAGCATACCAGGTATATGTCTGTACCTGTATGGTTTCCTCTTGTAAGAATATAAATTCCCTGGAAACAGAAAAACATGTCTTTTTTAGTTCCCTAGAACATCTAGCAGAGTGCATTCTCTGATACAGGCAGTAGTAAATAGCTATGATTTGGGTGACATCTTGCTATTACTACTGTCCCAATATTGCTTGATCCTCTTGCCTATTTTCATGGCCCTACCTTTGGCTATGCTTTTTTAATAGTGATGTATCATGTTAATCATTCAGTAAAAGACAGATATATACATAAGGGATGGCTTGATGAAAATAGCATAGAGTTGTAGATCAGATAATTTGGAGAGCGGAAAGAAAAGACAAAAAGCTTGGTTTAATAGTAGAAAGAGCCATGGATTTGGAATAAGAAAACCTACCTTTAAATCTCAACTCTGTTAATTTGCCAATTCTATGACCCTGGGCAGCTCATTTAATTTTTCTAGGCCTCAGTTTCCTTACCTGTAAAATTAGGGAGTAAGACTAGATTGCCTCAGAGGTCCCTTTTAGTTCTAAATCTGTTTATCCTAACTAAGATTGCATTTTTGTGTTTACTGTTGCTGTGTCATGTATGGACTAAATAAAGATGGTGCATTTGATTTATGTGCCATTTTCAAAATGTGTCAGTCTGGTGGGGAGTTAGTGATTTTAGACTGGGAGTAACATGGTAGCCAGAGAAGATAGAACAGAATAATTTTTTTTTTTTAATGAATGGAAAAATACCAGTCAGGGCAACTTAGGTGGTACAGTGGATAGAGTGCCAGGCCTAGAGTCAGGACGACTTCTCTTCCTGAGTTTGAACCTGGCCTCAGACACTTACTGTGTGGTGCTGGACAAATCACTTTACCTTCCTTGCCTCATTTTCCTCATCTGTAAAATGAGCTGGAGAAGGAAATGGCAAACCACTCCAGTATCTTTGCCAAAAAAACCTCAAATAGGGTCGCAAAGAATCAGACATGACTGAAAAACAACTCAACAGTCAGTCAAAATACCAGTCAATTTCCTAATAGTTATGACTTAGTCACATTTTTGGCCACAGTTGCATAAATCTTTCTGCCTTGTTAGGCTAAGATTAAAATTGTGTCATCTACCTCTATCTTGGTCCATCTGTTTGAAGACATAAAATTAGTGTTGGCTTGTTGAAGCAGGAAACGATAATACTTTTTCATAATTCTTTATTCCTTTTGGAAAATGCGTGTTCAAAGAAAATGTGATTGAGCAAGAATGATAAAAATGGGCTTCTCAGCCTTTTGCAGTTTGCATTATGTTTGTCTTGATATTACCCTGTGTGCATAGTATGGTATAGATGGATGGGAAAGGAAGGAATAGAACCTTCATCTTCCAATTCTTCATCCAGGCACTTTCTACTACACTACATTGTTCTTTCCCTAAGCTCCCTGCTCCATAAGCTGCCTAGTCTACCATCGAATACTTTGACTCCTCATACCTAGAAACTATATTATCTAAGATTTCCAGTCACCGACATTCTTATGGCAGCAATCATGCCAAGCCATTTGGAGAGGAAGAAAATCAATCTGAAAGTTTTCCACATGATTCTTTTAAACTAACAGAAAGGTTTAGTATCATAAAGAAATGAGAATGGTCAGTGATTATTAAGTGAGTTATTTTGGTCAGGAGTGAAAGCGGAAACTTAGGTGGGAAAATGCCTTAATCTGGCTCAGCCAACCATTTGGGACATCTCAGCCACTGCAGAGGGGTATCTGGGAGAGCAGTTGGGTTAAGGAGCACTTTCTGTGGGTGTAGCATGGTCTGTTTTCCTCTATCACCAGGTGGCACCAAATAGCTGAAACAAATCACAGCAGCAGTTTTCTGTTGCTTTCATTTCAAATTGGGTTTGGCAGAGTTGCCCATGTTTGTCCAAGCCGGTTTGCTATTAGCCCTGAGTTTAAATATTTCTTTTAGTATATGTGGGTTTGGAGTCTCCTTTATTTGTTCTTGGCCATTGGGAAACGTGCCGTCAAAGAGACTGAACATCCTTGAGTTCAACTGGTGCATATAGATTGACTCACATATCTACCAGACTCAGGAGGAAGCCAAAGAAGCTAGAGTGGGAGGCCCTATCACTAACTACCAATGTGATTTGATAAGTCTTTTCACCTTTCTAGGTTTCAGGTTCCTTGTGCATGAAGTGAGGGGGTTGACCTAACGCATCTCTACTATCCATTTGACCTCTAAAAATACTCACTTGGTTTAAAATTAATTTCTCAATAAAACTAGGTTTGATTTCATTTGAAATTGATTGTCTGTACGTCCAGAATCCAGGACTGGGATTCTCCCCTGCCAATAAGCTGAGAAAGTACTGAAACCAGGCATTGAGTTTCTCTGACATGTTTGTAAGGAGGGAGGATAGCAGTAGGGATGTTGTGAGGAACTGTGTTAGTGTCAGCAGTGTGCCTGGAGGACGTGTGGGAGAGTAACCTTTAAACACAAAAAGACAAGGAGCCACATGTCTCTTGAACAGAAAGAAGCTGGGTGTGCTTATCTCACCAATTACATGTAATAAATTTAGGTACAGATCTTTTTTTAAGTATAATTGCTTTACTGAGGAAACACCAAATATGGTGCAACATGTCTAAATTTGAAATAATCTGCATTGTTTTATTTTTGGCAAGAAAGAAGAAAGCTAGATCTTTTTTACACATGTGACTTGTTGCTTTTTAAATTTATTTTCTTGCTTGTAGGAGAGAAATAGCTATCATTCATATAATACTTCAAGATTTTCAAAGTGTTTTATAAATATCTTCATTTTGTCCTTACAACACTGAGAGGTAGGCACTATTATCAGCCCTATTTTACAAACGAGGAAACTGAGGTGTTCAGAGGTTAAGTGACTTGCCCAGGGTCACAGAGCTAGCAAGAGGTCAGAATTGAACACAACTGGACTCCAAGTCCAATATTCTATTCATTGTACCACCTGTATGAAATGGTTAATTCCTTTCACAGTAACTGGAAGGAATAGCATATAGAAATGGTTATTTTGTTGTCTGCTGTCACTGTGGTGTAGTAGAAAAAGTACTGAACTAGACATTGTGGGGACCCAGGTTTGAGTGTCACTTCTAACTCTTTAAGACCTTGAGCAAATCATTTCTTGGTCTCAGTTTCCTCATCAATGGAATGCCCAAATAAGGGGGTGGTATGAAGTGATCTCTAAGTTTTTCCGAGCCCTAAATCAAATCTCCATTTGATAGATAAGAAAACTGTGATACAGAGACTGAATTACATCCTTAAGTCACTGGTAGAAAGGGACAAGGAGCCAGGTCTCTTTACTCCCAAGATAATGCTATTTCCCCACTCCATTTTGGTGCATTTTCACTAAATGAGAATCCAGGTAAATTCTCAGGGACAATGTCAAACAATCAGCTTTTCTAATAGAAGGAGCAAAAAATGTTCTTATTCTTTTACCTTGCAGGAGAAAAAACCAGTTTTCTTCTTTTGAGAGAGTTGGTCTGACATAGCAGATAGAAAATAAGCCTTAAGTCTAGAAAGACCTAGTGGCACAGTAGAGAGAGCACTGGAATTGGAATAAGAAAGTCCTGAGTTCACACTTCACAAACTTCCTGGCTGTGTGACCCTGAGCAAGTCACTTAACCTCTGTGTGCCTCAGTTTCCTCAACTGTAAAATGGGGATAATAACAGTGCCTATCTCTCAGGGTTATTGTGAGGATCAAATGAAATAATAACCTTAAATACTTAGCACAGAGCCTGGCATATAGTAGCTGCTTAAGAACTGCACGTTGTCTTCCCTTCTCTTGTGACCCTGGTCAAGTGGCCTAGATGGGCTTCTTCTAAAACTATAAATTGTAGAGAAGATGGCACTTCTTCATGGGAGTTCCCTATAGCAATGTAATCACAGGGCCAGTCCCTATCTTCTTCTTGTGATTATGTTGAACAACATATGTAGTACCCATTAAAGCTATTCATTTAGAATATTCACCAACACTTAGGTATTGTTCCATTATTTTATCCCAAGACCCCATTCTTTGATAAGCATTACCTCCACGAGAATGTTGATTCGACTTGGACCTCTGTGATGAAATTCAAGGTGTGTGGGAAATCCAACATATTATAATGCTGTTTACATGTGAGAACTAATAAATTAAGGAAAGCAGCCTTACTCAAAACAAATGATAAAAGAACAATGAACTGGGTGTCCCAACTCTGCGATTAACCAGCTGTCTTCAGGCAAATCATTTAACTTCTTGAGGCCTCCGTTTCTTTGCCTGTAAAATGTTGAAAAGTTTATCTCTCTGAGAGATTTCATTGTGACTTAGGAATTTCTTGCTTTCTCTGTGAAAAGCTAACTATATGTTGTTTTCCTCACAGACCTTTGTAAGGAGAAGCTGATGCCTAAGGGCAGTTGAGAAGGTTCAACATGACAACCACAGTAGCCACAGACTATGACAACATTGAGATCCAACAACAATACAGTGATGTCAACAACCGCTGGGACGTGGATGACTGGGACAATGAAAACAGCTCGGCAAGGCTGTTTGAGCGCTCTCGTATCAAGGCTCTAGCAGGTAGACACATCTCACCCCTCATGCCTCACCATAGCATAAGAAGGGAATGGAAGGGCGTCAAGTGCAGCTTTCTACCCAGGGCAGGGATCTTTATAGTTATGCAGTCAGGTGCATATTCTGATTTTTCTTAAACACTTTGACTAAGAGGGAGCTTAAAACCTCATTAAACAGCATATTTAGTTTTGGGGGAGCTTTAATCATCACTTGTGACCTCTTAACTGACAAAAACCAAAACAGATATGATTGAACTGCTGAGGTTGGGAAAGTCAATTGTCACCTATAAGTATACGTGTGTTTGTATGTGAATATATATAATGTTTCAAGAATCCATGTTTCATTGATTTTAATCAACACAGATCACCATTCATCACCTGGTGAGAAACTTCTCCTGGGGATAAGCTTTAGATTTTTTGCTGCTTGAAACCCTTCCAGCTTGATAGGGTCTTTTAGAGCTGGTGTTTGTTCACTTTGCCTTTGAGAACCCCAGGACATCCCTATGCTTCAAGGAAGCATTGATGCATTAGTTGTCAGTGAAAGATACATACTCACATGTACATATGTATAATGTGAGTAATTGTGACTACCTCCATCAGAAGATATTATGAAAAAGATCCCAAGCTGGCTGTTGCCCATAAATATAGCTACCACCCAGGCATTTTATATGATACATGATACTTGACAACTGTAAAGATGTCCCCTTGAGACCCAAGTAATATTTTTATTCTTATAATTTTATTATAAGAATTCTTATTATTTTTATATCTTTATATATAATATGAATTACATTATAATACATGTTACCAATCTTATATTCTCAGAAGTTTATCTTGGATAAAATAATATATTAAAGTATTCTGAAAATCAGAAAGTACAATATAAATACCAGCTGTTATTATTCAAGTAAATTCTTCATATAAAATTCTCATAAATATTTTAAGATTTTAATTTAATACTGTACTTTGTGTTCATTGAGCACAAAATTAAATGTAAACCAGTGTTTGATGTAAATGTAAAGTTAAATGTAAACCAAATTAGAATTTATCTGGAAATTGATGGTGTTTATATTCATACACTTTTTTTTTCACACTGAGAAGTCAAAATGAAATAAGGGGAATGTCACATATTTTGGGTATAAAAAGAGAAAGATTTTTGGTTTTCTCATGGAATCCTTCATTGTAACGTGTATATTATAGTCTTGGTTTAATCAGGTAAGTTTATTGTTAACAATGAAAACATTCTTCCTATCTTTTGTACAGATCTCAGCATATTAGATTGGAACTTGACCTTGAGAATGTTGGGTTTTTAGTGCCAGTGGATGAATGGACTTTCTTTGTCCATTTATGTACCATCAAAGAGTGACCCATTAATAAAAAACCTGGCACTACATTTTGTGACTGTTCCATTAATTATGAGGCCTCAATGGTGAATTATGATCCTGGGTGTGTCCATTGGAGGACTCTAAGACCTTTATACCTTTTTGAAATTTTTATTAAATCATTTGGAAAAACCTAGTTAATGATGGTCTGAAATATACCATTTTCCTAAACTTATTCATCTCCATTAGCCAAAGCAAGATCCCATTTATCATTTCTTTTTCAAAATATAATTTTACCAATTTGTAGGGCTGAAAAAAAGGGTCTTAGTAGTCCAACCCTCTACCCCCAAAGGGATTTCCACAATCTTTCTTCAAATCCCAGAGATTCCTTAGCTTCCTCTAGAAATCTAATATATTTTAATGTGTAACCTAGCAATGGCGTTGGCAATTGCAATATCTTGCTGAGTTCCTGGTAAAAATGAGATGATTCTAAGATCTTGAATGGCCAATGTCTTTAGAAGGTGGAATACTATAGTCTCTAGTTTAACAGAAATTCATTCCAACCTAGCATATATTTACTAAGCACCTACTATGTCCAAGACATACTGCTAGGAACTGGAATGAAATGATGAAAAAAAGGACGAGATCTCGCACTTGAGCTTACCATCTAACAGGGAGGGTAAAATGTGTGCTTGTGCCAGACTGTGATAAGAACAAAAGACAGGGTTAGACAAAGTATTATGAGAAACTTAAGAAAAGAGATATCACTTTCAGTGGAGGAGGATTTTCATGAGAAAGATCACATTAGCATCAGGCCTTGAATTAAGGGATTTTTTTGACAAGATGGAGATAGGGATACTAGAGGTTCTTTCCAGTCATGAGAGAAAGTAAGAAAAACTGTGGAACACATATTCCAGTTTGACTGGAATATGGAGTACCATGAAGTAAAGCTAGAAAAGTCAATTGGACCAGTCTCAGAAAGCCTTGAATGCTAGATTAAGGAGTGAATACTTAAGTTAGTAGACATTAAAGACTTTTTGTAGAGAGATGATGAGATCCCAAGAAAAGATTATTACACAAGGAGTTGTAACTATACCATGAATAGATGAAGGCTTCTTATTCCATGGTATTTTGAAAATACTGTTGGTGAATTAAAGAGAAGATACAAAATAACCCAAAGTTTCTAAATCTCTTCAGCATAGTTGGTAATTTTGCTTGACTGTTCTCTGGGACTGTTCTTTGAGTCCTGTGGACTTGTGATGAATATGACAAGTGACTACAAGCAGTTCCATATAAGGTCTTAAGTTGATTGGTTCAGGATTTTTCAGAAGAAAAATAAGAACCTTAGAGAATCCTTCCATCCAGCTGGGATAAGTTCTTTATAAGAAATAATTTCATATCTTATAAATCATCTAAAGAATCACTTTAGAGTTTGGGCATGATATGGAAGGTTATTTGGTATGGCAGGGAAGATAGAACCCTGGACCTCAAGTCAAAAAGATGTGGTTTTAATTCCTACTCTTGATATTAGTTCTATAAACATAAGCAAATAATTTAATCTCTTAAACCTCGGTTTCCTCATCTATAAAATAGGGATAACAGTATTTGTAGTACAGCCCCTCCCCCCCAAGTTGTTGAATGAATGCTTGAAGCATTTATTAAGTGCTTACTGTGAAGAATTGTGATGAGCTGGGGATATGACAGTCCCTCCTTTCAAGGAGTTGATATTCTAATTTTGACACTCAAATGAGAATGTATGTAAAGTAATTTTCCATTTCCTTAAAAACTGTGTAAATGTCCAATGTTGATGGTGTAGTGGATAAAAGGGGCTGGCCTGGGAAGTTAGATCTGGGCTCCAGTTCTGTCACTAGAACAAGCTTGCTGTGTGACCTTGGGTAGGTCACTTAACATCTCAGTGTCATAGCTAATTCTTGAAGTCTGAATTACAAAATGATTGGCAATCTTTGGCAATCTGAATTGACAAAGGCAGTTTCCTCATTGGGAGCTACCTATGCCAATGAAATCAAAGACTGAACCCCTTCCCCCCCCAAAAAAAAAAAAAGCTACTCTAATCTTTATGTTGAGAAGCTGAAAATGTCCCCTAGATACCAGGACTGTCTTCTGTGGAAGAAAAGAGTGGTTACTTCCTTTTTTAGTCCAGAAGTAAAATTATCTGTTATTGGTTATCCCTCTGTTGCAAGGACAAGCTCTAAAGAGTAAAAGCTCTAATTAGATCAGCAGAAACGAACATTTCTTGCTATCTTATAATTGTACAGCAAGGCCTTCTAAATATACTAGCAAAATTGGTTTCTATTGATTTTTTGGTCACTTTTTCACTTATTTTTTTCCCCTGTTTCCTTTATGAAATTATTTTTAGTCTAGTAGGATTTTGGTAACTCATAGGAGAGATGGCTTCTCTGTAACGGTGTAGAAAAAATCCCAATATTTTTGAAGTCAGAAATTAGTTTTAGATCAATTTTGAAAGGTCGTTTCTGTGGTCATAAAATGCACAGTTAGACACTATTAGCTACTTAGAAACTTTTGAGCTTGAAAAATAATCACTTTGATTCCTGTCTCTGCCAACTCACTCAAGTAGCCAGAAACATAAGTCTTAAGATTCATAATGGGGGACAGGAGAGTATGAGGTGGTGCATTGGTGGGAAGGAGTTCAAAGTCAGCCTACTCTCTGTTTCATAATCTGTTTCGTAAAAAAATAGGATATTAAATACTGGAATTTCCTCAAAGTGGGGAAAAATTTCATCTGATACTGTCCTTGAATGCTAAGGGCTAAAAACTGAGTAAAAACATGACCCATAGCATTATAGAGATCTTTTTCTAACTAAAACTAATACGGGGTGGGGGTGGGGGGAACAGGAGGAGAGAAAGACACACTAAAGTTGAATATGTTTGAGTAGCAAAGAGATTATGTCATGTTCATTCAACCTTGAGGCAGTATGCTGCTAAGTCATTTTTATGCATTCTGTAAATGATTTCCTGCACCCCATGGTAGCACAGCCACATTCCTGACCTCTGAACAAAATGCCACAGTTGTGTGGGACATACTGTGTTGGGGAAAGCAGCTTAGAATGCACTAGCTATTTGCTTATTAGAACTTCATTTGGAAAGAAAAGTATATAAAACTTTAATCTCTTAAGACATATCTAGAGCAAAAGTTTAAGGCCTGTTTAAATGACGTTTTTTTACGAATGTGGACTGTTTTCATTACAGGGTTAACACAGTAGAGTGGAAAAACTACTGGATGTCAGGGTTCAAATCCAGAATCTGCACTTACTACTTTATGGGACTAGATTTGCTCTGACTGGATAATATCCAAGGTCCTCCCCAGCTTTGAAATCTTATGATCCTATTTCCTGTGTTCACATTCTTTGTTTCTTCTTACCTTGGCTAAGTAATTTAATTTCTCTGAACTTCATTTCCCTAAGTTTGTAAATGAGAAAATGGGACTAGATGATATTTAAGGGATCTTCTTGCTGTAAATCCTCTGGTGTTATTTGATTGAAAAGAATATGTTTGAAATGGTCCACAGAGTTTTAAAAGCATTTTTTAAAAAAATATTTAACTCTATTCAAGTTAATTGTTTTAAGGGAATTTGTATAGCTGAATAATTTTATGTTCAAAATTCTAGGTAGAATATTTATTTTCCCCAGAAGAGATAGGTTTTAGAAGGGAGAATGTTAGTGGAAGAATTGGCATAACAAAAATCACTATAATTTAAAACAAAAGATAGCTTATAGGAGTTGTTGGTGATCAATACTTATGAGTTCTCATTTTGTCCTGGCTTTAGGGAGTGGCAAAAGCAATTGAAGATATTATGCCTGACCTTGAGAAGCTTATAGTGTTACAGGGAAGTCAAGAGAGACTGTACTGCCAGGAAAAAACTAAATAAGAATGCTTACAAGGTGTGCTGTCAGAGACAGGCCTAGGCTCTGGTCCAGCTCTGCCACTACCAACCTATTTGGTTAGGTATTCCACTTCACTTTTCTAGGCCTCTAAATAAAGGAGTAGGCCTAGGACTGGGTGGTTTCTAAAGTCTCTTCATGATCTAATTGTAATATTTATAATATGAATGTAAGTAATAGAGCTTTGGAGTGGGAGCATCTGGATTCGAATATTGGCCCTGCTGTTTATCTGTCTGACTGCTGGCAAGGTGATTAACTTCTCTAGGTCTCAGTTTCTACCTGGTTTCACATAGTTTTATATGAAAATAAATATTCTATCTCTATGTAGATAGATTAGGTAGATAAATAGATGTTTACATGGAATGCCAGAATGAAGTGCACAGACAAAATATATTGAAGTTGTTGAGCAAAGTTCTAAAGCATATGAAAATAAGAAATATGTATTTAAACATGTGCACACATACAGCTTAGCATGCCTTTGAAGATGGCCATTTAGATCAGTATTTTAGGACAATATTTAGTAAATTAGTGCAGTGACTTCATTTATATATCTGGCTTCTTTGAAAATACATTTTTCTTAGAGTTAAAACAAAAATTCTAAAAAGCTGTGGAAGCAGATCTAAAGATTTTGTCACATGCCAATTTAACCTCTACATATGTTTTAAGGAGTCACTAAATGGCTATTTTAAATACATGAATATTTAAATTCTAATGAATATTTAAACAGGATCGCAGGATTTTTGTTGTTACTGTTGTTATTCCTTTTAGACCCTGCCTTGAACACTGGATAAATGACTTGCAGCTTGATGCTGATGAATCTGGGCTTAAAAAAAATAAGCATCTTTTCCCTCTCTTAACTAGTCAGTTCAGTCAAGCATCTAAGGCATTTGTGTAAAGAGAATGAACTCTGAATATACTTGAAAGAAAACATTTTCTGAAACTGAAATTGGAAATCTTTGCATGTTTTCAAGCAGGGAAATGACATGGATGAAAGTTTCTGCCTGCAAAGAACTGATAATCTAATTGATTTACATAAGATCAGCTAATAATTGCTTACTTAATCAGTGTGAAAAAAATGCTATTATAGAAGATGTCCCAAAAGTCTTAGTGCAGTTTTAAATTTAAATAGAATTCGAAGACTCCTTCTGCCCCTTTGCCCCAGCCTGTGGCCCTCAATCTTAATCTCTTTAGCACATATCTATTCTCAAAGACCCATAATAAATTGGATTTATACAGGGTGGGGGGGTAGGGTTTAAAACAACAGAAAAGGATTTTTTCATGAAGCATCTGTGGGAAGTTGTGGGGTTAGTGAGCTCTATCTTTGTTCTAGGTATATGGATTTCAAGATAAATTATAGATGAAGAGAATGGCTAAATAAATATGGCTTGAGTAAAGCTGGTGTGACTTTTGCCATACCTGTGGAAATATCTGCAGGCCCCTTAGATTTCTTGAACCTGTATGTCAAACTTTTTAATTACAAGGTTGTGTCTGACTGGCTTAAAATGGAAAGAAAGTTCCCAAGAGACTCATCACCAGCAGCTTGAAATTCCTTCTCTGTGTCGTTTCTTATTGAATAGCTCTGAAATTTTTCATGGGGCAATGATATTCACAAAAACTAATTGATGTCTGCCCTCTTCATCTTCCTTCTCGCCACCACCAACTCATCCTCCCATTTCCACCTCATTTTGAACCTGTTAATGAAGCCTCCCTTACTAGGCTGTTCCATTCCATGTATGTGAAGTACTTTGCTCAATACCTTCAATTTATATCTGTGTATTTCATCCTGGCATTTCATGTAAACATCTATCTTTCTACCTAATATGTCAACATAGAGATAGAAATAGATATCGATTCATAGATGTGCACAGATATACATATATATACCCATACAAGCATATATGTGTATACATATATATGTGTATGCATATGCCTGTATATACATACACACATAATAGTCTGTCCTGGAATTATAGTTAGACTTGGGTTGGAATTCCACTTTTGACACTTAATAGCTATATGGTCACAGGCAAGTCACTTAACCATTGTGTGACTCACTTTCCTCAACTGTAAATTGAAGGGGTGTGATTGAATGACCTCTGAGGTCCCTTCCATCTCTAAAACTTTAATTCTCTGACATAAATAAGGTTGGAAATATGGAATGGAACCAGATTTTGGGAGACCTTGAATATTGGCTAAGAGGTTTATATTTTGTTCAATGAGCAATGGAGAGACATCTGAGGAAAAAAAAAACTGAGATGATAATACCAGTATTACTTAACTTTCAGTATAACCATGAGACTCAGAAAGAAAACAATGTATGTAAAACTTCTGCAGAATTTAAAGTACTACATTAATATCAATGACCATTAACACTGAATCCTAGAATCAGAGAGTTAGAAGGGACCTCTGTGGCCATCTATTCAAATCCATTCACCAAAGGAGTCTCCACTGTAACAAATCTGGCAAGTCCTTGTATAGTCTCTGCCCAAAGGCCTCTAAGAAGGAGAAACGCATCACCTCTGGAGACAACCTCTTGTACTTCGGGGCAGTGTTAACTTTGGGGAAGTGTTTCCTGATATCAAGCCTTACTCAACTTTTTTTTTTTAAAGGTAATTGGGCTTAATTGACTTTCCCAAGGTCCCATAGCTAGTAATATGAGGTCACATTTGAACTCAGGTCCTCCTGACTCCAGCACCACCTAGCTACCCCAACTTCCTTAAAACTTCTCCTCATTTCTCCTAATTATACCCTCTTGTCCAAAAAACCCGTCTAATCCAGAGGTGGAGGAACCTGTAGCCTTGAGGCTAGGTCCTTAAATGTGGTCCTTTGACTGAATCCAAACTTTACAGTACCTATTTGGATTCAATCAAAGGATCACACTTGAGGACCTAGAGGGCCAATGAGAGGCCCTCAAAGACAGCTTTAATATTCCTTGAATCTTCCTTTTTCCAAGGTAAACACTCCCATTTCCTTCTGTGGATCGTAATGTCACAAACTCTAAGCCTTTCACCCTCTTGTTTACTCTCCTTAAGATACTTTACCTTGTCAGTATCCTTCTTAGGTTGTGGTGCCCAGAATTTAGTAAGTCCTCCAGGTGAGACATGAGAGCAGATTACAACGGAGCCATCACTGTTTTGTTTCTGGAAGGCGTGACCATATTAGTACAGTTCAAGAGCACATTGGCCTTTTTAGCTGCCACATCACACTGCTGATTCATTTTGAGATTGTAGTCCACTAAAACTAAAAATCTTTTTCTGTACTATAGATAATACAGATTTGCATTTAGTTATCTTTCAACATTCTTTCAGCAAAACTTTGTTGGGCTATGTGTAAGGCCATGGTTCTATGGGAAATGAAAAGATAAGACTTGGCACTTCTTCCAGGAAGGGGTAGGGGAAAGGAATTAGCATTTATATAGCACCTACTGCATGCTAGGTGCTATCTTAGGTGCTTTACAAATACTATCACATTTAATATTTAAAGAGATTTTGAATGTAGTTGAGATAAGATAATAGGAACTTGAAAACTGAATGGCATCCTGCGATTTATAGCTCAGAGGACAAATATTCATTCTCTCAGCCTTGAAAGCAATTTGAGACTGTCTTCATCTTTGATGCCAAAGGTAGAACTGAATCACACATTGGTGAGAGAAGAGGGACCTTAAGAACTGAGCCAGAAAGGATTAGTGTTCCAGGAGCAATAGTTAAAAAGAGAAAGAAAAAGATGAACTAAGAGGTGACAGAGAAGGCAAAGTTGTAGGAGAGCTGTCAATTCCCGTAGGCGTTTCAGGGCTGAAGACTTGGATTGAAGCTGCCAATTATGCTGGTCTCATCAAGTACGCAGGCAAGTTCCAAGAAGAGGTGTGCTATCTGAATAACTTCCTCTGCTGTTGTCTTGTCTGTTAACACACATGATAACAATTTGTTTGTTTCTTTACCTCAGTGTTTCTGGAAATCTGAATTTTTCCTTTAATCATAAAGTTTCTAGGGGTTAGAGATAAGCATGCATTTAAATTAGGCCTCAGTGCTAATTCTCTTCTTATATGTTAGGAATTCTCCTAACTGGGGGCTCTGAGCTATTGTAATTATACTCCTAATTTTTCATTTAACAACAAGCATACCCTCTGAGGTTATTTCCTTTTTCCCCACCTAATAAGTTGGGTCCCAAGAAGGCAGCTGAATATTACCTTGTTTTAAATTTTAGAAGTAATCTTGAGGAGTTGTGATTGGGTGGGAAATGGAAAATTTTAAAAGAACTTTAAAGAATAAATATTTTTGTAAACATGTGCCATACTTGCTTTGTTCATACATATACACTACATACAATTTTGAAAAATACTGTGTTATCCTCTTAGTTTAAAAATTATACACACACACATATACATATATATGTAATATATAATATGCCCCCCCCTGCTACTTATTCCCTCTCCCTCCCCTCCTAGAGAACTGTCATCATTACAAATAGCCAAGCAGCATTCAAATATTCATAAACTTGGTCTATGTGGTCTCATAGGACCCTGTTTGAGGTGATTCCCCAAATATTAATCAACCAGTTAATATCTCCTCCAAATCAATTAACCAGTTAATATCAAGTAGCTTTTACAAAAGCTTTTACTTTTATTGATCAAGTATTTACTAAGAAAATATATCAAGGACCAAAGTGCAGCAACCCTTCCCCCGCAAAGTCAGAGGTACATTTTCCCCTCTGTGCAGCCATGTTCATCTCTTAACTGGTATAGCTCCTGAATTTCCTGACTAATTTTCTACCTCCACACCAGCAGCCTTTTCATGCTGGAGACACCTGCACCTCTGCAGTCTCTCCCTCTGGTTGGCTGCCTGCTAGGTGCTATCCCGAGTGCTTTACAAGTTCCTCCTTGGAACTTCCATTTGGGAAAGCACCCACACCACCAATGTTTACCTCTAACCCAACTCAGCTCCTGACTGACTGTCTTACTTTGCCTCTCCTGGGTATCTCCCTTCTCTTCTTTTCAACTTCCTTTTATATGTTGTTTTCTTCCATTAGAATGTAAGCTCCTTGAGGGCAGGGACTCTATTTTTGCTTATATTTATATTCCCAGCATTTAACACAGTACCTGGCAAATTGTAAGTATTTAATAAATGCTTTATCTAATCTAACTTAATCAATACTCCCTATTGTTGCTGGGGAGAGTAGACCCAAACTCAGAGTAGTAACCATAAAATATCTTCTCCTAACCCAGGGAGTGGTGCTTTCTAGCACTGGAAACCCTTTTTCTCTCTTTTCATTATCTCCACCAAGTTTACCTCTCTTTTTTTTTTCTTGTTTGGCACAGTTCCTGTACATAGTAAGCATTTAATAATTATTGACTACTTGTAGGATCAGACTGATGAAATCAGTCTGGAGGGGATGGTACCCAGAATCAGCCAATGACACCCTCAACAATAGCACCCACAAACACCTTCTTGAAGGCATGACCTTTGCTTTATATTCCTCTATTATTCACAGGACCTGGTACAGATGTTTAATAAATTGTAAATGGAATAGTTAATTCTTCTTATTTTTAAATGTGACAATTTTATAAAAATAAGATTCTTCCTTTAAGATAAAGAATTGCAGTAGTCTTAAAACTAGTAACAGAATCTTGGGGTTTAATCTTAGCTACAAAAAAGCAGCCAGCCTAGAGTCTCTGTGGCATATCTTGCTGTACTACATTGTTAGCTCAATAGCGATGCTTTTGAAAGTTGGGGGCACTCAGCACAAATCAGTGGATCAAACAGCCTTCAAACAATGGATTCAGTAAGGCAATTTCCTCTTGCTGTGATAAAACACTTGTTTGTGAAGATTTTACTCTTTGGGATTGTAAGAATGGTAACTTGGAGATGGGCTTAAATGGAGCCTCTGACGCCAGCTTTCCTAAGCTTTTCCCTTCTTTGCCTCTTCAGAGTTCAGATGTATGGGGCACGAAAGGCATTTGACAGAGGACACTTCTGTGAAATGGAGGCTTTTATCCCTGGGTCACACTTAAGCTTTCCTATTTGTTCTTGTTTCTGTGGCCATTGGCATATGCCAGAAAATGGAGTCGTATATTTTATTGGTCCATTGAAAATTTATAAACATAGGCTACAAATTTACCTTTGTGAATGGTGTATTGTAACTTTCAGAACATAGGATACTTTGTGTCTTGATTGATATAGAGGCCAAGCATGGCTGGGAAGGAAAGATCCCACAATTGTATCATTTGGTTTCCAGGATTTGGCCCTTTATTTAGCTAAAACACCAAAACCCACTAATCAGGCCTCAAACTGCAAAAAAAAAAAAAAAAGAGAGAGAGAGAGAGATAGTATTACCACTTGGAATTGCTTTCTGGATTAAAACTTTTCTTCCTTGGTCAAAAAGCAAGTCTCTAAACTAAAATTAAATGAAGATGGACTTATAAGTGTCTACCAGAAAATATTTGACTGTATTGAATTGAAGTATGTTTTCTTCATAGCCAGGGTAAAGGGAAAGGATAATTCTATGGGCTGATATTTCTGAGATAGTTTAATTTGGTGAAATATATTGTAAAGCACTCTCAAAAGGTATGTGATAGTACAAAATTCTGTACCTCTGATTGAAAGCTTTATAAAAAATAAAAAAAGATTTTCTTCCTGCTCAGAACTAGAGAGAACCAATCTACTTAACAGTTACTGTCCTAAACCCTCCAATATGAAATTTTTAGCATACCATCCAAATAAGTACATTCTTTGGGGGGGAAAAAGGCATCTGAGAGGAGGAAAGTTGGAGTGTGGCTGTTTGTAAATAATGTAGGGGCATTCAAGACTGCCCTGAGAAATGGAGGATGGATATGAAAGATGGCTACAGGATTCACTTGATACTAAAAAGAAACTTAAAACCTCCAGCACTGAATTAGCAGGTGTGTCTGTATTTCCTTCATTGCGAACTTAATCAGATGTAATCTTTAGGATGGCTGAGAGGGCCTTTTGAATTTTAAGACCCTCATACTTCCTTAACCATTTTAAATGGCACTGGACTTCTAATTCCTAATAAAGCACATTTTCCTCGTAGTAATTCTATGAAGTAGACAACTGCAAATAAAATTAGCTATGTTTTACAGAAACAGAGGCATAAAGAAGGTGACCTACTTCCCTGTTCCTCTATGCACAATGTTGAATTTGGATAATGGAAATGCTTTTGATATTTTCAGGACTTGTGAAAGGGGGGGGGGGCACAGTAAGAGAATAGCACTTCTAAAATGAATTGTTAATCCAACTCCCCCCCACTCCCCCCTAATTATTTCCTCTTTATTGATGAAAATAAAAATTCTCCTCATTGGTTCCTACCAGTAAAGAAAGTAATAACATCTTGGCCACTCTACTTTTAGCAGAGAGTTCTCACAGATACAGGAATAACTAAAGTTCTCCATAACAGATAAATCATTACATTTAAAGCTCTTTATAAGCCTGGCCCTTCCTACATTTCAAGTTTTCTTGCATCTTACTCTCCATGTACTCTTCAGTCCGGTGACAATGGCCTCCTTATTGTTCTTCTCACAAGGCACTCTGAAAATTTTCAGCGGCTCTCCATGCCGGGAATGCTCTTCCTGCTCATTTTTAACTGCTAGCCTTCCTCCCTGACTTATAAACTCCAACTAGCATCCCACCTTCTGCAAGAAGTCTCTCCCAGTCCTTGATTTTAGTACCTTCCCTCTAAGAACACTCTGAGTTACTCTATGTATATCTTGTTTTTATATAGTTTTTCCATGTCATCTCTACCATTAGACTGAGCTCCCTTACCTTTCTTTGTACTCCCAGCATTTAGCACAATGCCTCACACACAGTAGGTTCTTAATTAAATGCCAGTTGAAGTTAACTCTGTGCTAAGTTTATGGCTTCTTTCTCAAACTGCTCATTTATTTCCTTTTCCTGTCTAGGTGGTCCATACCAGAGGTGTCAAACATGTGGCCCATGAGCCATGTGCAGCTCAGCACTCTGTAATGTGGTCCAAATCATATTAAAATGTAATTGGGAAACATTTGACACAATAAATAAAAAATACAATAAAACATAGATACTATTAATGTGTGGTTTTCTAAGTCAATAAGCATATGGTCTGCAGGGATGTATGTATGGTTTGGTATTTCTCCCCCCCCCCCCCCCCCCCCCCCCCCCCCCATTTAATTAAGACTCACCCTCCAACACATCTTCTTCTCCTTCCTTATCTCCTCCCCCTCCCCTCTCCTCCCCAACCCCCTCTGTCTGCTTTGTGCATTTTCCCACTATGTACTTTTTCTTGCAATAT
>NW_027187358.1:20333213-20499071 GCF_028583685.1 Petaurus breviceps papuanus
AAAAGATACAGATAAACAATACGAATTATCATTATTTGATTCTTTTTGTTGGTTTTTTAGCTAAACCCTAAGTTTTTTGCGGAGGTGTTTTTTTTTTTTTTTTTTCTTCCCCCCCCCCCCCCCCCCCGGTCTGTACTATATCCTAATTACAAAATAACATCTGTTTCTGCCCTCATTGATTTTCCCCCCCAAATGCTTTCTAAACCATGCCGCCTCTGTGGGTTCTGGATTTCTTCACATGAGTATATTATTTTACTATACAATGAAATAAATATCTATTGCCATAGGTAGGTAGGTAGATAGATAGACAGACAGACAGATAATTCCCATCTTTCTGGCAACAAGCTTGTCCAACTTGGCTAGGCTAGTTCCCAGCCAGCAGAGTACTTGTTATGTTGATGGGTGTGGCCTCAACCATTACAACTTGGTAGTATCTATATTCTTTTTAAAAATATTAATATTTTAGAGTATCATATCATGTGTCCTCTATGGAACTCAAAGAGCTCTGAAAACAGTATTTTTTTGCCTATGTAAGCTACCGAATCTTTATGAGTACCCAAGGAATGTTAAAGACTAAAGATTTAATATGGTGAAATAGATTTGCTAGTCAATGGACTTTGAGAACTGACAGACTCTTAAAATATGGTCCAGGGACCCCTGAGGGTCACCCCTTTTCAAGCGGTCCATAAGATCGAAGCTATTTCCATAATAATGTTTTCATTTCTAAAATGGTAAGTATTGGTACATATAACACAAACAAAAATTCTTTGGAGAAAGTCCTTAATAGTTTTTAAGAGTATAAAGAAATCTTGAGAACAAGAAGTTTGAGAACCCTGATTTGCACATGAATTGAACTGGTCATCTAGTCTTTGCTTGAATACTTCCAGGGAGAAAGAAGTCACTGCTTCCCAAGAAGGTCTCTTCTACCTTTGGATAGTGGGAATCTTGCAAAAGTTATTCAAACTGATTAGATAACTAGCATTTCCTCATTCATGCTTTATTGGAGGCTGCCCACAAAGAAAGAGGAAACAAGTTTCTTCTTCATTAGGTCCTAGTCTAAAGCATTTCTTGACTTCTTCCTCTTTCACAGCCCCTGCTTCTATCCCTCTCATCTTCTACAATCTCAGCATTCTCTTCTTTCTCATTTGTTCCTTCTTCTGCTGGAAGTATAAGGAAGGTTTTGCCAGGAACTTCTGTAACTGGAATTGAATAGGATACAGTCTGTCCCTGTCTGTCTCTCCTTCTTAATGAACTCTTAGAAACAGTTGTTACCCTTCATCTTTAGCAACAGTCTTTTCTCTTACCAGTGTTTGAGTAGTATTTTAGAAGGAGTACAGGAAGCCATCAGGGGAAGTAATTGAGGGAAGTCACAAAATCTTTGTTTAAAGGCTTGCTAAGGGTTATATAGACTTGACTAAAAATTCCCATATGATGTACTTGAAATATCACTCCCCTTCTACTCAAGGAACTTCAGTGATAAAGAATCTACTTCCTAAGGCACCATATTACACTTTCAGATACCTCTAATTCTTAAGACTCTTCTCCTTACATAAACCTTGTGTCTCTCTGCAACTTCTCCCTATTTACTCTTAGTTCTGTCTTCTGGGGTCAAGCAGAATGAATTTCATCCCTTTTCTTCTTAATACCCTTTGGAGTACTTAAAGTTAGCTATCTTATCCTTTCTAAGTTTTCTTTTTGTATGCCATTTGCTTGACCTTCCTGGATTGGTTTACCAATGTGTATACTAAAATGTAGTGCCAGAAATGAACACTATAATCCAGAGGTGGTCTGACCAGAGTAAAGTATAAAAGAATTATCATCTCTCTAATTCTGTATTTTGTACCTCTAATAATGAAGCCTAAAATCAAATTAGCTTTTGGCTTCTGCTCTCCGTGACCAAAAAAAAAAAAAATTTACCTTGTATTTATTTTGTGTGTGTGTGTGTAATATGTAATTGGTTTAACTAGCTGGCCTCTGCAATCCCTTCCAGCTCAGGGATTCTGTGATAATAAAACCTCCTGTCAGTTTCAAATGACCTACAGTTTTGTTTTATAGCTCATACCTTGTCTTAGTGCACTTCTTGACCAGAAAACACCAGAATGTCTACAATCACCCTGAAACACAAATAATTCAATGAAAAGACTCAAGATTTGCTTCCTAGGGAATCTTACTGAAAGTTCAGTTTTTGTTTCTCAAATGGAGTTGAGATCCTAGAGCAGCTACATTATCTTTAGGGACAAGGGCTAGCCAGGTAAGCCACTGCTAGGGGGAAAATCTATCTATCATTGGGGAGAGTTGCCACCCTATCCTGAGAAGTGACAAAGTCATACACCACTCCTGTGAGAGCCAAGGTATTCTTAACTTTTTTTTATCCACTTTCCAAGTTGGTATAAAACTTCTCTCTGCCCTAGAGGCCTTCAGACAAAGTTGTATATGGATGATCTCTATTGGGTGACCTCTTGTTATGTAAAGTCTCTGATCTTGGTTCTCAATGATGCAGGAGAGGTAGGAGACAGAAGACATGTGAAGCAGACATCATAACACTGCCTGAAATCCTCTGGGACAGAGAATATTTTTTCTCATGAAAATAAAACTTCCTACAACTTTGGATAAAGGAGCTTTGCTTTTGTTTCCAAAAGACCTTTTTAATCGAGATATCTATATTTTGTTACTACAACATCACTTTCCTCAAAGATTTCACTTTTATGCATTCTTTCATTTCTTGCCTCTCCCTATTATCTTTTAATTTCTCTTTCCATGGTTCCATAAGTGATGGGTCAGGCCATACTGACACCCTGAAAGCCTGTGTATGAGGTCTTCCAAGGCCAAGGGGCAGAAAGAGCCATGTAGCCAATTCTGAGGTCAGTGTGCAGGATCCTGTAATAGTAATGGTAATTTGAAGATCTTCCCTGTCCCTTAATAAGCCTAAGGGAATTTGAAAACCTTCCCTGCTTTGAAAATATACTCTGCCCCCTAATAAGCTGAATGTAGTCACATGGAGCCTGTGGTGGGAGGAGTTTGTTGAAGGGTGGAACAGAGCCCACAGGAAGCTGGGAGTCAGAACAAGCTAGACCACTGGGAAGAGAGGATACTTCCGAGGGAGACAGATAGGCTTGTGAGTAAATATTGGTCTTGTGTTGGTTTGTGGGAAGGCTAAAGGATGCTGTGGCTCTCTGTGCTGTTGTGGCTTGTTAACTTCTTTGCTACTGTGATGGAATAGGCTTACTGGTTTTGGGATTCAGTTTTCTGGTATCTGAATAAATGTTTTACTGGCTTCTATTTGAAGAGTCTGTTTTTTTTGTGATTGAACACTATGCAGGTATATTTATAGTGATCGTGGGTGCTATGAATATTGCATTGGTGCTACAGATCCAAGACTCTGAAAGTAGAGGATCTATACCTCTAAAAAGAAAAAGGGGACTGTTTCAGGTACTGAGAATCCTGGAATAGCTCTCTCTGACTTGCTGAGCATCATATGCATGAAGATAAGCATTTATCTTTAGAGTCCTGTTTTCTCCAAGTAAATGTTACCTGAATCTTCTAAAAAGGAATTTCTCTACTCCATTCCTGAAAAGAAGACGTTGATTCTAGTGCTTGTCTTTACCTGTCACCTATAATTTTGGTTGCTATTTGACAAATTAAGATAGGGAGTTTAAAAGAGAGACAGGTTAAAAAAAATGGAGGCTAAAAGCATTAACAGTTTTCATTGCTTAAGAAAGAAGGTAAAGTTCTATGACTTTATTTGAGCTTGACATTTATAGATCTTCCTGATTTCCCTAGGCCCTTTCTTGGATTAATTACTCTTTGAAGAATATTCTTTAAACTCACAATTAAAAAAAAATTATTGGTAATGTTTTTACATCACCTTCATTCATATACATACATGCGTACATACACACATATACATATATACATACATACACACATATCCCTTTCACTCATCCCCTACCTAAAAAATTATCCCTTGTAACAAAGATTTTAAACAGGGTAAGGGGAGGCAATTTATAAAAACTGGTTAATATATGCACACCAAGACAATATATGCAATATTTTACATCCACAGTCCCCACTTCTGCCAAAAAAAAAGGAGGCCAATTATTACAAATCGTCTTTGAAGTCAAGCTTCATCATTATAATGATACAGTATTTCATTTCCTTTTTGGATCTTTCCACTTGCATTGTTTTCATTGTGTATGGTTTTCCTGACTTTTCCCTCATTTTGTTCTGAATCAGTTCATAGAAATCTTCTCTGAATTCTTAATATTCATCTGTAACATTTGTGTACCATAATTTATTTAGCTATTTTCCAATCAGTGGGAGTCTACTTTGTTTCCAGTTCTTTGTTGCTAACAAAAAAATAATGCTCTGAATATTTTTTTTTTGGTATATGGGACCTTTTTTGTTGTATCTTTGACATTCCTAATGACAAGTTTATCACTATATCCACGGCGCCACCTAGTTGCCCAAAGTCTTTAAGTCTTTAAGAATTGTTTGTATTGCATTTTTTTTAGCACCATAGAGGGCAATAACACCCACTAAATACAATCCCAAGGAATATTGAAATTAGGTGTACTTCATGAACTGTAAGTATGAAGAGATTATCACAGAACTAGATCTTACAATTGAGATACTAGGTATGTGTATGACCCTGGGCAAGTCATTTGACTTCTGTCTGCTTCAGCTTCCTCATCAGTAAAATGGGGATAACAAAAGTTCTTACTTCTTGGGTTTGTTGTAAGCCTCAATTGTGATAAGAAATGTGATAATATTTGTAAATTGTTTTGCAAACCTTAAGGGACTGTTAAATGCTAGCTATTATTATCTTCCTCCTCCTCCTCATCTGTTAAAGACCTGAAAAATGCCCTTAATAAGGTCAGCACTGAAACAGAGAATACTATCTACTGCATTAACGTTGTTGAGGAATGGTTTAAAATTAATTTTGTTTTGCACGTCACCTGGGCTTAAAGAGGAGCCCAGGATATATTTGAATGGAGAGGAACATGCTTACATCAGAATAAGAAAAGCAAAATCTAGCCGACTAGGTAGTTACTAGAACAAATTTCACTCCTATGTGGGAGTTTATTTAGTTTGACTTCTATGTTACTCTTGTTGAAACAGC
Source organism: Petaurus breviceps papuanus (assembly GCF_028583685.1). Classification (NCBI taxonomy): domain Eukaryota; kingdom Metazoa; phylum Chordata; class Mammalia; order Diprotodontia; family Petauridae; genus Petaurus; species Petaurus breviceps. The sequence goes on from NW_027187358.1 coordinate 20,338,333, forward strand.
TGTAATGTGGCATGAAAGGATAAGGAAAATACTATTTCTAAATTTCTAGAATAATTATTACTATGTCTGTACTCGAAGGTGCTGTGATTTCATTTGTGAGGGTATTTCAGTTCCTCTGTGACTTAAAAGATGGTCTTTAAGAATGGCTGTGGCTGAAAAAAAAATTCATCACCCACCCTCTGGCCAACTTGATAATGAGCATGTCAAAACTGAGTTGAGTTAAATATGAGCTATGATGATTGCTGTTCATTCTTTTCATCTTCTATTGGAGTTCAGATAGAAATGGTTCTGGATCCCACTGTGATTGTTACTATTACTATTATTATTATTATCTTGTTTTTCTCATCTGTTTTAGATAGAGTTCAACTTGAGATGGTCCTGGGACAAGTTGCTTATTATTAGACTGGTTCTCAGAAGATAGATATATGGGCCATATTTGACCCCATTTGATTTGAAACCTTGACCATTTGATTTGGCTAGAGCTTATGCTCTGCTACCAAAAAATCTGAGAGCTTGGGGTCACCCACATGAGGCAAATGTGGCATTATCATCAGACAACAAAAATTTGGTGGAGGGGGATTTTTAATAAATATTAAAATTTTGCCTGGGGCGGCCAGGTGGCTCAGTGAGTAAGAGCACCAGCTCCAGTGTCGGGATGACCTGGGGATCAAATCCAGGCTTAGATACTCAGCACCACACCCAGAAATAACTGGCCGTGTAACCTTGAGCAAGTTACTTAACCCCAATTGCTTTAAAAAAAAAATTTTGCCTGGCATTTTCACCTTGCAACAATTTATGGGAATAGTCCCACAACTGTCAGAGCACTCGTGTATATTAGACCCCATTTTATAGATTGTAAATCTAAGACATATTTAATCTGGTTAAAGTTACTGGCTTAATCTTACTTGTTTAAAGTTATTTGTTTAATCTGGTTAAAGCTACTTTGACCTGCTATAGTAGAAACAAATATTGGAAGTGCTTGGGATCCAGTACTGTAATTGACACATGCTGATATACCCATTTAATTCCTCATTCTCAGACCTATTTGAAATTGTCCTTATTCTTATAAAGACTCTTCCGTTACCACAGCATCCTCTACTACTGAAAAGAAGTAGTCTTGTCATATGAACAAATATTTTGCATCACAAAATTGCTAAAAGTCAAATAAAGTCAATTAGCATTTATTAAGCACCTATGTATCAGGCTATTACTGCATGAGGCAATAGGGGAAACAAACTTAGGAGCAGAGTTTTGAATCAGATATTGAAATATGAGTGGATTTGAGGATTAGAATTGGAGCAAAGCTTTTGTTATGAACTAATACTTATCTGCTCCATTAGTGGTGAGTTTGCTTTTTATAAAAACCTTTCCCAAAAGAACTAAAGAAACATTGACTCTGTAACAGGAAGGGCAGTGAGATGATAATCAGATATTCTAAAGGGGTTATTCTCCCTTGGTCTCATATAAGATAAATGTGACCAATCCCCTGAAAAGGACAGACTGCTAAATGAACTATAAATAAAAATCAAACTTTCAAGTGAGTTAGAGATTTCACTCAGTGAAAAAATTAGGACAAATGTGAAATGCACTTGTGCAGAAAATATGGAGGTTTAAAAAGTACATCAAATTATATGTTTGTAAATTGCAAGAATATTGACCATTACAATTTTTAAAAAGGAAACCTCCCAGGAACAATCAAATCAATAATAAAAAATAATAACTAGCATTTATATAGTACTTGAAGGTTTTTAAAACACTTTAAAAACATTTCCTTTGACCCTCACAATTGTGGGATTTCCATTTTACAAATGAGGAAACTGAGGTAGGCAGAAGTTATGTGACTTGTCCAGGGTCTCCCAGAGAGTAAGTGTCTAAGGCAGGATTTGAATTCAGGTCTTTCTGACTCCAGGTCTAGAGCTTTAACTACTGTGCCATCTAGTTGTTTATGTGTTTTTGTTAAATTCTTCTTCCATTAAATGTTTTATGTTAAGTACTATGGAGGAAAATGTAAGACTGCTCCCTGACCTCAGAAAGTATAACATCTAGTTGGTTACAGTAGCATAGGATAGGAGCTAAATTAATGATTTGCAGTATTAAGTGCTAAAGGAGTTTAGATTAGGTGGACAGAAATGAAATAGGTACAAATTTATTTATTTGATTAATTAAAATTAATTAATTAAAAAATTAACAAAGTGGTATGGAGTTAGTATAGTATGTATGTCCTCATCCCAGGGAATATAAAATAACTTAAAGGATGATAGGATGGTTAGGATTTTACCCTCCACAGTTGATTAAGAACACACATTTGGCAGACATCTCTATAGCTTCCTAGCTACTGATTTTTAGAAACACTCTGGTATTGGTCAGACATGAAATACTTCTTCCCTCTGTACTTTCTACTTTGTTTGACCTCTGTGTGAAGTAAACCATCTTTGTACTTTCCCTGAGGAGAGAAAACCTGGCCTTTGCTCTCTCATTTCTTATAGAACATACAATAACTTTAGTACACCATTATCCCAATGAAGCTGTGATCTCATGATCTGGGTATTCCCAGATCTTCATTTGTATTCCACAGAAAATCCCGCAGCTCCTCTGTGTCAGGCACTGCCCTGAGTTTATGTGTTTTCTTGAACACTCTTAGATAATCCATGCCTACTGCTCTGTTAAAAATTATTAGAGAGGAAAAAACCCAGTGTTTGGACAATTAAATCCAAGGAGAAAATGTTTTTGGAGGCAGCAAGTGACATCAACTGAAGTCAGCTTAGGGAGCTAAGACGGATCAGTGAGAAGAGTCCTGGAGACTGGGATTTGTAGGGTCATAGATTGTGACTTGAAAGTCACTGTAAATAGGTCATCTAGTCCAATTCCCTTATTTTACAGATGTGGAAACTGAGGCTCACAGGTTATGATTTGCCCAATTGACACAAGTTTAGGAGCAGAAGAGCTAAGATACAGGTCCTCTGATTCCAAATCCAGAGCTCTTTCCAATGTTCCATGCTGGTTTTAGACCCAGCTCTGACATGAACCAGCTTTGTGATCTTAGGAAAATCACTGTCTCTCTGGGCCTCACCTTCATTGTCTGTAAAAATTACAGTGTGAGGGGAAAAATGATCCTTCTAGCTAAAAAAAAAAGGTAAAATAAATGTTTTATAGAGAGTTTTCTAGGAAAGATAACAAGTTAAATTTTTGTTGTGATGAAGGAATTTGAAGCTTCTTTTCCTGGTGGTTGCTTTGTATCTAAAGTGATTTTGACTCTATCAGTAAATGGATGGTAGCAACCTTTGTTTTTTTCTGATAAATAGTAAATGTCATGTGACTTGGACTCAAGTAATAAACCTCCCTCCTTTCTGCTTCCTCCCCTCCTCTTTCAAATGGAATGGTTCACTGGGAAAGGGAAGTCTTAAGCAGGGTGATTAATTCACCAGAATTTCTATATCATTCATTATGTTCACTTTTAATTGTATGAGTTTTTTCCTGTACAAAAAATGTTTGCCAATTGACTTCCTGTGATATTTAACAGGAAGAATATAAAGACTGATGGACCAGACCTTGGTTCTCCTACCTGATTAGCTTTTATTGCTGTAAAACTATCATGAAGGAGGGTCTTATGTAAGTCCATATTTCATAGCTTGAGAACTGCAGGGGAACTGTAATGTCATCTAGCCAAATTCCTTCATTCCACAGATGAGAAAATTGAAGCCCACAGAGGTGAAATGACTTGTCCAAGGTCATAGACAAATGCACTGCCCCTGGCAAGGAGCAAAGTTTGACAGTGGTAATAACAACTAAATATTTCAGAATAAAGGGAGGCAGCATGTTACAAAACTGGAGAATCTGGAAGACATAGGGTCATTAAAACTGCAACAGTGGTAGGACAAGTAGCTGCTGTTTGCCTCTTTTTAGGGCAGTTTGATTCATGGCTGAGTTTTAAAAACAGAGTATGTTTCCATTGTCCATTACTAAGTTATATCTGGTTTTCTTTGTGCCTTTTATGTAAGAGAAGAGACTTAATGTCAAAGATTCTATGCCCAGTAAACAGATTTTTGAGAGTCTTCAAGAAGAATTAACAGGGCAGTCCAAGGCCTGGAACATGTGGACACTTCGTATTGAATAGATGTTTCTCTACCTAAATATGCATAACTGTGAGACTTACAGGAGATTTAGAGTAAAAAATAGATTTATTAAGAATTTTCATGCACAACAAAAAGGGGGAGAGAGAAGGTGGAGTTAATATGTAGATAGGATTCCCAGAAAAGGGTATGGAGGAGGGATTTGGAATGCTTAAGTGCCTACTATGGTACAGGCACTATGCTAAATATTTTATAAATATTCTCTGATTTAATTTTCATAACTCAGGGAGATAGGTCCTATTATTATCTTCATTTTATAGTTGAGGAAACTGAGGCAGACAGAGGTTAAATGACTTGCCTAGGGTCACACAGGAAGAATTGAATGTCTGAAGCAGAATTTGAACTCAGGACTTCCTGATTCCAGGCCCAGTACTCTATCCACTGTGCCACTAATAGAACGTCTTAGAAAGTTTTAGAGTTCCCATTTTCTTACCCTGTACTGTGATCTACCCCAATGTTAATTGGCTCGCTAATAGTGGCATTAAAGCAAAATACAAGGGAGACATTTTTTCAAATGTCACATCATATTCTAGTATTTCTTGTATCATCTTTGTACTCATCAGTCCTAACATCCTTTTTAGCAAGACTGTTTTTCTTCTTTGTGGGGAGGGGTGAGGAGAGATGAAGTAAAGAGCAGGACTCATCAATTAGAAGGTGAGTGAAGATACAGCTAAATGTGCTAACTTGGTAGGAGATAGGGGTCACCTTGTTTAAAACAAAACAAAACAACAAAAAAATACTTACAAAGGAGAACTGACTCTGAGTATAAATTGAGAGCTTATTGGGACCTTTGATATCACCCAAGTCCCAACCACCCCTCATTTTATAGTTGAGAAGATTGCTGCCCAGAGGTTCAGTGACTTTTTCAGGGTCACGTAGGAACAGTCACACAGCCAGAATGAAAACTTAAAGCCTCTAGTTCCAAATGGAACACTTTCCCCAATGTATTCTATATTGAAAAACAAAACCAGTCTATAATGAGTCACACTATAATGAAAAAAATCTAGGGGACTCACAAGTCTTTTTGTAAACTTAAAAAAAACAAAACCAAACAACCCAGGGGAGTAAGTTGTTCCCTGATCACAATAAAAAGAGCAAGGAAGGTTGACAGACAAATATAGCAGAAGAGGAGGTTTCTCAGATTGAAGTTTCAGGTGCCACACTCCCTCTGAATTATTCTCTGAAGAAATAAGACTTTAGAAAACTGGGGAAGGTCTTCAGGCTTCTTACCCTTTCAGCATTAACCTTGTTGCTAAACTAGATTCCAGCAGGGGGTGGTGTAAGGGTAGGGCAGCTGGAAGAAACGTTCAGTGATTTCACACTTTGGCCCCATTACAGGTATGCTTACCTCATGAGAAATGGTTCCAACTTTCTTTTTCTATCACCTATAGTTGCCTTCAGGCTTCTTTACAGGAATCAAAAAAATTACTGCTGGATCTTTGTCATTGTGGGTAGTCAAAGTTTGGAGGACAAGGACCTTAAGGTGACTTTGAAACTGTTCTTCACTGAAATGAATGTCAGGTCTCCCTCTCAAATATTTCTCCTTCATGTTACCTTTCATTTTTCTATAGGCTTTAACAATCAATCTATATATATATATATGTGTGTGTGTGTGTGTGTGTGTGTGTGTATAAAATCTGTTAGGGAGACAAGTGACTTAGTAGATAGGGAACTGGGCCTGAGTCAGGAAGACCAGAGTTCAAATCTGGCTTCAAACACTTACTAGCTGTGTGACCCTGGGCAAGTCACTTAACCTCTGTTTGCCTTAAGCCACTGGAGAAGGAAATGACAAACCAATCCAGTATTTTTGCCAAGAAAGTTCTATGGACAGTACTAGCATGCTGTGGTCCATGGGGTCACAAAAATTAGGATTCTACTAAACAACAACAAGGGAATATACTTAGGTCCTCCTGGAGAAATACAACTTAGTGGCATGCACATCTAAAAGAATGGTTTTTTGTTTTTGTCTGGATATGTGATTTTATGATTGGTATAGGGTACTCTCAATGTGGAAATACATCCTACTAATGCACATTAGTAACTCCCCTGTAATTTATTCAATTTAACAAGTATTTATTAAGCACCTACTGTACTCTAAGAAGTGCATTGGAGATTGGGATACAGTGACATAAATGCCATTGCAGAGTTTACATTTTACATGTGGGGAAATATCATGAATAAATTAATATAAAAAGTGTATAAAGTCATATCCTGGGGGAGAGAAGGGAATGCTAATACCTGAGAAGATCCAGAAAGGCTTCATGTAGGAGGAAGGACCTGAGCTGAGCCTTGCATAGAGATAAAGATTTCCCAGGGTCAGAGGTGATAAAGGGAGAACATTCTAGGCACAGGGGAGAGTCTATGCAAAGGTATAGACTGTATGTCCTTTGAGGGACAGGAAGCAGAATGTAGAGTGGGGGAAGGAACAAAGTGAAATCTATCTGAAAGGAAATTGTGGAGTTTTCGATGCTGAACAGAAGAGTTTTTTTTCCTAGAAGTGATTAAAAGAGTCACTGAAATTTTTAGATTGGAGGAAGGAGGGATCATTTAGATTGGTGGTGGTAGGGTGTGTTTATGGGGGGATCGGGGTATTGTGTGACTGGGTCAGATCTGTGTTGGTCGTTTTAGAGAAATGGCCCAGGCATAGAGTGTTCACATGACTTGCCTATGGTCATAACTACTGGTATGTGCCAGAGTTCAGAGTTGAGCCCAGATTTTCCTGATTTCAAAGCCAGTCCTCTGGCTATTATCCACATCATTTATGTAGCCTTTTACAGTTTTCAGAGCATTTTGCTGACAACAGTTTGGTGAATTATTAATTCAGGAATAATTATCACCATCAATAGGTCAGGAAATCATGTGGTAGTAGAATGACCTCTGGACTTGAGAGGCAGAAGGTCTGGGCTTCTGTCCTGGCTTTGCTACTTATTGGTGGTGTGAACTTGGGCAAGCCGAGTCTCCTCCCTGGGCCTCAGTTTCCTCACGAGTAAAATGATGGTATGAGAATATATAGGGGGTACATATATGAGTGATGTTGTGAAGTAGAAAGGACAAGATTTGGTGGAGATGAGAGGTGAGAGTGAGGAGATGAGGATGACACTAAGGTTGTACACTTGTTGTTGGTTTTTGTCTCCAGTAGTCAAAAGGAAGTGCAAAAAAGGAAAATGGCTTGGGGAAAAAGATAATGAGTTTGGTTTTGGACTTGTTGCATTTGAGATGCCTTTTCAGTTTCAAAATGTCCAGTAGGTAAATGGAGGTGGAGGACTAAATCTCAAGAGAGAGAGATTAGGGCTGGAGATACAACTTAAGAAGGCAGTAGGTAGCCCAGTGGATAGAGTTCAGGGACTAGAGAGTCAGAAAGACTCATCTTCCTGAATTCAAATCTGATCTCAGACACTATCTGTGACCCTGAGCAAGTCACTTAACCCTGTGTGCCTCAGTTTCTTCCTCTACAAAATGATTTGGAGAAGAAAATGGCAACCATTCCAGAATCTTTTCTAAGATAATCCCAATGGGGTCACAAAAAGTCAAAGACTTCAATGCTAGGTTAAGGATTTGGGGCTTTTGTCCTGTAGGAAGGAAAGAAAGAAACAATGACATATTTCTTAAATGCCTACTGTCTGCCAGACACTGTGCTTTAGTAGGCACTTTAGAAATATTCTCTCATTTGATCCTCATAGCAACCCTGCAAGGTAGGTGCTATTACTATCCCCATTAAGGAAATTGAGGCTGACAAAAGTTAAATGACTTGCTCAAGGTCATACAACTAGCTGAAAAATAGAACTGGGAATCATCTGCTTAGAGCTGTTAATTGAACCCTTGGGAGTTGAGATCAAGCAAGACTGTATTGGAGAAAAAGAGAATAAGGTCCAGTATTGAGCCTTGAGAAGACATCCAGGGTGAGTGGGTGTGGCTTTGATGAAGATATGGTAAAGGAGACTGAGGAGTGGGCAGACCTGTAGGAAGAATCAGGAGAGAAGTACCAAGAAAACCTAGTAAGGTCAATAAGGATGAAGGCTGAAAAAAGAGCATTTGGTTTGGTGATTAAGAGATCATTGGTAATTTTGGAATGTCACTTCAATGACAAGATTGGAAGCCAGATTACAGAGGATTTAGAAAATGGAGTCAAGGGGGACAGATGGTTTTCTCAAAGAGTTTAGAAGAGAATAGGAGAGATACAAGACAACAGGTAGTGGGAATGACAGAATCAAGAGAGTTTTTTTAGGATGGTGAAGAAATGGGCATGTTTGTGTGCAGCAGGCAAGAGCCTGGAGATAGGAAGGACTGATAATAAGTGACAGTGTGGGTAGTGGTAGGAGTAACCTGCTGAAAAAGACAGGAGGGCACAGGATCAAGGATCTGTATGCAGAGGGGTGGTCATGGCAACAAGGGCCACCTGTTTATCAGAGACCTGGGGGATAGGAGACAAGAGAGAGGGGAGACTCAGCTAATGGCCTTGGGGGGGACAGCGAAGTAAGTGATGAGGTCCTCAGTTGAGAGAGTGGAGGGAGGTGGTGTGGTGGGGGAAATGAAGAGAGGAAAAGGTTTGGAATAGCTGCTTTGAAGAGCAGAATGGTAAATTATATGAGGAGTATGAACAGTTAACCTCACTAGATCAAGAAATGTGGGTTCAAATTCTGAATCCAGTACTTTTAGCTTAGGGCAAGTCCCCAAAGCTTCAGTTTCTTCATTTATAAAAATAGGGGTAATAATACCTGCATTGCTTACCTTAAAGGTTGTTCATAAAGAACATTTTGTAAATTGTAAAGCACTATTATAAATGTAAGTTGACGTCCTTGTTACAGGTTAGGACCAGACTATAGACAGTCTTCAATGCTAGGTTAAGGATTTGGGGCTTTTGTCCTGTAGGAAGGAAAGAAAGAAACAAACACATATTTCTTAAGTCCCAACTGTCTGCCAGACACTGTGCTTTAGTAGGCACTTTAGAAATATTCTCTTGTTTGATCCTCACAGCAACCCTGCAAGGTAGGTGCTATTTCTATCCTCATTTTACAGTTAAGGAAATTGAGGCTGACAAAAGTTAAATGACTTGCTCAAGGTCATGCAACTAGGAAGTCCCTCTACTCCCCTCTTTCTTGTGTCCTATCACTCAGCCATCTTCCTGCACTCAGGTCTCTGTTGAAGAAGTGGCCCTTCTTGCCATGACCTGCATGCAGATCTCTGATCCTATTCCCTTCTTGTCTTTTAAAAGCAGACTACTCTTACTTGTTATCCATAATCTCACTTATTATCAGTCTCTCCCTTTAGAGGTCACATTTAAACTCAAGATTTTCTGACTCCAGGCCCAGCACTCTATCCATAGTATCAATCAGGTGGGAATTATGTCTTGAACCCTTTCCTGGTAACTTATATTCCCTGAAGAAACTCTGAGTTGAGATATTGGTACTTTTTTTTTTTTACAAGTTCTCATACAGATGACCAGCTTTCCCCAATATTCACAAATCCACAATTCCATTACTCTCAGTTGAATTTTCACTTTTCCTTTAAGCTTTTTTTTTTTTATAAAAAAGGAAAGATTATAGTTCTCTGGAGCAGACTCAAATTTTGACACTGGTCTTGCATCTATTCTCCCCCAGTAAGACCCAGGGAGTGTTTGTTGGTTAACATGCAGCTGGTGGGCAGCTCGGGGGATATTATCAGCCCTAGTCCTCCTGAGTGACTTGGCCATTCATGTATTATTCAGAGTCTGTAACCAATGAGTGACTTCAGAGAGAAGCACCGTCCAAAGCTGGTTGCAGCTATCTTGTTCAGAGATCAGCAAAAGCATAGATCACCTGTCAGGTGAGGTCTGAGAAAAAGAAGTGGCTGAACCTTAGAAATATTTCACATTTTAAATTTTCTCCTGAGCCATACACATTCACACTAGTTCCAGCACAATGGTCTGCATACAGTAGGCACTTGGTAATTGAATCAAACTTAAAATGAACTGAGTTCATGCACAGGTACTTTTTTATCCACTCTCTTCTCTTTGGAACACAGACAGTTAAGGAACTTTCTTGAGTTCTGGTCAGAAGTTAGGCCAAGGAGAACTTAATGTCTCCACCAATTTGGTTTTCTTTGGAATTTGTTTTCCTGCTCCTGTCCTTTTATGATAAATTAGATCGATTGTAAAATAATATTCTTCAGAGTTGCTTCTCACGCCACCCACCCAAAGACTAGCTTCAAATACTCAAGTCATAAGGTTCCCTGTTCCGGTTATATACCAAGACTCTATTGTAACCTAGAGATCACTGGATTAATAGAAGTTTTAAAGACAACTTTTAAAGGAACTTAGAGGTCATATAGAGGATCTCAGAGCTAGAGCTAATAGAGGCCATGTAGCCCAGCCTTCTCAGTTTACAGATGAGGAAATGGAGGATGGTTGAGTGATTCGACAAGGTTACATAGAGAGTAAGTGTTGTGTGGTTTAATTCCCTCGATTTCATAGATAAAGAAACTGAGGTCAGGTTGGCCAGATTTATCCAAGAGTTTTTCCCAATCTCCTCTTTCTACTATACCACATCACCTTTCCATATTCCCAGTAAATAATGAGTCACAGGGTTATGGAAATACTATCCAAAGTGATAGCTACCCCTCTCTCCCACCCTATTTCCTTCTCCATCCTTTTTCTCTCCTTTTGGATGGGTCAGAGGTAACAGAGGAGCTTATAGAGAATGTATTCATTGGTTAGGGAGTGAGATTTTAAAATATCATCCCTTATTCATTTTATCCCTCATCTCAACAAGCCTTCTATTATTAGGCAGCTATGTGATCTAGTGGATACAGTATTGGACTTGGAGTCAGAAAGACCTTACCTCAAATGCTGCCTCAGAAACTTGCTACTTGTGTGATGCTGGGCAAGTCACCTAACCTCTTTCTTTTTTTTTTAATTTATTTTTTTTGCTTTTTTGGAGGGCTATTGGGGTTAAGTGACTTGCCCAAGGTCACACGGCTAGTTTTTGTGTTAAGTGTCTGAGTCCTGATTTGAACTCAGGTCCTCCTGACTCCAGAGCCAGTGCACCACCTAGCTGCCCACTACCTAACCTCTTTCTAACTCAGTTTCCTTATCTGCTTAAGGGGATAGCAAGAGCACCTATTTCACAGGGTTGAGGATCAAATGAGATGAATATATAAAGCGCTTTGCAAATCTTAATGTACTGTATAAATGCTAGTTATTATTTCACTTTTTGAACAGTGAGTGATGTCAGAGGGAAGTACCTTCCCCTTTTTTAAACATAGGTTTTCACAATATGTTTCTGATCCTTTCTTATCCCTTTCTGTTGTGACAGCCCTAGTTGTAATCAGTCCTCATTAACCTGGACTCCATAATAGCCTGTTAACTGATTATCCTTCCTCTTTCCCTACCAATATATTCCTATATGTTGTTACTCAGTTGTTTCAGTCGTCTCTGACTCTTCATGGCCCTATTTGGATTTTCTTGGCAAAGATACTGGAGTGATTTGCCATTCCTTTCTCCATCCTCTCTACCACTGCCTAATTAATCTTTCTAATGCATGCTATTACATTACTCTCCAACTTCCTCAATGATTTCTCCATTGTCCATCAAATGGAGTCCAAGCTCCTTAAATTGATATTTAAGACCCCGCACAATCTGGTTTCCATCTATCTTTCCAGTCTTACATGACTTCCCTTTCCAAAACCCACAAGAATAGGAATAAGAATATATGCTAGATCTATGATTTCAGTGGTATAGGGAACTCCCAGGTGAACAACTCTTTTAACCAATGAAGTCAGTAACTTCTTTGCAGTTTCAAGACTTAGAGAGTTGCTTAGACTCTAGAAAACCAAGAATCTAAGTGACTTGCCCAGACACAAGCCATGTGTCAGAAGTAAGACTTGAACCCTGGTCTTCTGGATTATAAGGCTATCTACCCACTATACCATAACCTACAAATGTATTGATTACCATATCCTCCTAGCCAAACTATGCTGCAGTCACACTGTACAATTTGCCATGCTTAGAACACATTCCTTTCTTTCTTGGCCCTATGCCTTTCATTATGGTATTGTCACTGTTGGAATGCCCTCCCACTAGCATCTGTCTTTTGAAATCCCATCCCCTCTTCAATGGCCCAGCTCAGATGTTATTTTCTCTATGAAGTTTTCTTCTAACAACCATTCTTTCCCACAGGCTAGAAGTATCTTTTCTGTTCTCTGAATTTCTCATAGGATTTGTCTGTATTGTATTTTACTTTCCATTATAGCTTTTATGTACATGTCTTAAAGGTTCTTCCTCAACAAGGTGTTTCTCATGCATATGTTAAAATCACACAAGATCCTTTGGTAAGTTCAACCACAGGGATAGCTTTCTCGTCAACCTCATGTTTACTCTTATCAAGTGAGCGATAAAACAGGGAGCAATGCACTCACCAAAGAGGTCAGCCTCCGTCATCAAGGATAACCTGGGCAAAGTCACAGAATTCCTTACTGATGAGGAGGCTTTAAAGGAGCTTCTCTTTGCCAATGAACCTCCTCAGTGAGATTCTGGGCTACTCAGAAAGAGATGAATCTAGCAATCCACATTAGAAAAATCAAATGGCCCAAGGCTGCATGTTAACAAAATTCTAACATGTAGTCTGGGCAGCCTATTCCATAAGTCCAAACTAACACCATGGACATGTACTTCAGATGAACAGTGAGCTGGGTCCAGAAATGAATAGGAAGAAATCAGACTGGACTGCACTAAGGAAATTGCACTGATCCCCAAACAGGCTTTGACAGCAAAGTTTACCTTTTCAGCAATGGTACTCTCCTCCTGTTACTATGTGGTTATGAACCATAGACTTTCCCTGTTATAGAAGAATCAATATTATAAGTGACCCAAAGGATATAAGAGATGCATAGTGGGTGAAAGGTGGGCTGCATCACATTATAAACAATGACTTCTAAACAAAAGAATAAATAAAGGACACAATCAAGGACACATGACCAGAAAAGGAGGAGAAGGCATGGATTGATGGCTCACACCACTGAGGTCACAGATTCATTGGAGTGCTGCAGTGGCCATCTCCCATTTCCCCTATTGGAGCACAAAGTCCTTGATAGTAGGGACAGTGTGCCATTCATATTTATCTCCTCTTTACCCTTTCCCCAACAAATGTCTAATGCCTAGTTCATAACAAGTGCTTAGTAAATATTTATTGAACAAATGATAGATATGTGTACAATACATTTATAGGCCATATAAGGCAGCTAGGTGCACAGTGGAGAGAGTGCTGTGCCTGGAGTCAGGAAGACCTGAATTCAAATCCAGCCTTGGAAGCTTTTTAGCAGTGTGACCCTGGTAAGTCACTTAACTTTTCTCTGCCTTAGTTTCCTCAAATATAAAATGGGGAAAATAACAGCACCATCTCTCAGGGTTTCTGTGAGGATCAAATGTGGAAATACTTATAAAGCTCTTTGAAAACCTTAAAGCACTATATAAGTGCTACTATCTATAGTTCCATTATTAATATAAAGCCATGTTTGTATTAATATGTAACTAAGTAGTAACATAAAACTACTTATTGTCCAATTATTATTTATATAAACTGTAATAACAATCATAAGATCATAGATTCAAAGCTACAAGAAACCTTAAAGATTTAGTCCAGCTTCCTTGTTTGAGGAAAACTGAGGAATAGAGGCCCAGAGAAGTTAAATGTCTAGAGGCATCTGGGTAGCATCGTGGATGGAATACCAAACCTGGAGCCAGGAAGTCCTGGGTTCAAATCTTGCTATAGATACTAGATGTGCGGACCTGGACAAGTCACATAAGGTGGGCTGCATCACATTATAAACAATGACTTGCAATTGGACCTGGGCAAGTCTGCCTCAGTTTTCCTTATATGCAAAATGGGGATAATAATAGCCTGTACCTCCCAGGGTTGTTGTGAGGATCAAATGAGATAATATTTGTAAGTGCTTTACAAACTTAAAATTCTACAAATGCTAGCTGCTTTTATTGTTATTGTTATTACTGTTATCTCAAAAGTCATACAGGTAAATAAATTACAGAAAGGGGACCAGAACTAAGGTCCTCTGACCTCAAATTCAGCATTTTTTCCATTGCACTACTATACCTCTGTACAACTGGGTCCTCTGTCTACCTACACTCTCCTGGTCTTGATTGTGTTTGTAGATCTTTGGTGCACAAATTAATAAAATGAATAAAAAGGTAAATTTTGCTGTCAAAGCCCACCAAGCACTTCTAATCTGAATCATGGACCTTTTGTTTGGGTTTATGTTTTAGGGAGTCTTTCAGGGACCAGGTTCAAGATTTGTGTGACCTAGATGTTCTTGAGCAGTGGTGTAAATGTCTGTTTTTGCAAACTAGATGATTTTCAATACATTTACTTTTTAAAGGAAACGTTCTGAGAAGACTAATCTCCTCTTTTACAAATTGGCCTGTCAGAGAAACATAAAATTCTAAATTGTCAAGAACTTTAGATCACTTATCCCATTCCCTCATTTTAAAGATCAGGAACTAAGGAGGAGATGTGACTTGTTTAAGGTCACAAAGTAAGTACTGATGCTGGAACCACATCCTAGACCTTCCACCTTTGTCCAGTGCCATTTTATTTATCATTTTCATAAAATAAGGGTATACCTTTACTGGTACATAGAAATTTCCTTTCAAATGAGGAAGTTAGTACTTGTTTTCCTTCTATTACAGGTGTGGGAAGAAAAAGGCACCAAAACTGTCCTTCCAGACATAATGGCATGCCTCCCATCCCCCACCCCCCCTTTTTTTTTGGTGATGATGGCAAGAGGGGTGAGTGGGTAGGGTATGGAGGACTAGTCACAACTGAATGCTACACAGATAAGAAACAAAAGCAAGGGTGGAAGACTGCAACTTTCCCATCTTTTGGTAAAGCCCAGTTCTCTAGCTTAAGTCTAAGGCCTGAAAGTAGAAAAAATTAATTTGTCTTTGTATTCATTAGGGCTTAATTGTTCTCTAGCTGGTTAAGGTTAATTCAGTGGAGGCAGCTTGGTACTATAGGAAGAACTTGGATTTGGTGACAGAAAGCCTGGGTTCAAATCCTGCCTCTGTCACTTATACCTATGCTATGATAGGCAACCTCTCTGAGTCTCAGTTTCCTCATTTGTAAAATATGAGAGGATTGGGTTAGGTGACCTCTGAAGTCCCTTTTATCTCCAAATCTATAGTCTTATGAACAGTGTTAAGCTTTTCCAAATAGTTTTCCTTTAGCATAGACTATGCCTCAGCTTTTGATAACTTCAGGTAGAATCTCTTCCCTCCTCTGAACTTCGGAGTCAGCACAATAGTATTTGGCATTTGGCATTTACTGCTCTGAAGGGTGGGTACCAAGTCTTTAACCTGCTTTTATTTTTTTTTTTCCTTGCTTGAAGGTATTTATTGATCTCCTTAGGCCAAGAGACACACCTGTCAGATAATTGGCCTTTTCCTCTGAAGCTTTCTCATTCCAATCTGTCTGATTCAGATCCTGGGTAGTGTATGCCTAAAGGCAAGGTCCAAAGACCTATTTCTTGGCTGAGTAAGAACACAAGAGGTAAGAAGTGAAAGGTGCCATAGAGCCCTACTCCAACTTCCTTCACTTTACTGATGTGGAAAGTGAAACCTAGAGAGTGATTTGCCCAGTACCAGAGCCAGGATCCAAACCCAAATCCTGACCAAAGATATAATACTTTTTCCTCTTCACTATACTGAGAAGGGTGTGGATTTCCTCCCTCTACCCCAGTTCTTTAAAATGAACTCTGTTCCCTGGAAAATTGCTTTTACTCACTGCTGTATAAATTCCTAGTCCAATGGCTAGAAAAATCTGTCTCAGCCTTTTCCAACTGCTGTGGAACGTGGAAGTAGAACCAGGAAATATGGACATGAATAGGCCTGACCCCAATCACATTCCTTAGGATTCTATTCTCTTTAACTCACTTGGCCTGTGGCACAACCTAGCCACTCTCTGCTTCGTGTTACATAGCAACACCTGTTTGCCAAAGGTGGGACCTCTCTAGTGAAACATTCTTGTTCCCCTACTGTGAAGTTTAGCATGAGCAGGTAAGAGCACTCAGTACAATCTAGGAATAAATTTCTGGTGGAGAACAAAATTCCAAGATATTTTTCTAGGAAAATAATTTCCCATTCTTAAATCTGCCCTATTTTTTTTCTCAATAAAGAGTGGTCAACTGTTTTGTGTTCATTTTGGATGTGGTTGGTTGGCCAAGAACCTAGGAAAATAATTTGATTTTAAAAATAATTTTGCCATAGTTTGAATCAGGATACAGCCAACCACATCACATGTCTAGACACACCTGGAATCCCCCTTTGATAGAAGGCCATTCCAATTCTCTTGATTACCTGCCCTATATTCTAGCCAACTGTGAAGAAAAAGAAAAATGTACTATAATTTTTTCCACAGAAATACAGGATATCAGAGCTGGAATCAACCTTGGAGGTTAGTGCACCTTCCTCATTTTACAGATGAGGTAGAAAGAGGTGAAGTTTTCTTTTTCTGTTGGTCATAATGAGTCCAAGAGAATGAAGTTTAATTGTTCCACTTTTGAACCCAAAGCGATCTTTCTAAAAATACTAGTCTTCTGTTATAATTTGCAACATAATGAATTCTATGAAAATGATAGTTAGATGATATTTCAATTTGGTAAATTCAAAACTGGTTGAATGGATAGATCACAGAATACTTAATAATGGTTCTATCCCAGCTCTGAAGGTCTCTACTGGAGGCCAAAGGGATCTATCTGTGTTACTCAAAATTTTTATCCATCTCTTGGATAAAGGTCATGCTTATTATATCTGCAGATGACTCAAAGTTAGGTGGAACGTGTAACACACTGGTTAACAAAAAAGCAGGATCTAAAAAAATCTTGATGGGCTAGACAGAGGGATAGGGAACCCTTAGCCTCAAGGTCACATGTGGCCTTCTAGGTCCTTGGGTGTGGCCTTTTGACTGAGTCCAAGTTCTACAGAATAAATCCTTTTTGTTAAGGGTATTTGTTCAGTGAAGTTTGGATTCTAACCACTGGAGCATTAGGTTGAATCTAATGAGATGAGATTGAATAGTGTTAAATGCAAATTCATACATCTGGATTTTGTTAAAAAAAAAAAAAAGAACTTTACTGGGACATGATCGGGGAAGGCATGGCTAGAGAATGGTTCATCTGAAAAATATTAGGAGGTTTGGGGTGGACTACAAGTTCAATACAGATCAATATGGCAGCCAAAGAAACTAATGTAGCAAAAAACTAAGAGCACAGAACCAGGAAGATGGTAATAATCCCATTGTATTCTGCCTTGGTATATGTATAATGTGGTACTTCAGGAGACTGTTAATTCCTCTTCCATTAAAATCTTCAAGCAAAGGCTGCATGACCACTTGTTGGGTATCATACTGTGGGGATTATTTTTCAAAGATGGATTGTATTGGATGATATTAAGGTCCTTTGCAATGGTGAGATTCTGGATTCTCTATAGACTGTCTACTTAGCCTCTCCCCTACTTTCTTTTCTTAATTAGATTATGTTGAATAATAATAATGATAATAGCTAAAATTTGTATAGTCCTTACTATGAGCCAGGTACTGTACTAAATGGTTTACAATCACGATGACATTTGATCTTTACAGCAACCATGGAGATAGGTGCTATTATCCTCATTTTATATATGAGGAAACTGAGACAAACATTGGTTAAGTCTAGAGTCACATAGCTAGTAAGTGTCTAAGGATGGATTTGAACTCAGGTCTTCCTGACTCCAGGTCCAATGCTCTATTTTTTTTGCCACCTAGCATTTGTATTGATTTGTATTTATATTGTATTGAATACCATTATTTTTTTTTGGGGGGGGGGGGGAGGGATGGGGTAGGGCAGAAACAAGCATTTAAGTGCCCACTATGTGTCAGGGTACTGTGTTAGTGTTTACAAATATCTCATTTGATGAGAACTATTATCAATATCATTTTATAATAATTAGTTATGGGACAAACCAAAGAAAGAGACCAATACAGAACTCTGGTGATTGATTATTGCCGAGTGACTCAAGTACAAACACTGATCCCTGCAGCACTTGAGCAATGAGGTGGAATTTCACGAATACAGGGGTCCAAGTTCCAAGTGGGCTGAGAGAACAGGAACAGGAGCAATTACCCTCACTATTTGACACTAATGCAGTGCACAGGTTTGAGGAGTGGCTGACATTCTCCTGGTTATATATTTCTAAAATGTGACTGGCTCCATAGAGCAATTCCCATAGACTGTCATCCGGGGTTGCAGGTGCCAAGTATTGTGTCAAGGTAGTTTCAAACTCAGTTTTTCTGGGAAGAGGAGGGGAGGGAGGGAGGGAGAGAGAGAGAGAGAGAGAGAGAGAGAGAGAGAGAGAGAGAGAGAGCACAGACTCACAAAAGTATATATGGGAGGGGTCAAATTGAAGAGAAAAAGTATGGAATCTTGAGTGGAAGGTGGGGGGAGGTGTTATGGCAACTGGGGATGCTGGCAGGCAGTGACGCCTCTTGAAAAAGGTGGGTGGACTTTGATAAGCTGCTGTAAGAAGGGTGTGCCACTGGCAACTCTCCATGTGCAACTGAAAATCAGGTTTTCCTTTATAGCACACAAGTTGTGTTATAGACTGTGGACTCTTGCTTGTCCTATACTTAAATATTCTGACAGTGATTTCCAACTTTTTTTCCATTTCTTTGCAACAAACAATTCCATTTGATATAGATTTATTCATTTTAATTAGATTGAAAGAAATATGACTTAGGACTGAGAAATTGAATAAAGGACATTATCAAGGACACATATGAATGGGAAAGGTCATGGGTTAATCACAAATTGAGGGTGGAGTATAACAGATGGATAGCCTCAAGATTGTACTGGTATCCCCAAAGAATTAAAAGAACCAGAGGAATGCGCCTCTGGTGCCTTGAGTGAATCCTCTTTGAAAGATTTATGCAAAAACATGTACAAGAATTATGCAGAAGGAGGTGGTATGGGTAGGCTGCTGTTGGTACTGGTAGGGTATGTAATGTCAACTTCTAGAGAGTAGGAATTGTTTCATTCTTGGTATCCTTAGGCCCTAACACACTGCCTGGCAAGAGGCTTAATAAATGTTTGTTGATTGTTTGGGAGTGCTTGTAAAAGCATAGATTCATTAAGTATTGAATAAACATTAATTTTACTTGATTTATTTAATTTTTATTTTAAATAATTTTAAAAAATAGTTTACAGAATTTTTGCAATATCTCCATGAGAAAGAAGGGAGCTACCAAACTAGCACTTGGAATCACTATGCTTAAAGAAAAAAGGTCAACAGAAACTATTCCTTCCATCTTAAAAAAAAAAAAAAGTTGCTTTTTCCCATTTTAGAATGGAACTATGGAAATGATTCCACTGAACTCTACCATTATCAGGACACATTTGGAGTACTGTTTTCAGTTCTGAGCATCACTTTTATGAATGTCAGTGATAAGTTGGAGTGCTTTTACAGTACTGAAACCAGGATGGTAAAAAGCCTTGAGATCATGATCACTGATTGAAGAAACAGCTTAGAAAAGGCTTTGGGGTAGAAACAGAAACAAAAACTGCCTTCAAGTATTTATTTTTTTTCTGGCGGGCAATTGTGGTTAAGTGACTTGCCCAAAGTCACAGGGCTAGTAAGTGTGTCAAGTATCTGAGGCTGCATTTGAACTCAGGTCCTCCTGACTCCAGGGGCAGTGCTCTATTCACTGTGCCATCGAGCTGCCCCAGTATTCAAGTATTTGAAGGGCTATGAAGCAAAACAGGAAACAGATTTGTTCTTCTTGGTCCTAGATGGTAGAACTAAGAAGATTAGAACACTCTGGTGGTATTGGCTTGGTATTAGTAAAGACTGTTCTGAAGTTACAGCTATCCTGAAGTGGAAGAGGCTGCCTCTGAAGGCAGTGAATTCTCCCACACAGATCGATATTCAAGACTACTTGGGAGAGGTATTCTTGCTCAGTTTAGATTTGGATTAGATGGCTTTTGAGGTCTTTTCTAACTCTGAAATTCTGTGATTATTTTTCTGGAAAGGAAAGGGAACATTGTCAATTGATTGTGTTCTAGGATAAGTGGGGGATTATTTACACTTCAATAGGGGCAGGCTTTGCAGAAAATATGTGGCCAGAGGCCTAGGTAGAAGTCTTTCCAGGCTTATGGTCAGTGGGTTGAGGGAAGGTGTGGAAGGTGTGGCACAAGTGGGAGAAAGAGAAGTCAAAAAAGAAAAAAAAAATGAGGTCTCTGGGAGGAGGGAGTAAAAGGGAGCTAAAGGGAAGATAAGAAAATTGATGCAGGAAGTAGCAATTTGGTAGGAAAGCTTAAAACTGTGATGAATTATTTGAATTTATGTTCATTCATCAATTTGGAGATGATAGATATAGTTAGACCAGTGGAAAGAAAAACATGATTTTTTGCATTGGAGAAATGACTGCAGTTGTTTAAAGTATGATGAAAGGGAATGAGATTTAACAGTGTTGATGATGAGGAAAGGAGAAGTCTGAAAAGTCTCAATGGAAGACATCGGATATGGCTATGACTGAACAGTTTATGTTTTGTCCTTTTGTTATTTTGAGTCTCAGTCTCTTTTCTCTCAATCTTTACCAGCTGAAAGTCTGGTGCTAGATTTTTGTAGCCCTCAAGTGTGTATGAATCCCATCACATTTCAGCATTTTGGCTATCCTTCTCTGGACCTTTTCAATATCACTAATGTTTGGATGTTCAGGAAATGAACACCCAAAAGTTTACCCTTTCAGAACGTTGTAATGTAGTAAAAGCATTCATCTTTTCTTTGGATACCTAAAGCCACTTGGAATGAACCTAGGTCTCCCTCCTACTGCTCCTTTAATATTTCCATTCCTGTGCCAAATCCTAAATCATCCCAGATTTAGTATACAGGCCTACCACGTGCTAGGAAAAAAAGAAATATCAGAGAACCAACTACTTTTATTTCATCTGAACTACTGAGAAAGTTCCTGGATGTCCCTTGCTGACTAGAATTAGAAGAAATTTTAAACAAGTTACATTCATTGTTCCTAAAACAGATTTTTATTGAACTCCAGTGCTTGGTGGGTTCATGACTGATATGTGGTTGGTTTTTATGTTTACACTCATGCCAAGTTTCATTGATGCTTTTTAACATCATTGAAACTTTTGTGGAAGGGAGAATATGTGTGAAATGTTTTGGAACATTTGGTCATGGAAGGCAGTAACCCAGGCTCCACTACTGTAGTCCTCTACATAATTTCCTGGCCATTATTTCCAAAGGGTGTGGGGCTTGTATTATATCCCCTCCCCTCCCATCCCATCCTGCTCCCTTTTATCTTCCTCTATTAGAATATAAGCTCCTTGAGAGTACAGACTGGCTTGCTTGACTATTTTATTTCTGGCTTTTAGCACAGTGCCTAGCACATAGTAAACACTTAATAGATGTTCTATTTTTAGTTTGTAGGAAACAAGTAGATCCTCACATCCACATTTCTTTTGACAGATGATGAAAATGACTTGCCCAAAGAAGCTCATTTAATGGGAAGGTCAGAACTCAGATGAATGTACTTTGCCTTACTGGCTCTGGTTTGCTGTGCTCACTTCAAGTAATTTCTTTAGGGTCCTTATCTTTCCAGGGTAATGCATGCAAAATCAAAAATTACTTATTGAGCACCTATCATAATATGTGCTTAAGACATTGCATTAGGGACTGTTGTTGATACATAGATGAAAAAGATATGGGCTGTGTCCTCAAGGTATTTATAGCATGCTTCTCAGATTAGTAGGACTGAAACAAATCTCTCAAAAAGATTTAGTAGGTGTCACCTCTTTACCTACTTTTTTGTTGTTGTTCAGTCATGTTTGACTTCTTGTGACCCTATTTGGGGTTTTCTTGGCATATACCAGAGTGGTTTGCCATTATATTTCTCCAGCTCTTTTTACAGATGAGGAAAGCAGGGCAGAGTTAAGTGACTTGCCCAAGGTCACACGGCTAGTAAGTGTCTGAGGTCAGATTTGAACTCAGAAAGAGGATTCTTCCTGACTCCAAGCCCAGTACTATATTCACTATGTCCACCTAGTTGCCCCTCGCCTACTTTTAGTGAGATGTTATGATATGAACTCTCTCCTTTCCTTCTCAAGATTTCTTTATAGCTTTACTAATGCTTTCCTCCTATTTGTTGTTCGGTTATTCAATTGTGTCCAACTCTTTATGACCCATGGACCATGGCACGCCAGGCCCTTCTATTCTCCACTATCTTCTCAGAGTCTGTCCAAATTCATGTTCATTGTACCCATGGTACTACCTATCCATTTCATCCTCTGTTATCCCTTTTCCTTTGGCCTTCAATCTTTCCCGACATCAGAGTCTTTTCCAATGTGTCCCATCTTTTCCTTATGTGGCCAAAGTATTTAATCTTCAGCTTCAGTATTTGATTTTCCAGGGACTAGCTTGAAACAATTTAAGTATTGAGTGATGTGACCTTCTTGCTGAGCAAGGGGGCTCTCAAAAGTCTTCTCTAGCACCATAATTCTAAAATGTCAGTTCTTTGGTGTTCAGTTTTCCTTATAGTCCTACTCTCAAAGCCATACATTGCTACTGGAAAAAAAATATATAGCTTTGACTATACAGACCTCTTATCTCAGAAGAAATATCCCCTTCACCTAGGCTTTTCTTCCCATCCATACTGAACTCCTCCAAGACCTTGCCCTAAGAGTTCTACTTCTCTACTCAAAAACAAACAAAATTCCTTCCTTTGAACTGACTTCCCACCCGAACCCCTACCCCTCAAGCTGTATGTAGTTCTAATCCTAATCCCTTTCTAATTTGGGTATTTTGGCACTTTTATTTTTTCACACTTTTAGTAGCCTGACTCTTCCTTTACCACTAATTTATTTGTTTAATCCCTTATAATTGATCTTTTGACTCCATTATCCTACAAAAACAAAAGGTTCCCTTAGTTTAGCTAATCCCATGTTAAAAGATTCTTTTCTCATTCCTTATTCTTTTTTGATTTCTCCTAGACTAAGTAGTCCCACTATGTACTTTTCTTTGAAGAGCCTTTTTCTGCTCCCTAGGTTTCTGTGACCACGATCCCCCTTCTTCTCTTTAACTTCTTTTTCTGTCTCTGTTGCTGGCTCCTTTTTTTCCTCTTGTTACCCCTAAAATGCAGATTCTTCCCCCCCCCATCCAGGTTCTGAACTTGGTCTTGTCTTGGGCCTTTCATTTCTTCCCATGACTTGGGCCAGTATGACTATTTGGATGATTCCCAGATCTCTTTTATCAGTCCCAAGTTCATCCTGCAACTTCAATTTTAACATGCCCTAAACCAAAATTATTTCCCCTTTTTTCTCTCCACCATCTTATCTGCCCTCCCCTAAAAATAAGAGTTATGAATTATTCCTTTTTAGAGGCAGTAGCAGTAAAGGAAACAGATATGGCTGCTGGATTTGCAGTTAAGAAGAAAGACCTATGTTCAAATCCCACCTCCGTCTTTTAGTAGCTGCTTGATCCTAGACTAGCCACTTAACCTGTCAAAGCCTCGTTTTCCTTCTCTCTAAAATGAATGTTAGCTGTGATAGCTTCAAGTCCCTTCCACCTCTGTATGATCCTATGGAGTTGGACCCTTTAGCCTCCTAGGCCCCTTCTGGTTCTAAATGTCTGGTGATGTTTCTATTCATACTACTACTATTCCCTCAATTACCCAAGTTATGACCCTCATCTTGGATTCTTGTTTTTCTGCCCCAACCGTCAATCCTTCCAAACACATTTCATTTCCATTCCCATTAAATTAGTCCATGCCATTTTACCTCTTTCACGAACTGCTGAAGTAGTCTTCTAAATGTTCTCAGGACTTACCTCTCTCCTATCAATCCATACTGTACATCAATGCCATATTCATGTTAAAAGCATAGATGTGCTGATTCCATGCCCTACTTAGAAACTTTCAGTGGCTCTCCACTGTCTTAATAAAGTCAACTGGCTTTGCCTTAGAATACAAGACCCTTCACTACTTAGTCCCAAGGGACCTTTCCAATCTTTCCCCCTTACGACTCCCCTGTACAGAGCCCAAGTTTCAGCCAAACTAGACTTCTTGGAACTCCCCAAAGAACTGTTTTGCTTTTTCACTTTCACAATTCATGAAGCTTTTTCACCTGGAATGCCTTCCTATATATCCCATCTCATCAAAATTCTACTTTATTGAATAAATAAGAGAAATTATTAGAGATGAAATAAGATAGATTTGATTATATGGAAAGGAAGTTTTTTCAAAAAGCAATATATTCAAAATAAAAATGAAAGAAAAAATGAGAAAAATCTTTGTCATAAAATACTAAAATCAGACTTTTCTGATAAGAATAAAATGTTCAAAATCAGTAAGAAATTGACTCACATTTATAAAAAGCAACATTCTTTCTCCAATAAAGAGGCAATCAAGGGACATGAATAGGCATTTATCAAAAGAAGCATGGTCAATAACAACCAAAAAATTCAAACTGCCTAATATGAGAAAGCAAAATAAAATAATTCTGAGATATACCATCAGACAGTCAAGTTTAATCCAACAAGCAGCTGTTAAGTAAGTGCCTACCCATGAACCTGGCAAAGGAATAGGGGCAGAGAGCTTGTCTTTGTGCTTTCACTGATAGAGGGAACTCTTGGATGCCAAAGTTCCCTCTACCAACTCAGGTCAACACCTCTGAAACTTAACACTCTTAAAGAATTGCCCAAAGCACTGAGAAGT
This sequence comes from Petaurus breviceps papuanus, assembly GCF_028583685.1. Classification (NCBI taxonomy): domain Eukaryota; kingdom Metazoa; phylum Chordata; class Mammalia; order Diprotodontia; family Petauridae; genus Petaurus; species Petaurus breviceps. The sequence goes on from NW_027187358.1 coordinate 20,363,201, forward strand.
TAAGTGACTTTCCCAGGCAGGATCACACAGCCAGCCTGTGTCAGAGGTGGAAACTGGCCTCCTTTATCCACTGATACTACACTGTCTCTCAAGTAGGCCCATTGGCAAAGATGTTTTTAAAATGCTAAAAGTCAATGTTGGCATTGGTGAGATGAGATAAAATAGGTGGAGTTGGGAATTGCACAATCCCTTGGAAAATAGTATATCAGTGTGCATTCAGAGCTCCTGAACTAACTGTTCATGCCCTTTGGTTCACTGACCTCACCTGCTAGGACTAAACCCTAAGGATGTTGTTGAAAGGAGAAAAAAAAGGCCACTTGTATGACATTATTAATAGTACCATTATTCACAATAGCAAAAACAAACAAGCCACTAGCCTAGCAATTTGGGGATAGCTAAAAAAAATGGTGGAATATGACTATAATGGAATATTAATGTGCCATAAGGAATAAGGGAAGACAGAAAATGAGGCAGATATGGAAGAATATTCAGAATAATATGTGTGTTTGTGTGTGTATACATACTGATGTAAACTTTGTGAGACAAACAAAAAGATAAAATCTGGAGGAAAAAAACCCCACCACACAGAAAAGCTCAGAAGGAGACAGAGAAACACGATATTTTTGTTAGAGGGAAAAGATTTTTTAAAATTATTGCAGATAATTTGGAGTTTATGGTTTACATACAGTCATTGCGGCTGCAAAAAAAAGTTTCCTTCAAGTCATGATCCTCTATGCATTTAGATAAGATCTGTCAGATAGTAAGCATGGCTCATACCCTACTAAATTCAACCAACATTATACACCTACAATGTGAACAGCATTTTCCTAAGCACTGGAATTATGAAAGTAGGTAACACACAGAACCAGGAACAAGGAGTTTGCAACTAAATAAATTAATATTTATTTAATTGAAAAAAGAAACCAGATCTGACTAAGACCGAAGGGTTTGTGTCCCCTCAAGAGTTTGCAGAATTCAGAGATGACTGAAGCTCAGTGAGAGAGAAGGTGCTTTGTTTGAAGCTAATAAGTATTGGTAATAAGCCCAGCATGATGGAAACACTGAAGGCATGGTTCCAGACCCTAGTGTCTGAAGGAGCAATATTGGCCTGGTCTGGTTTCAGTTACCATCTCTTGGCCTGTCTCTAAGCCTGTCTTTCTTGAAGAGTTGGGGGTGGTTATGTTAGAAAAGGATTTCATGGGTGCTTGGCAACAGTGGCAAGCTGGTGCTGAATTGCCCACCATCTTGGCAGTGTCATAGCTGGTCATCACCCTATCTGCTTTCATGACAACAGCTTGCCCTGCCTTTGTGGGCCATGGCAACACCTAGTTGAGGGATGAGAGTGGCAGGGATCTTTTTATACACCAGCTTGTCGTCTGGCAATGGCAACCCCTAGTTAAATAGGACCTTTCCAGTGTGGGTAGAACCTGCCAGAGCTTGTGCTCCCCTGGCACAGCTTTCAGAAACCTGCGCAATCTGATTTCTACAGCCCTGCCTAGACGACAATCAGAAGAGAGAATCTAGATATAGCTTCAGTGCCCAACTAGAGAATTTACACTTGACAAGAGCATATGGCACCAAACATATAGGTCTGTTGGGGGGAATTTCTTCTAAGTGAATTTCACCTAGCTTGCTTTAAAAAAAAATTTTACTTATTCATTTATTCATTTATTTATTTTTGCGGTGGATGGCATGCTGTGAGGGGGAAAAATCTAGTTGTAGTTCATTTTGCTAAATGACCCTACTTAGCAGCCTCCTGCTGGCACTGGATACAGCAGGAGTCTATCACCGGCTTGGAAAATGCATTGCAGGAAATAGACAATTGCCATTTGTAGTTTTAAAAGAAGATGAATTGAATGTTCTCTAGCCCTAGTTTAGACCTGGCCTTAAGGTGGGATGTGGTTTACACCACAGATGTGTTAAATCTCCTTACCTAGAAGGATTTGGTTTTTCAGAGTCAAGCACCTTGCTAGAAATCCAGACTCTGCTGTAACTCCAAGTAATAGGGAGGATGCACTTTCTTTAATTGTGTTAAAGAATTATAGGTGTAAATTTATAATAGTGTCTAATACTGTTTAACTCTGAATCTGCTTTGAAAACCAATCCCTTAAGAAATAACTTTGTGCCTATACTGGAGGACTCCAAATTTGAAAAGTCAAATTTAAATATGTTAATTATTTTCTGTGAAGAGAATAGGGTAGATAGGGAAGAAATTTGGGGGAAATTATATTCTGAGAAACCTAGCTTGTGAGGGTTCTTTTTTTGTTTTAATAACAATTCAGGGAATAATAATACTTTTTGTTTTCATAATATTTGCAGTATTTACCTCAGGGTTGTAGCTAGAATAACATAGGATCATGTGTATCAAGTAATAAAACATATATAGGAGAGGGAGATCTCAAAAGTTTTAGTGTTGTAAGTTTCCACACACCCTGTGTAGAGCTGTTAAAGGTTTTGCAGAATGCTTTACATATACTATCTCAATGAAGTCCTATGTAAATAGAAGGTCTGTTCTATTCCAATCGCGAGGTAAAATTCAGGAGGCATTTAACCTGTATGGCTACACCACACGTGGACCGGATGTGAGATGCGTGTGCTTGAAGGGTGGGTTTCTAGGAATTCCTCCGGGATCCCAGTGGAACTGTGTCGGGCGACAGCTGAAAGGACATCGGGATGTCGCGAAGAAAGACGCCTTGGACCTCCTGTGCCCATCACCGCCCCGCGCTTCCGTAAACATCTGGGTTGTGGGTGACTGCCCGGATTTAAGACGGTCCAGCCCCAGCCGCCGAGATTCCCGCGCCGCCATCCCCGGGCTAGAGATTGTCGCCCCGGGGAGGAGCCTCGCCCAGGGCCCGCCCGCCGCCCCAGGTGCAAGGGTCCCCTCGGCTCACGTTATCTCGGGCCAGCAGCTGCAGCCGCGGCAGCCGCAACCCGGAATGCACTAAATAGTGAATGAGCGCAGGTCTCCCCCTTACCTGGCGGGGTCTCTTACCAAACCCCTCCCCAGGCCAAAGGAACCAGGGAGGGCTCTCCTTTTCATGTGATAGTAATCGGAGACTTTTCCGTTACATGAGGCTCCCAACAAAAGATTGTAATTCCACCAGCTTTGTTTAGGAAGGTACCAACCGCGAGGCTCGCCTCCCCCCTCGGGGCGGGCTCCGCCAGGCCCCCTCCGGTAGCGCCCCTCGCGCTCCATCTCCGCGGCGCGATCGCCCGTGAGGAGCCCCCCTCTCCATCCTCCGGCGGCTCCCGCTTACGGGAAGGGCGGCCCAAGGTGCCGTTTCACCCCGCCTTCTCGTTCCCTTCTCCCCCGCACCCCGGCCTTGTGGTACGGCCTTCGTTTCCTCTACAATGCTTTATGCTAATCAAGTGACATCACCACTAAATACACAGTGAGTGGCTACTGATTAAATTACAAACCCGCAGCCGCTGCAGAAAGGTTGGAGGAGGAGGAGGGAGGTGTGCTCCTGCTGCCCCTGGAAGCTTTGGAGGGGAGTGGTGAATGGGAGCAGCATGCTTGGCTTTTTTTTCCCCTCCTACTTAACATTTCTTTAAAAAGTAGGATTTGGTGCCCGGTGGACTTTTTTTTTTTAACTCCTCTTTTTGGGTCGGTCATATAAAAAAAATTTTTCAGCTTTAGGCTGGGTACCCCAAGGAAGAGGAACAAGGAGGAAGCTGCCCGTCCAAGTGGGAAATCCGCCCTGGACTCAGCCGGATTCCGCCGCAGCCCCCCTGTTAAATCGCCTCGACGCGCTTGCCGGGCTCTTGAGAAGGAAGCCTTATCTGCGGGAGGTTCAGTTTAAGCCAGTCTTCCAGGGGCAACAGGAGCCCACCAGCTCGCGAGGAAGCTGCTCTTGTGGTGGTGGTGGTGTTGGATGGATGTTGGAGGGGGCAGGAGTGGGATTTTCCTGCTGCTGTCCGTCGGGGGGTTACACTGGGCATAATGGAATTACAAAGAACGTCCAGTATCTCAGGGCCGTTGTCTCCTGGGTATACGAGTCAGGTGCCTTACAATTACAATCAGCTAGAAGGAAGGTTCAAACAACTCCAAGGTAAGCCCCCCTCCCCACCCACTTTCCTGAAAGCTTTGTCTTGATGTGATGCTATGTTAGGGCGGAGTGTTCTGGATGCTTTATTTATGCCATATGGTATATGATCCTAATGAAGACCCAAGGCAGAAACTGCTTGGCAGGCCCATCTAATTGCCACTAGTTGGCAGGGCTCTTCCTTTACTGTATTTATTTTTTTTTTTCAAACTTAACTCTTCTGCCCTTTTTCTTTTAGAGTAGTCAAATGCTTGATTAAGGTCTTTCCTTTTCTTTCTCTGGTGTCCCGATGGCTCTTCTTATTGGCAGGTATCAGCCCTCTGGCCAGTTTCACATTCACACCCCCCTCCCCCCATGCAAATACTCTATTGGTATGCAGCGGTCTGATAGCTAGCATCCAAACAAACGTATCCTTTCTCTCCCACCCCCACTCTAGCCTCTGTGTGAAACAGTAAAGGTGTTAAGAGGGCCCTCTCAGACCCAGTGGTTTAGAACAATAGCAAAGGGGAGGAGGGAGTGGTCTTTTTGTTCCTAAGGCTTCTTTAAATTACAGTTTTGACTTGGTGCTTAATCTTGGAATTTTAACTCTTTTGATGTATTGTGTGTGGGGAGAGGGATTGGGATTGGAGAAGGTGAGGAACACAATTTATCCTGCAGCCCTTCCTGTCAATTTTGCCTGATAAACAATTTTTTATGATAGCCACTTGTTTTCAATTGCATTAATATAGAGTGGATTTCTAGACATCATCATGATATCTGGAGAATAACATTGGTAATTGTATTTTCAACTTTCAGCAGAGGATGTTTCCCAGGTCTACATATATAGGTGTCTGTATATGGGTTTAAGTTGACTTAAAAGCCTCGACTCTAGTGCCAGTCAAAGTTGTTATTGAATGGCTTGGAACATGGTTTTTGCTCTGGGTATACCAAACTTAATATTCCCTTGACTTCTAAACTGAAATAACTAAGGCAATATTGTAAGGTTTATAACATGAAAAAATGAATTTATAACTGGGAACAGAACATCTCTGGAATCAGTAAATGGGCCCAGAATGGATCAAATGCTATGAAAAATTAGTCTAAGTCGATTGTGTATGTTTCTTATTTTAACTCTTCTCATTGCCACAAATGTGGTTCCTGTAAGAAGGAAGGAAGAAGCTCTGCTCTAAGAATGTTATTCTGGGGGGTTTGGGAAGAGGAGGAAGAGGGAAGGAATATTTCATTCATAGGTTTATTTATCTTACGAAATAGCTGACAGTAATGACATAGCTGGAAAAGGAGAGAGAAAATGACAAACTTAAACATTTGTTTGAGTATACAACATTCTTTGGCCAATTTACCAAAAAGGAAGTTTTGAGATAGATCTGTTGGGGGAAAAGTACATGTCTTCTTCATTCTGATTAAGATCCCAGAATTCATAGTTATTTTAAGAAAGCAAGTTGAATGAGCCATCCTGGATGGTTGTGGTTTGCTCGTTACCTTTTGGATTTAGGGGAAGGGCCTCTGTAACTTTAACCTTCAGAAAGTGGTTTCACCCCCTTAAGAAGTTACCCCTTCTCCATCCCCCCCCCTTTCATCCACATCCTTTAGTTTGCCTTTTTTTCCCCCTATGCCTTGGAAGAGCAAAGAAATGTGTGTCTCTGGGGCAGTGTGGGGAGTCAGTAATGCTAGGTTGGAAAATTAATTAAACAGTAGTTTCCTATTTCCCTCTTAAGCCCTCCCCTGTAGTAGCCTTAACGTTTACAAAAAAAAAAAAAAGTAAAAATAGGGAAAATATTGGAAAGTTTTGAGTATAGCTTTACCTCTGTCCACCCATAACAAAAAGCTGTTTATTCTTAATGGGGGATAGGGGATAGTTTGATGGGTGGGGCCTAAGCACAGGAAACATCTTCAATTGTCTAAGATATTCTTACTGTGTTAGATTGAGATTTAATAAATACAAGCTGAGACTCTCTTTGGATTCAAGTGAAAACCCCATTTCAGGTTTGGTTGCACTTTACTCTTGCATTTTGAAGGTGACCTTTGTCCCCTAATTTAGCACCAGATAAGCCTCATTTCTAAATATTGTGGTTTCTCTATCCTAGGAGTAGCACAAGTTTACTGCTGGTGTTTTTTAGAGCAGAAAGTAACTCCTTGTGGTATTGAGAAAAGATGTTTTTTATGGGTCAATTACTCTTTAAGTATTGGGAAACATTAGAGACCAGTTGAACAATACTGGACAATAGATCTTTGAAGCTCTTTGTTTTGATATTTGCAATTTCTAAAAAAAAGTTTTCAAGCCCTTGCTCACTAGGGAGTCTTTATGTGCTGACATACTTGGGGATGGTAAACCTTCTCTTCTGAGCCCCTCAAAAACTGACAGTTGGTTTCATATACTACTGAGTATCAACTTCCCTTTTTTGCATTTTATTCTTGGTTGTAGGGTTCTAGTACAGCTTCAGTAAAAAAAAAACAAACTAGGCCATGTCTTTCCAAAACTTTTGGCCCTTTTATCTTTAACTTGTTTGATGTTTAAATTGAATTGAAAGAAACCTTTCTGAAAGTGTGCTCAAGCAGTGAGGATACCATTTTGCTTGAGGATAACATTATGAAATAAAACTTTGTCCCTGCCTTTTAAGGACTTTACATAATGGGCATAGTAGGGACAACTAACTGGTTTTGGGAATAGACAAGTAAAATTATGTTTGTAATAATTGTGGTATAAGGCAGAATGGAGAGGTTCAAACAAACTACCATGAGTAATTTGAGGAAGGGAGAGGCTGCTTGGGCCACACGGAAGGCCCTCAATAGGAGGGATCACTTAAGTTGACCTTTGAAGGAGATAGTCCATTCCTCTTTTCCAGGTATGGGGGTAGACAACTTAAAAGTCATAGTTAGAGATGGAAGAAGACTGGCCTAAAATATGAGACAGGAGTGATAAATGTTCTGTGTGCCAGCCACTGCTAGGTGCTGGGGATGTGGAAGGGAAAATAAAAATAAGCTACTATAGTCCCTGCCCTCAAGGAGACTACATTCTGCTGGAAGGAAGCAACTGGTACACAGATGAATAAATGCAAACCTGTGTACCTAAATAGTAGCAAGATTTTCAGGAATTTAAATTATGTACTGGAAAAAAGTCTTGGCACACTGTAGTGGACCTCCAACTACTTACATTGCTAGCTCCCTGACTGTGGGAAAGCCACTGAAAGTCCCTGGATATGAGTTTGTTTCCTTATAAAATGTCCAGTAGAAAAATTGGGGATGAGGAATGGGAAGGGGTATAGGGAAAAGTAGGCAGTAGAATATCACCAAAAATGACCCATACTAAATACATGACAGGAAACACAGTGGATAGAATGCCAGGCCGGGACTTAGGAAGACCTGAGCTATTTGGCCTCACACCAGCTATGAGGCCTTGGGCAAGGCACTTAACCCTGTTTGCTTCAGTTTCCTCATCTGTAAAGTGAGCTGGAGAAGGTAATGGCAAACCGCTGCAGTATCTTTCCCAAGAAAACTCTGAATGGGGTCACAAAGAGCTGGATAAACTGAAACAACTGAAAAACAAATATAAGTGACACAAAAGATATACTCAGGCAAATATGGGGGGGGAGGGGATAAGCATTTACAGAGTACCTATTACAGCAGTTCACTAATTTTATCTCCTTTGACCTCCACAAGGACCTTGGGAGGTAGGTTGTGGTATTAGCTCCTTTTTAAAGTTGAGGAAAAGTGACTTGCCCAGGGTCACATAGGGAGGAAGTACCTGACTTGAGATTTGAACTCTGGTGTTATTGACTCTAGGCCCAGCCCCACCTCTTAGTGTGTAGGTGGTGTTGGGAGGGAAGACTCTCTGAAGGCTTCACCTAGCAACCTAAAAAATGCAAAATGCCCTGAGGAAAGTCTTCTACACTTTGCCCTCTTTAAATAGGATTTATTGGGACTACTGGGAGAAGAGTCTTTGAGTAGGCTGGGAAGTAGGCTGCCGTCATATATCTACAGGTGTTTATTAAGCAATCACTGTTTATTAAGTATCCACAATGTGCCCCCACTGTGATAAGTTCTGGGGATACTAAGACGAATGGAAGTCCCTGACTTCCCGATTGTATTTGAGGGAGTTGGAGATAGGAAGGTCAACGTGGAGGTGCCTAAGAAGATATTCAATATATGCCCTTATGAATAAATTGACTATGAATGGGGTCATGGAGCCGTTGTTATGTAAAATGATGATTTATATACACTTCTTTTCCCCAGATAAGGCGCTGCAGGGAAACTGAGTTTTATTCTCGTTTGTAATTCTGCATAGCACCTTGCTTTATTTAAAGTCAGTAGTCTTGATTGATATGAGTGATTCCTTCACTTAGATCCAGTCTTCCACTTCTTCCCTTAAAGAATCTTCCCAAGTCCTTTGAGACATTTCTCTTTTTTGTTCTTGTTTTCTAATATTATAATGTATCGATTTACCTCTCATTCACTTGTTCTAAGAATGAATGAAAATATGATGAATAGACCTTAAACTGTATCTTAATCTGTATAAAAATGGTAATTGGGAAGGTGGAGGCAAATATTCATTTCAGCTCACACCTCCATCCCTGGGCCAACAGTCCTTGGGGCACTGATTCCCAGGCTCTGGTGGTGGATGGAGTAGTTTAAGATGATTATCCTGTGTTGAAAGTTCTTATTAAACATTTCTTCACTTCTTGCCGTCCTGGACACCTCGAAGCTGTTATTTCAGAACTTAGAAACATCCCTTGCTTGATTGGAGAGCAGGCCTGAGCCTGAGGACTAAAGAAATTTAGGGCCCTTAACTTGGGGTAGTAGGAATACATTTTTAGTTGGGTAAAGGATGATGAAGAATTTCAGGCCACAGGAATGTATTTCATGTTTGTTGTTTCCCTTGGTGTATTTCTCAAGTACTAGAGAAAGAGGCATATCATTTATTTTAAACAGTTGGTCCAGAAGAAAATTCCTGGCTAAAAGGTCTTCCTCCTGTGATTGAAAGAAAAAAAAAACCAACAAAAAAAACCCAGAAAACAAAAACATCTTCTGAGTATTTCCTGTATTATTAGTTCACTTAAAAACATAAAAATTTTGACCTGTTGTATTGGTCTGGAGAACTTGCTGAATAAACATAGGCACAAGAGCGTGGGATTTAGAGTTGAGAATAACTTTAAAAGCATAGTGCTACCTCAGCAGGAGTTCTTAACTTGGGGTTCATGAACTTGTTAGAGAAAATATTTCTGTAATTGTATTTCAATGTAATTGGCTTCCTTTGCAATTGTATGTATTTTACTTTATACATTTAAAAACATTCTGAGAAAGAGGTTCATTGACTTCACTAGGCTTACCCAAAGGGTCCATAAAAAGATGATGATTTGGAGTCAAATGGTTTGGATTCAAATCCCCACCTTGCTACTTATTATCTGTGATTTAAACTCTCTTGGCCTCGTTTGCTAATTTTTTACAGATAAGGTTATTGAAGTCCAGAATGTGTGATCTGAATGCTGTTCCCCTGACTATAAATCCATTCTTTTTTAAACTAGATTATGCAGGTGAGCTATGGGAAAGAACTTCACCAAGAAGACTTTCCCTAACTTTCATAGTTTTATCTTGCTCTTTAGAAACTCCTGTTTGTGTAGTGGAATGAGGTTTTTTTTATGTTTTTTTTTCCTCCAGGACCAAGTTTTTTCCATAATATTATTTATGTTATAGGTACTGTAGATCCTATAGTATTTCTTATATGAAAAATTAATATGTTCAATTGCAGAAATTTCTAAGCATTATAGTTCCTTTTGTGATTTGCCTTGGCCAAAGAAATTATCAACTAGAGGGCCAGCCTGCTGTGGCTGTGAACCACACTTGAATCTTTTCCACTGAAAGGTACCTTGCCACTGAGTTTACTGTAAACTCTGGCAAGTGAGTGAGACTGTAAAAGGGTCACCTTCACCGTCAGTCACTGATGTTACATGTTAAAGAGACCCAGAGGAAGAAGGTCTGTAGCATGCTGCATGGACCCCTCTAGAAGAGAGCTTCTCAAACTTTTTGTTCTCAGTATCTCTTTATACCCTTAAATGATTAAAAAAATGATTGAGGACCTCCACCCTCAAGAACTTTTGTTTTTGTGGGTTATATCTATCGATATCGATCACATTAGGAATTAAACGTCTTATTATTATGAAAATAGCTTTGACCTTGCTGAACCCCTGAAAGGTCTTTGGGGATCTCTAGGGCTCTCCAGAGCACACTTAGAGAACCACTGCCTTACAGAATATTTGCCACAGACCAGATGTACATAGGTTGAGAAGTCCTGGATGGACTATCATCCTCTCTGTAAAGAGGGAGTGCCCACATCAATGAAAACACAGATCCATTGAAGTGGTTCTTTTGTAGTAATCTTGGATTTCCTCATCCTAGGAAGTACTAATGAACTAGAACTGTCTGCCTCACTGATTGGTGGTGGGGGAGGTTATTCCTAAGGCTTTAAAGAGCATTAAGTACCTGAGTTGTTAGGAATGACTTGTGTATGCTCAGAGTGGCATAAAGTGCGTCAGAGAAGCATGATTTTTAAAAAGGAGGCAGACTTGTCAAGGAGTAAGAGTCTGAGTGCTGCCTTGATACTCACGGAATATTGAAAGAGTTTTTTGTTGGTTAGATCCTCCTATCAAGGATTAATGGGAAAACCTGGACAAGAATCACAAGCTGAGTAGTGGATGGATTGCTAGCTGCACAGTGGGAAGGGAGGACTCATGTTGATGAGGGCTTCAGATCATTAGTCGTTAATCATTTATTAAGTGCCTGCTCTGTGCCAGACCCAGTGCTAAGTGTTGGGGAAATTAAAAAAGGCAAAAGAGGGTCTTGTCTGCCTGTCCTCAGGGAACTCACAATCTAATAGGGGAGACAATGAGTAAATATGTACAAACTATACATAAGGTAAATAGGAAATAATGGAGAGGTAAACCTAGAATTAAAAGGGGTTGGGACTAGTTTCTTCTAGAAAAATGGTTTAAATTCAAATGGTATTGGCCCCCACTAATCCATACATAAGGATCCCTGCAGACTGTGTATTGACTTAGTTTTAAAATGTAATATTGTGTGTTTTATTGTATTTTAAAATTTATTTTGTTAAATATTTCCCGATTACATTTTAATCTGGTTCAGGCTGTATTTGGGTGTGTTTTGGGCCCCTTGTTTGACACCTCTGCTGAAGAAGATGGGTTTTATTTGGGGTTTGAAGGAAGCCAGGACACAGAGATGAGGCCGGAGAGCATTTCTAGACATGAGACAACCAGAGAAAATGTATAGAGAAATGTAGTATCTTGTTCTTAGAACAGTAAAGAGGCCAGTGTCATATTCAAACTGTGAATGCTTTGCTAGGAACTCCTAGGAGATTGGTCCTGTCCCTTGGAGTCAGACATTGCAAAGAGGGTAAAGATCTTTTCTTTTTTGCCTTCCTTTGTATCCTCAGCACTTGGAGTGCCTGGTACATTGTAAACAAATAATTTTTATTGCCTGGCACATTGTAAACAAAGTTTTTTGTGAATATAATTACACTTATTTGTAAGCAAATAAATGCTTGTTTGACTATCTTGACAAAGCACACAGTAGGTACTTCATTGTGAGAGTAAAATGTACTCTGTATGACTACCTCGGAATCGTTCTGGATAAGAATAATCAAAGTCTTCCCATTATTTAGATTTTCTTACACTAAAGAGACTTGCAATATCAATTTGTTCTTTTTTTCTTTGCTGCTATAACCCTCTTCAGGTCTTTATTGCCTCTCTCCTAGACTTATCTCTCCACCTATAGTTTGTCCTTTCGATTTATTCACCCTACCGTTGGGAGATTAGTTATGTCAAAGCACAGCTCTGGACTCCTCAAACCCAATCACGAAAATCTTCACTGGCTCCTAGCTGCCTTCCAAATACAGTCTTCAGCTCTTTCGTTTGGCACTTAAGGCCTTCCAAAGATCTGCCCAGAAATGGACCTTTTAATCAGTTGAGCACTCCTTTGGTCAGTGATATAGTTAGCATGATGCAAGAAAGTCCTGGAATGGGAGTCAGATCTGGATTCTATCTGTAGACCTTGAGGCTCAGTTTCCTCACCTGTCAAATGAACATAGTAATTTACCCACCTTATAAGAATCATATGGGATAATATTTTTGAAAGAGGACTTATACATATAAAAAGTATATTATTATATATATGACTATAATAATAACTTATGAAAAGTTATTGTTGCTTATTTTAAAAACATACTAGTTGTATTCTTTTCTGCTAAAGTTGACTCCTGTATCTGGAATTTTTGATTCAGGGATATTAATGCTACTTCCAAAAGAGGCTTTAGAGCACACCTTGGGATTTAATTTCAGAAAATGATGTAGATGGGCTCTGATTAGTGTTTCAGATTTTTCATTTCACTGTAACCTAACAGCAAAGCATCCATTGATAGTAGTGGTGAGCTGTTTAAAAAAAAAAAATGTGCTTCTTGTTTACCTTGCTGCCTTTAATCTCTAGATTTTGAGAACATCTAAGGTCCGAGTTGCCTAGGACTTGGCTGTAAAGATGTACAACTATAGTTGCTATAAATAAATTTTGTATCATAGTATTTTCCATGTTTTCTGATATTACTGGGATTGACTTTGGTGAGCTGTCCGACTGTTGTTAACATTTGGAGGGTTCAGAACTGCTAGAGTTGGTCACAGTGAAGATTCACATGCCATTTAGGGAGACTGAGACCCTTCCCTCATAATCAGGAAGACCTGGGATCAGACTCACTGCCTTGGACACATGCTGGCTGTGTAACCCCGGAAAAGACTCTTAGCCTCTCAGTGCATACATTCAACTCTCTTATACCATAAGGGGCTGCTCTGAAGTGATAGAGGTAGGTAGATCCTTTCTATGGTTTCCTCCTTATACCAATGAAATCATAGATCTGGTTTTATAAGGAACATAACCATCTCATTGCCTAACCTCATTTACAGGAAATTGAAACCCAGAAAGGTTTAAGGGACTTGGCCAGGAAGGAGGACTTTGATTCCTTTGTTGATTTATAGGTTCATTTATTATTTTGTTCTGAAAATAGCTCACATTTGCAACATGTGCATGTTTTCGTCTCATTTGATTTAAACACAAAGACCCTGCGAAGAAGGTGCTACTCTTATAATTCTCATTTTACAGATGAGGAGGTTTATTGAGGCACTTTGAAAAAGACAGCTAATTTCACATTGATCTATTATAAAGAGTTCTGTATTAAAGTCAGGAGTCACATGGCAGTTGTGAGCTAGACTAATGTTTAATTAACTTTTAAAAATGTTCTTTGGTATCTGAATTTACAAGATTTAATTGATGATATAATACCCAGCCTAAGGTATATTTAGAGGACTTTGGTTAACACCTGGGACTCTTGTTCTAGTCCTCCTTTTTCCCTTGGTCTCACGTGGAGATCTCATCAGCTCCTTTGGAGTTCAATTCTATCTGTGGATGATCCCCAGATTTTTATATCTAGCCTTAGTTTCCCTCTCAATTGACAGTTTGACACCATGAACTTCCTTTTAGACCTTCCTAACTGGATAATGTGTCGTTACCCAGACCCAAAAGGTGTAAAACAAGACTCGTCTTTTTCCTCTATCCTCTCTTCCAACTCTCCAATTATTCTCGAGGGCATCATACATTGTCCTCCAGTCACCCAGGTTGGCAAATTCTACATCAACCACAACTCCTTTCCTCTCACTCATCCTACACCCAATACTTTGCCAGATCTTGATCTTTCCCTCTGTACATCTCACCAATACTTCTCTCCATTTACAGTGACCTTCCTAGACCCGGCCCCTCAGTTTCTCTTAACTGCAATATTACAACAGCCTTTAAATTAGTTTCCCTGTCCCCAAGCCATCCTCTTATCCTCCAACCATGATTTTCTTAATGTGTAGGTTTTGCTCAGGTCAATGCCCCTACTCTGTAAACCCCAGTGATACCCTCTTACCTTCAGTATCAAACATAATGCCCTCTTTTGGGTGAGTAAAGCCCTTGACAGCCTGTCTCTCTCCCCGCTTCTATTTCCAGCCTTGCTTTATTACACTTGACTCCCTCCCCTCAAAATGCTCTGTCTGCTGGCTTTGCCTTACACAAGGTTCCATCTGCCAGCTCTCTGTGCCTTTTGCCCTTGGCTGGTTGTTGTGCCTGGAGCAGTACCCTTTCACCTTTTGCCTCTTTTCCCCTCCTTTCTCCAAGGTCTGCCTCAAAATCTGCCTCATGCAGGAAGCTTTTCCAGGCGTCCTTTCTGACACTGTCTTCCATCTTCTCTGAATCTTGTGCTTGCTACTTCTTTTCGTGGTTGTGCCTCATTTAATTGTGAGCTTCTCCGGGACTGGGACGGTGTTTTTGTCCTTTTTGGTATATCCCTTTCAGTTTAGGACATGCTTGGCATATATACCTAATAAATGCTTATTAATTGACTTGACTTTTAGAAATTTGACTGGAAATCTTGCTATTGGTGACTAGATTTGGGATATTAAAGAAATATTCCTTTTAATTTGACCTAGTGTTTTTGACAAAGAATTATAAAAAATACCCCAGGGCTGTTTTCTACAGATTCTTCCAAAATTTTATTGTTGTCCTTGAGAAGTCTATGCTTGTTTTATGATTCAACTTTATAAATGTCCTTTATCTACACTTTTTTCTTTTTTTGGAGGCAGTCAAGGTTAAGTGACTTGTCCAGGGTCACATAGCTAGTAAGTGTCTGAAGCCAGATTTTAAATCATGCCCTCCTGACTCCAGGGCCAGTGCTGTATCCAATCACTTACCTGTCCCGTCTATCTGCCTGTCATTGAGGAGCAGGATTTTTTTTTCCAGTTAAATACTATAATCTCACGTGGTTCTTATATTTATATACCTATAACATAATGAATTAGGACAGTTTGGGGGAACAAAGATAAATTTTCAGGATGGATTTGTTTTAAGGGATTGTTACTTTACTCCCTAAACTTAAATTTTGAATTTATGGCAAGAGGTTCAGGATTTGAATATTCACATGTGAGTTTTATTGTCAGTGTAGGTGGTGTGTCTGTTATGGACATTATCATGATTTATAAACCACAGACCTCAATCAGTTTAACTGAGGCAAACACTTAATCTAAGAATATTTGGGAGTTTGGAGTTTAAATGTATTTGAAATGTAATCTGTAACTGTTGAGAATCTGCTAGGCTTAGTGAATAGAGAGCTGACCCAAGAGTCAAGATCTGGGTGCAGGATGCAGCCTTTGGCACATCCTGGCTGTGACCCCTGAGCGGGTCACTCAGTTTCTCAGTGTACTCGTGCAAACTAAGATGAAATTGTGTAGGAGAATGGTACAGGAAGTTCCTCACCTCAAACTTCTTAAACTTGTGAACACAGGTCTGGTCAAATGTCAAATCAAAAATAAACATGCCAAATGGGCACGAGAAAGTTTGAGAACTCTAAGTACTGATTAGGCAGCTAAGAAAAGCTGCTTCCTGGGGAAGTGTTGATCTCTTCCAAAAAGAAAGAAATGGGGAGAGGGACTGCTGTTCCTGATTGGAACCAAGAAAGGAGGCTCTTCCTAGTAAATGAAGACAAAGTACCCAACAAAATAGGATTTACTTTCAGAGTCTAGGTGGAAGGTCACTTTACATTACTCTTATTAATCCTTTGTTTACTGGCCCCAAAATCACCAAGATAGTGTAAAATTAAATAAAGTGGGACCTAGCAGTGGAGCCTCTCCTGTTTGAACCTGGTGGCTGGGTGGTTCTAATTGCAGTGGAAGGAAAACTTATTTGTGAGAGCCTGTCTGGTCCTCAAACCTCCAGCCTGCTGGTGTCCCCCCTCCCCCAACAACAAAAAATTTAATTAAAGGGCAATGTGACAGTATACCTGTTCTGGGTTTGAAGTTGTTCTCTAGTTTAAAAGATATGTGGGCATTTTTCCTCCATGAAAAACATGCCCACTGGTACTTCTTTTTCTTTAAGTGACAGAAGCCGGGCAGTCACTTGTGCCGGGTGACTTCTGATGGAGATTTGAAGGTCATGGTGGTAGTGACTCTTCCCATGTTCACAACAAAGAATCTTGTACAGCTAACTCTAGAACTGTGGCATCCTGAGCTGAGAGCCCCCTTTGTGAAGGAGAACGACTGTAGCCAAACTAATATTAACCAGTCTCTCTAGATACGCTGAATGCCCCACTGTATTTGTCTTTGAAAGGCCTTTTTAAACTTTTCTCCCCTTTTTCTGTTTTCAAGAGGCACAGTACATTTAAGCAGCAAATACAGTCATTAGAGTGAGCTGTCCAGAGGCAGCCTGCCCTGGACAGACTGAGTTTTTACAAAGGTCTTATGAAAGATCTGGCTTTATGTCCTTTCATTTTTAATCTGAAAATGATGCAGCTGGAAAATTAATACTGGATTCGGAGACTACATGATTTACAAGTCACTTGGGTCCAGCTCACAAATAGGACAGGTTCTGCATTTCTTGTGTGTAAGAAGCCTTTTTTACCAAGTCTTATCTTTCTGACTATAATTACAGTAATTGGGGTGGAATTTGAAACATTAACATAGAAGAGGGGTAGTAAGCAGTAAGACCTACTAGATTGTCTCTGAAAACTTGTTTCCTCCTCTTAATTGGTCTCTAAGTAAACCTGGATAGGAAGCCTGAAGGGCATATTTAACCTGGGTCCTAGGGGCTATTTTGAAAGGGTCCTTTCTGGTGTCAATCATAGGTGCTTGAGTAACATTTTAACCGAAGTATATGTTGTAGTCTATGAGAGAGAAAATTCTGCCTGATATGGTATTTCTGTGCCTAGGCCGTCTGTAAATAGGTAGTAGAGAGAGGTTTTTAATTAATTGAGGATTTTCCTTCCATTCTACAGTGGGACCGAACACAATCTTTCTTTCCATGCCTTTTTATCCCATGTGGCTTTTCCTCATGTCCTCTGGTAAATCCAATACACTTATGTATCATTTGTGTTACTGGACTCTAAGATCCATGAGGGCAAGGACAGAGTCTGATCCACTCGTCTCTCCCTCAGCACCTAGAACAGTGTTCTAGACCCAGTCGATGTGTTTGCCAAGTCAGCAAGCATTTATTAGCATGCACTGTGTTAAGTGATGGAGTGTGCTTGCTGGAATGTGTGTTGAATTGAAAATTAATTTTCTGCTGGGTCTGGTTTAGATCTGGCCTCTAGAGCTTTCAAGGTATGGTTCTTTTCGGCAACAGGTAAACTTACAGGTCTGACCCCTTCTCCTGATTAGGTTTGGAAGGTCAAAAATAGGAAAAAAAGGAGGAAAATGGAAATGAGATAAAGGAGAAAATAATCAAAAGGGAAAGAGGCATTGTCAGAAACTAGTTCAAAATGAAATTTATTATGTTAGGAAGTTTGGTTTTTTTCCCTTTTAATTAAAGCTCTCCAAAAGTAGAATGAACTGCCTTGGGACTTCATGGGTTCCCCTTTATACTGGAGGTCTTAAAGCAAAAAGCTGCATGACTTCTAAGGCATATTGGGGAAGGAGATTCCTTCCCACTTTGAGATTCTTTGATTTGGTGAATTTAGTTAAGGGGCCAGCTTAAAGAGCCAGGTTCAGAGGGGGTTTGTGGAGTCCTAAAACTGCATCCTAATCTATATTGAAGGAAGGAAGTTTATGCCTTCCTAGAGTTTAAATGACACATATAAAGTAGGTCTTGCTCTGGGAAGGACAGATTAATGCATTATCTGCAGAAGGACGGCCACACAGATGCCATACCATTTACACAGATTTTTTTCCCCTGTGAAGTTGTGTGTGTGTGTGTGTGTGTGTGTGAGTGAGTGTGCATGGGGAGAAGTGATAAGTGACTGAACTGTGGTAAAGGAAGGAGGGATTTGATTAAAGCAAATAATTCAAACACTTGATGATGTGGTCAGTAGACTTGGAGGTGACAGCTCATTCAACAGGGTAACTTTATGTCTGCATTTCAGCCCTGTCTCTATAAGAGTTACTAACCTGACTGCTGCTATTTGGTTTTATGTTTAATAATTCAATTCAATGTAATGCACATTTATTTAGCACTTAATGTGTGCCAATCACTGTACCTAGTGATGGATCTTAACGTCATCTGTTCCAGCTCTTTCTCCCCTCTCCCCACTTTTCTGTGTGTAAATGGAGTAAAGGCTTTGAGGGATACAGATGATTAGTATAAATATGGTCAAAAGTAAAAGTTCCCCTTTGCTTTCTCCCTTCCGGAAAAGAATGGGCATGGAGGAAAGTAGAAGCTTCTATAGAAAATAACGAAACTTCCTTTCTGGGAGGAGCCCTATGTGGGGAGGGAGTGTGATAAGATAGGGTTGGGAACCAAAACTAGACAAAAGTATTTGCTCAGATGTACAGTGGATAGAGTGCCAGGCCTGAACTCAGGAAGACTTATTTTCCTGAGTATAGATCTGGCCTCAGATACTAGCTGTGAGACCCTGGGCAGGTCATTTCACTCTGCCTCAGTTCCTCCTCTGTAAAATGAGCTGGAGAAGGAAATGGCAAACCACTTCCAGTATTGTTGCCAAGAAAACCTCAAATATGGTGTCTTGAAACAGACAACTGAAACCACTAACTGAATAGCAGCATTAGCAAAATGTAGTTTTAAATACCATTGATTACTTAGTTTCTAGGAAACAATAGTGACCCATAATACTGGAGCCCATTCCTTTTCTGGGTTTGATAAGCTTTGGCATTTCTATATCTTGTGAGATGGCAAAATGAAAGTATGAGTAATGAATGTTTCAGAAGATTAGGCAACTAAATCACTTGGAACAAAATGCAGACCTCTCAGAAAGTTGGGTTCTAGATTAATACTGGAAACTTTGCCTTTTAAATTACAGAAATGTTCTTTAAAAGGTAAGTTTGGCTCAAGAACTACATCCTTCCTACCTTTCAGCTTCTTTGGGTTCCTTCCTCAGAAAAAGTACCCAAAGTTTGTTTTTTGTTTTTTTCTTAAAATATGTTTGGCTTCTTTAGTTTTGAGAAAGGAGATTATTTTTCACTTTTAACACAAGGAACTAATTTTTCTAAGTCATACTCATTCAGCTGTGGGCTTGTCTGTAACCAACTCAGTTGTAGGAGTATTTGGCCACAAAAGTTTTTTGTACTATAATTGTTATCAAGATAGTAAAGTCAAATGACCTTTTTGTTGTTGTTGAAGCAATTATCATCTGGTCTTAAACCTCAGTAAAAACTTGAATTACATTTGAAGCTGTCTGGGTGAAGTCTTGAAATCAGTTGATTTCCTTAAGATTGTGTAGGGGAGGCCCTTGATGGAAAGTTGGAAGGATTGATTTTGAAGCCTAGCCTATTTTCATTTCTGTCATTATTAAATAAGTTTGAAATGATCTATATTACTTTTTTCCTTTGGGCCCAGAGAACTCTGGAAGCATACTAGCTGATTTGATAAGGAGCAGTTATTCCGATTGCATTTCATGGAAGAGGCTTAGGTCATATATGGGTAAGATTTAGACCTGGAAAGGATAAAACTTTGTTCCAGACCTGTGATTTCATCTGTGTAGGGAATTTCTTATAAGGGAAACTCCCTCCACCAGTGCATATCAACAACTCCCCTGTAACTTAGAGTCATAGAGAATTGTGTGGGGTTACTGAGAGTTTAAGTGACTTGCTCAGGGTCACCCAAGCCAGTATATGTCAGAGGTTGGACTTGAACCTAATTCTTACTAACTTTGAGACTAGCTCTTTATCCATTATACTGCTCCTGCCTCTTTTAAAAAATTTTTTTTCCCCAATTACATGTGAGAACAATTTTTAACATTCATTTTTTAAAATTTTGAGTTCTAAATTCTTTCCTTCCTTTTCTCCCCTCCCATCACCCTGAGATACTAAGCAATTTGATATAGATTATATGTGTGCAATAATGCAAAGCATATTTCTATATTAGTCACATTGCAAAAGAAAACACCAAAAAATAAAGTGAAAAATCGTATTCTCTGATGTTCATTCTGGCTCCATCAGTTGGTTTTTTTTTGGAGGTGGATAACATTTTTCATTATAAGTCCTTTGACATTGTCTTGGATCTTTATATTGCTGAGAATATCTGTCATTCACAGTTTATTATATGTACACTGTTGTTGTTGCTATGTATAATGTTTTCCTGGTTCTGCTTGTCATTTTGCATCAGTTCATGTAAGTCTTTGTAGGTTTTTCTGAAATCATACTGCTCATCATTTCTTATCTGCTCTGCCTCTTAGCAACTAGTCTTATTGCTTCACTTCATAGATGGGAAACCACGGCCCATAGAGGTGAATTAGCTTTAGCTAGGTGGGATGTAGCAGATCTGAGGTGTAAACTCAAGTCCTCTGACTCAAAATCTATCCCTGCCTTCTCTGAGTCACCAATTTAATCAGCATATTCTGCATCTCCTCCTCTCCTGACACTTGCCAATAGGAATTCACAGTGTTACTCCTTGTGCTGATAGATACCAAGCTTCTCTGGCTAGATGGTCAGTGTCATAATAAGTGAGTGTAATAGTCTCTCATACTCATTAGTCCCCTTGGCAGCCTCTCAAGTTCCAAGTTTCTCTTTCATGTTGTGATCATGTATTTAGACCCTGAGGATTAATCAGCATCAATAGGTACTTGGAAAAAAATGTTAAGAACTTAAATCTATACCTGTTTTTTGTTGTTGTTGTTGCTATTAAAAAACACACACACACATAATACAGATAGATATGTAGATATAGTTATCTTTAGTTTTTACAATGCCAACATTCCTCCCACACCATTTCCTCCCTTCCCGCATCCAAAGAACCATTTTTTATAACAATTATTTTTTTAAGAAAAAGGAAGAGGAAAAAAAAATCAGCAAAACCAGTCAATACTCTGAAAAAGCCTGAAAATGTATTCAGTGTTCAACACCTCTGTATCTCCCACCTCTGCAAAGAAGTTAGGATGAAGAGAGTCTTCATGTTTCTTTGAGCCCTGCTTGTTCTTTGTTGTGTTGCAACATCCTATTTCTATTTGCTGTACCTGGTTTTAGCTCTATTCCTAATTTAAACACTCAAATGTGACATCATACCCAATTTCCAGATGACAGCCTTGTAATCAGTAACTATTTCTCACTAGCTCTACTGCTTTGGACTTCTTTGGCCCTCTCCATCATGTCTTCCTTACCCCTGGAAAAGCTCATCATTGGGAAATCCCATGCTTAGTACAGTGGCTAGCACACAGTAGGCACTTTTAACAAATGTTTATTGACTCACAAATACTGTACTCTATAATCCATCTAGATTAGGCAGTGGATAGACTACTGTCTAAGCCTCTAGGCCTAGAGTAAGGACAACCCAAGTTCAAATCCAGTCTCAGACATTTACTAACTGTGTGACCCTGAGCAAGTCAGTTAAGTGCTTTCTGCCTCAGTTTTCCTCATTTGTATAGTGGGAATAATAATGACATCTGGCTCTCAGGGTGTTTGTGAGGATCAAATGAGAGAAAATTTGTAAAGTGCTGTAAAAACCTAGCTATTACATTACTCTGATAATTATTGTTCAGATATATCTGGCAGTATGGAATTTAATGTATACACACACACACACACACACACAACTGTGATCTCATTGACCTAGGGGAACTTCCATTCTTTTTGGTAGATGAAGCTCCCTCTACCAATTCAGGGCTGCACTAGATCTGAAGTTTATAATCTTGGAAAGTTTTGAGGTTGACTTGCCCAGCTAGTATGCCTCAGGTATGCCCCAAACCCAGGTCTTCCCTGATTCCAAGACTGAATCTCTATCCACTCTTCCATTCTGCCTCTCATCATATCCACATAAACATTTGTAAATATTACGTATTTGTGTATTTTAAAATCAGTTTTGTGGGTTCAAATTGAGTCATTGAAATTGAGGTTATTCATAGTTGGTTATTAAGATCCAAACGGTGGAGGGGAGAAGGGTGGGGAAGCCTTCCAAATATTCATATTAAAGTAAGATTCTGGTGAGAAGACCTTAGAATTAGTCAAGTTTACCATTGGAAGGGACCTCCTAAGCCATCTAGTATAACCTAGTCCTGAAAAAGAAACCATCCTACAGACTACACTAGGAATGTTCAGACTACACTACTCTCTTCTCAGGTGAGAGAGACCTAACAACCCTGCTCTCATCCATTTTTGGATTGCTCTAATTGTTCAGAGGTTTTCCCTTGAAATTTTCCCTTTTTTGCAGCTTCTATCCATCATTCCTAGTTCTTCCCTTTGGGATAAGTCTGTTGTCTATTTCTTTTTCTGACAGCACAGTTGAAGACAGCTATCGTGTCTTCATTCGTGAGGTTCCCCCACCCTTGCCCAAGTTGTTTCTTCTTCAGTTCAAATATCCCCTGTTCTCCGCACCCACCACCAATCTTTAGATGATATGTTGTCTGGAATCTTAATCATCCTGCTTTTTTCACCTTTATTGTTCTATGCTTCTCCCCTCCTCACTTCCAGCTCCCTCTTCCCCTGCATCTCCTTCCCCCCCCCCCCAAAATCCCTGGATCATCCCCTTCCTAAAATGTTTTACCTCAGAACTAAGTAAAATTCTCCAGATTTGGTCTGACCAGTGCAGAGAATACTAGACGATCACCTCCCTTCCCTCTGCAATCTTGTTCCTGAGTGAGAAGCAACAATCAGGAGAATCAGAGATGACCTTCTTTCTCTTTAAGATAAGTAATCTTCAACCCTAGTTTGGAATCTTGTGTCACCCTCTAGACACATATACACACAACTTATCTCAAGGGGAGTGTTGCGAAAATTCCATAGCAAAATAATTTCCATTCATTACTTATGGATTACGCCTGGCACAAATCACATTAGATTTGGCTCCTTCCAGAGTCATTTCATCATGGCACTCCAAGAGTAGGCATACCCATAGGCTTCAAACTTTTTACCTTATAACATCAGAGGCAGTTTTCCCAATGTAAGCATCTTGAGTCAAGTAAAAGAGGTTTGGAAAGTCATTCTTGTGAAGTTCAGGGAGTTTCTTCCAAGCAGGCATCAGGCATTTCCATTGAAGATTGGAAAAAGAAGAAATAACCAAGTTAGGTATGAAGAACTTCTGGACAGAAGTATTAAAGATAGAACAAGTTGGTTGAATTCTTTTCCCAAAGAACAGTGGTTCTTATGTGATCTTCTGTCATATTAACCTTCATAATGTAACAGCAACAAAAATTTGCATAGCAGTGGAAAGTTTGTAAAAAAGCACATTAACATTATTGCATGATAATGCTTGTAGGAATTAGCGCAGATCCTTAAACTATTTTTAACTGCTACTTATTTTTGACATTCATTTAAAAAAATAGTTGCATTTCAAATCCTTTCCCTCTTACTCCTCCCCCATGTCCTCTGAATTAGAAGGAAGTAATGTGTAAAATTCTTTAAAATCAAGAGCCTTTTATACTCTAAAAGACATTGAGGACCTCTCTCCACCCATGAGCTTTGTTTATATGGATTATATCTGCTGATATTTACCATATTAGAAATTAAATCTTAGTATTTCATAAAAAAAAATTTTTATGAAAATTGTTTTCATGGACCCCTTTAAAGGATCTTTGGGACTCCCAGGCCATCTGTGGACCACGCTTTGAGAATTGCTGGAGTAGCAGATGGAGTTTTGAACTTGGAATTAGGAAAAGCTAGTTTTGAATTTCACTTTAGATGTCTCTTAGTTGTGTGATCTTGGACAAGTTACTTAAACTTTGAGTCAGTTTTTTAATCTGTAAAATGGGAGTGTTAACATTGAACCTACCTTACAGGGTTATTGTGAAAGGTAAAGGGGATAATATATAGAGAGGTTCATAAAATAGCAGCTATTGTTATGATTGTTTCAGTTCTGACATAAATTAATCTATTTAACAAGCATTAGGCCTCTTAATAATGTTGAATCTGAAATGGTATGATCCATGGAGGGAGGCCTTCTCCCCTGCCCCCTAAATGTACAAAATTGAATGAGCCTACTAGGAGCCAGGAGGCCTTTGTTTTAGGCCAGGCTCTGCCTGTGTGGTTGCTGGACAAAGTCCTTTAATCTCTCTGAAACTTACAAAATTGATCATTCTGTTTCATCTACTTACCTGGAAGGGTTGTGAGGATCATCAGATGAGGTAATGGTACTGGAAGGGCTACCTAGAGAATGCCTAAAGTGCTAATCAAATGGAAGATGATGGAGTCCTTTTTGTGGAAATGTCCCATCTTCTTCCCCAGTGAAACGGTCTGATGATCACAAATGATGACCTTGTCGTCTCCTTCATATTTCTCATGATTCTAGAGCTTAACCCACTTATGTTCTTTTTTGTGTCATAGTAGTTTGTTACTAAGTTTTTGGCTCCATTAGAATAGGGTATACTCTGTGTCTTTATCTCCACAGGTTTTGACATATAGCAAGAATTTAAAACTGTTTGTTGTATTGCATTGAATTAAGAAAATTGAACCGGTCTAGAATTCAGTTAAACTTAACAAATACTTGTTAAGTACCTACTCCATACAAGGATACAAAGATTAAAAAAAGGAAACAGTTCCTGCTCTCGGGGGACTTCTAGTTTAGATACCAACATGTCTAAATATTATGTTTGTCCCCATGTTTGATTTGCCCCAACCCTGACTCCCAGTCCCAGGAACAGACATGGTTGGGTGGTGGGGATTGGGGGAAAGTCCTAAATATAGATCACTTTTCTTCTGGGGTTGGGTAAATGTGGATGAATGTGACACTTGTGAATGTGAGACCCCTGAGGGTTCAAGTTCATTCATTGCTCACAGTGAGAATTCTCCCTCTAAACTCTGCCCACACCTCCATCGTGCAAGGTCAGAAGCTTCCTTGGTCTTTTTCACAAAAGTGGATGAACATTCCTTTTCAAAAGGCAGCTGTGACCAAGTAGGAAAAGACTGACTTTGTGTTCAGGAGAAGGCTTAATCCTGGTGGACCATCTGTTAAATGTGGGTAGTAACAATGACATCACTAACCTCATTTGGTAGTTGTGAGTAAAGTGCTTTGTGAGTGTAATGTTACCTCTCCTAGGCTTATAATATAAGCCTTTAAAAATGGGGTAGTCATCTAATGATTTTAGGTGTACTTGACCACTAGAGGGTTATTATATGATCATAAGATTATCTATAGCTAAAGCCAAAAGAGACTTCACAGACAGTCTGGCCAAACCCTCTCGTTTTTATGTGTAAGGAAACCTGATGAGGTAATAAATCTTCCGAGGCAGATTTCGAACCTATGTCTTCTGACTGGGGAGTTCAGTTTAACTCCACAACAGCATCCCTTTTGTGGCAAGTTCACTGTCACCTCAGTCCTAGGGCAGAGCTGCCCCCAAATCAGCCTCCACCCAGCTCTGTGGTTGAGATGTGGTTTCCTCCCTCTTCCCTCTTGAGGTCAGCTTTCTTCACCCAGGGTCAGAAAACAGATAGTGATTACTGATTTGCTCTTGAGTCATACAGTGTGTAATCTCCCTCCTTGCACTTAGGACTGTGCAGCCCTCCTGATAAAATACTTGTTCAGGGTTGGATTGGAGCAGTCTGGGTCGGTATTTAGTATATCACACCCTTAACAACCGCATTCCTCAGTCTTTCCTTATGGCTGATAGAAAAGTTGAACAAAAACTCCTCGTGCTGAAAAATGGGCTTATATGGTGGATCACATGCTGCTTTCAGTACAAGCCAAATGGGTGCCTGTCAAAGTATATATGCATCTTACTTTTAAACTGTATTAAATCTTTAAAAATTAATTTTTAATGGGTGGCAGTGCTCTGTAAATGAATAATGCTTATCTACTGGTGTCAACATCATTAAGAGTCAATCAGAGATTAGACTTGCTTTATGCTTTGTGTATTTAATTGTCTTCATTTGGGGCTTTTATGAAATCAAAGGGGTGTTTGAAACCTAACAATTAGCCTAGCAACAAAGCAGTAAAACATAAGCACAGTTTAAAGTGTTGCCAGATTCTGATGTGCTAAATAGTCTCTGATAAAGACAGTCATCAGTTAAATATGTTGTTGGAAAAAGATTGTGGTCCCATTTGCTCTTCATTGGTTTAGGTAAAGCTCTGTAGAGTTTTTCTGGAGACAGTAACAGTACCCATATTTTAGCCTGTTCAAAAAAAATAAGTTTGTTGCTGTATGCAGTTGAGATGTTTTAGGGAACTGATTTTTGAGCCATGTTAAATCTAAAAACGTGAATACTGTCACTTGCCTGCCTAAAAAGCTTCAGTTGCTCACTTTGCCTTCAGTATAAAATAAAAGAATCTCTGGTTACTATCTAAAGCCTTTGCTAGACTGGCTCCAAATGATCTTGCCAGGCTGTGATCACACATTACTGCCCACCTGGCATTCTGCTTATCAGCCAAAATGGCCTTCTTGCTGTTCCTTTACCGCAAACATTCCATATCCTGTCTCCATGCCTCCCTGCCCCTTTTCTTGTTGGAACCCCTAACTTCCATCAAGGCTCAATTCAAATGCCATTTCCTACAAGAAGAGTCTCCAGATTCCTGTCGTTGTTAGTGTTTCCTCTGGCCTCCCCCAAATCCTTTTGCATTTATCTTGTATTTACTGATCTGTGTAAATATTATGTCCCCTATACTACCCCTCAGGCCCCTCAAGTAGAATGTAGACTTCTTGAAGACTGGACCTCTGACTTTTTTCCCTGAACCTGTCATGCATATAAATATATATGTAAGTAGGTGCTTGTTGCACTGAGATGCTTGAAACTCTCTCCAGCTACCCATATGTCTTGGTAAAATAAGTTCTATGGAGTTTGCCTGAGGTATATATATATATATAGAAAACTGACTTGCTCATAGTCCCATAGCTAACAAGGCAAGAGGGTTGATTTAAAACAGTTCTTGGCCTCCCATTCCCAGCATGATATAGCAAACACATCTATAAGCCTAGAATCATGTTGCAGGCCAGTGGTGCTCTACTGAACATAGATATGTGTGTTTAGTCATTGTAAATGGTCCCCATTTTGTACTCCCATATGCAATACCTGCAGTCAAACTTTTGTAATGAGGCAGTACTCTTAATTAAATTCTGGAAACTGTCCAGTTTCAGGGTATCAAGCACTAAGAAGCTTGTGCATGAGCAAAGTCAGTACAACTAAGATAAGAAAGAAGCTATTCATTGGGGGAGGAAAAGTATCTGCATCAGATGTTTTTGATATCCAAGTGTATCAAGTAGAATTACGCTGGAAGTGAGTAAAATGTCCATACCCTTTGATCAGGATCCTCCAGCTGTGGTTATCAAGGTGAGGGAAGAGAGAAAAAAGGATGATGAGAGAGGTGGAAGATAAATCAAGATCTCAGATACACTCAGATATTCATAGCTGCATTCTTTTTTCCTATAATAGCAAAGAACCAGAGACAAAGAAATGCCTGTTGAATATCAATAACTAAACGAATTGTAGTATGTGAATGGTGTAGAATATTAGCACTTCATAAGAAAAATGATTATGAAAAATATAGAAAAGCATGGGAAAAAACTTATATGAAGTGATGGAGAGTGAAATAAGCAGAACAAAGGAGTCTCTATACTATGTAAATGGAAAGAACAAAAAAGAAGTGCTGACTAAGATTGGTCCTAGCCATGAGTTGAGAAAATGTGCCTCCTTCCCTGATTTGCTAGAGGTCAAGGGGACTCTGGTTATGGAACATTGACTATAGTTATCAGACTTTGTTGAGGTTTATTAATTTTGCTGAAGTGCTTCTCCCCCAACCCCCAAAATTGTGTTGCAGGGCTTGGCTTTGTGG
The DNA here is from genome assembly GCF_028583685.1 of Petaurus breviceps papuanus. NCBI lineage: Eukaryota > Metazoa > Chordata > Mammalia > Diprotodontia > Petauridae > Petaurus > Petaurus breviceps. The sequence goes on from NW_027187358.1 coordinate 20,390,965, forward strand.
ATAGAAGGGTGTGTGTGTGTGTGTGTGTGTGTGTGTGTGTGTGTGTGTCCAAAAATGAAGACATGAATGGGTGGGCCTATTCTTTCTCACTCCCACCATCCTATTTAATTACCCCTATTCTACATCTTTGAACATAAAGGGCTGCCATCCACATCTTGGTCTTCAGCTTGACTTTATTGTTCTCTGGAAGAGTTAAAAAACAGTGGTGATATGTCACTGTTTCCCCTCCTCACTGAACAGGGAGCTGGTGCTTCCAGGAAGCCATTTTTTGTCTAGACTTGTCCAAGTGGCACATCTGGGCCGACAAAGCTGTGTGGGTGGCTCTGAAAGATCAAGGGCTTAGTATTGGGTACTGAAGGATTTGTTGATTGATTTGTGGGGCAGCTTCTTCAATTAATATGGTTCCTGGTAATGGACTTCTCAACAAAAGAATAAATAGAACCTGGCAATTGACAGCTCAGGTCAGGTTAGAGCTTTTCAATTTATTTTATTTTTCATTCTAATTTATCATTTTCTTATTTTTCCATGCCCTGACCACCTCCCTACTCTTACATCCTCCCCCCCTTTTTTTTTTTTTTTTTGGTATTCACCATTCAACTTTGAGTCTAGGCTCAAGTCCAAGAAATGGTGTGTGCTCCTGATTTCTACTACTCACCTGACCTCACTGGATTGACTCTTCAGCAAATGACTTGTTTTATCATTATCTTAGTTTCTTCTGTTATTAGAATGATGATGTAATGCAGACCACATGATAGGTAGACTAGAGGTACTCTACAACTCAGTGCTTTCACTTTTCAAAACACTCAATTCAGTGCCAATGATTGGAACTGCTAAGTGTCGCAAGCATCTACTCTGTATTCTTTAGATTGATGGGAGATCAGTGAAACTGGAAAAAAGTAGTAGACCATTTAATAAGAAAGTTAGGAGCATGGAATACCACATTAAAAAACTTTTCTTGGGGCGCTAGTTGGCACAGTGAGTAGAGTGCTGGCCCTGGAGTCAGGAAGACCAGAGTTCGGATCCCGCCTCAGACACTTAATACACACAAACAAAACAAAAAACCTAGCCATGTGTCCTTGGGCAAGTTACTTAAACCCAATTGCCCTCCAAAAAGCAAAAAAAAACCAAACAACTTTTCTTCCTAAAGGGAAAAACATGAAGTGGATTTACTAGATAGTTTAGATGGCTCCACATTTAGAACTTGGGACTTCCAGAAGACCTAGGGTCAAATTTTGCCCTGGGCACTTAATAGTTGTATGACCCCGAGCAAGTTGTTTAGTCTCTGTCACCCTCAGTTTCTTCACTTGTAAAATAGGAGTTATGGTTGTACAGATCAGATGAGCTATGTGAAGTGTTTTGCAAACTTCAAGCTCTGTTACATGAATGCTAGTGAATGCTGCTTCTCCTCCCCATGCCACTGCCACCACCATTACTTCTCTAGACCCCAGCTTCTTGACAGTATTTCCTTCCCTGAAGTTTCTTCCTGATCCTGTGGATATCAGCAATTTTGTTTTAGAGTCTAAGCAAGTTTAAGTTTGGGGAAAGAGTGAGTGACCTGGGAATTTCAATGCCTGTGACTCATTCTTTCTAAGGAATTTATTGAGAATCCTGGTATTAATTAATGATGGGATATTGGTGTGCCAGAAGACATACAAGGTGAATGATGGTTGCTGAGAAATTTAGGATTTAGATTTTGTCTATTTCTTGTCTGGTCTTTCTTCATTTTCCTGGTTGCATGTGTTTTGGTGGTTTTGGCAGTCAGTGTGGGAATGAGCAGACAACTCAGGGTGATTTTAGTTTAGACAGCATTATGGGGTCATTTCATTCTATTACAGACTTACAGTTTTGAGTTTTGGCAGGGCTGGGCTTGATGGGCAGTTTTGTGATAGTGGTTCTTTGGAATGGAAAAAATCATGTTCATAAAGGACTGTATTTGAGGTTCTTGAATAAAAAGTATTGAGAAATATAAAACAGCAAATTCAGGTCAGTTTTGTCCTAGCCTAGTGTAATTGCCAAATCATCAGCTATGCAGAAGGAAACACTGAAGGTTTGTGGCAATACCCAGGAGCAAAGAGTTGAGCCAAGACCCATATTTGAACTTGGGCTTCTCTGAAATTCTTCTCCTCCCCCCCCCTTTTGTCCTTGAGTTCTAAACATTTTCAGCTGTGGGTTTGCATTCAATATTTATGTATTCCTTAATATCAAGCAGCCTTTCTGTCATGTCTCCATCTGGCTTAGGTGTGGCAGGCAGGGCTGAGAGACTGTTTGTAAAGCTGCCTTTATCAGGTCCCAGTCTCAGTACCCCTTTTCAGCTTCCTCTTCAGCAGGTACACAGAAGCCTAGGTTATCTTATTGAACCCTCTTTATTCTTTCCTGCTGGTTTAGTTAGCTGTACCTTGAAAGCACAATATTTTGGCACTTTCGTTTTCAGTAAGATTCTAAGTTTGGCACCAGAAAAAAAAAACAACTTGTTATTCTCTACCTTCCCTTTCCCCTTACCTATAACCTTCTGCCTTCCCCTACTACCCCCTTCCCCCACTACCCCTTTCCTCCATCCTCTGGACCATTCATTTTAGGGTAGACAATATGCTTTTCAGCGAACTTTGGGTCATAAGACTGATCTGGAGCCGAGCTCTTAAACATGACAATGACTTACCCTGGGAAAATTTCTTAACCTCTCTGTCTTGACTTCCCCTTCGTTAAAAATGGGAATACCTTTTTCATAGGGCTCTAGCCATGACTGGAGGGTGGGTAGTAACATGTCAGCACTTAATGCTGGTACATTTTCCTCTTACTCAAGGAATTTTCCACTGAGTGCTGAATGAAAACCTAATTGAAACATGCTTAGGAGTAGGTGGAGGTGTGGGTATGCATGTTCTACCCTGTTTTCCTTATAAATATTCAATTTGGGGGGGGGTAGTTTCTTCTATATTTAAAGTGTCTAGAATGGTCTGCTTTTTCTGTTACCTAAAAATGATTCCATTTGATTACCGGTGTGTATTGGTTCCATTTATCATATTGTTAATTCTGTGAAAAAAAGTACACGCTATATCACCTCATTTGGAACTAACAGGATATATATTATGAGAGTAGTAATCAAATTAATAGTAATTTGTAGTAATAGTAATTAAATTAATGCTACCTTTGCTTTGGGGAGGTTCCTCGTTGTGTGTGTATATGTACAAATATTAGCATTTCCATAAACAACAGAAAATAAGATGATACTTGAAACCACAAATGTCTGTTAAATACAGCTTGATTTTAAAAAAGCAAATAAATTCAACATATCAGTTCCAAAATTTTCCGACTTGTCTGCTTGTCTATACCTCTCTCTGAATTTTCTTCTAATATCTTCTGTGTATTTTCAAAATATTTTCTCATAGTCTTTTCATACCTTTGCTTCTGGAAAGGGTATATGCCAGTCAGTGACCATATGACTCCACTCCCCATCCCTGTGACTTATAAGGACAAAATACTCTTCCATAGCCACTCATTCGCAGCTATGTGCTACCTCCCCATGTTAGAATATGAGCTCCTTGTTTACAGGGCTTTTCTTTTTCTTGTTTTCTTATCCCTAGCTCTTAGTATAGTGACTGAATAAATGTTTTATTCATTAATTCATTTGCTCAGCCTCAGAAAGCTCCAGGAAATGTTACTAACCAACATAAGTTCCATCTCCTCCTTTGACTAAGAATCAAGACATCTTGGTTCTATCTTCAGCTCTTTCACCACATAACTTTAACCATGAGCAAGTGAAGTCCTCTCTCTGGACCCTAGTTTCTATAGCTAGACACCCAAGGACATTGAATAGATCTCTAAGAGCAACTAAAATGCATGATTCTTTGACTCACGATTTGTCTTTCTGGTAAGCTTCTTTATTCCATGGGATCTCTGACCTGGTGTCTGGTAATTTTTATCCCCTAGGTACAGATTAGGCTTTGTTTTGTGGTATAAATTAAAAGTTAGTCCTATTCAGGGCTATAATCACTTGGAAACAGCTCTGCTCCCATTTCTCCGTCACCAGCAATGTCACAAAAAATGAGATTTGAGACAGAGGATTCTGTTCTCTAGTAGAGCTAACATACTGACCTGAAAAGTGTCTAAAGGCTTCTTGTCTTGCCTTGAAAGCACAATAATTTGGCACTTTCATTTTCAGTCAGATTATTCTAAGTTTGTGACCGTCTAGTCCAACTCTTAGACTTGGAGAGGGGCAGACAGAAAGTTCATTTGGTAGGATACATTCTTCATGCCTAATTCCCCAACCTTAGGCCTAATTAGTCTTTTAAGGAATTTAAAAAGTTTAGACTGAAACTGGGACAAGGAAGTGGAGAGAGGTGGGTTACAGCAAGGTACATGTGGAAGGAAGAGGTCATGTGGTCCCAAAGTCTTATTAGTGAGTTCATTAAAGCCCTGACTATTGACCTTTAATGGAAGTCTTACCTTGAGTGAGTGTAGAAACAGGTTTTAGCCAATGGATTAAAGACTAAAATGACTACATTGTTTTTGGGATCACGTGGGAAAGGGTAATGTGACAGACACATCCTATAAATTGAAAAGTAAGTAGCGTAGTGCAGTTAATCATATTTACTTTGGAAATGAGTTTTAAACAAAATATTCTCCTGTGCTGAGCATGAATGGATCTCCTTCCTCCTTCCCTCTCTTAAGAACTTCTTTCTGGTGTTTCCTGCAGTTAATGACATCCCAGTATGGCCTTCCTTAGGTAAATAATTAACAGAACACATTTTCTCATCTGTGCTAGAAATATTGCATTAGAGAGAGAGAGACAGAGAAAATTGGGTACAAAAATAGCAAAAATGTCACTACAGCAAGCCTTTCAGTAACATTTAAGGATTTCTGATTCAGTTTGGCAGATCAGTTAGTTTTGTATACCCAAATTACCACTTCAGTGCTTCCTGTGTAGAATAGCATACATCTCTTCCCAGTACTGAGAAAACAGTTAAAACATATTGCACTGATCAAATGACAATTTCCTCTAGGAAGGGCAAGCCTGATCCTTACTCTTCCCACACACCCCACCTCCCACAGTTTTCCATCACTATCAGTTACAAATCCCTTTGCTGAAGAATCTTAATCAGCAGATAACTGTTCCAAAAGACAAAGTAGCATGTAATTCCTCTTCCACTTAGCTACTTTTGAATTACTTACAAGCTTATCTGGGCTTAATTTTTGCCACCTGTAAAAAATGAGGGTGTTATGTTAGAGGCACTTCTAGCTACAATCGTTCACTCAATAAATTCTTTTTTTTTTTTTTTTTTTTTTTTTGCTTTTTGGAGGGCAATTGGGGTTAAGTGACTTGCTCAAGGTCACATGGCTAGTTTTTGTGTGTAAGTGTCTGAGGCCAGATTTGAACTCAGGTCCTCCTGACTCCAGGGCTCTATTCACTGCTCCACCTAGCCACCCACACTCAATAAATTCTAAAATCTATAAGCTTGTAAAACATGGTCCCTTTACTTTAGAAGTAAACATTCTAAATGGGATGATGATGATGATGATAATTAGTATGTTTTAGAAATGCTTTAAAGTTTGCAAAGCATTTTGCAAATATTATCTCACAACAACCCTGAGTATTAGGTGCTGTTATTATTCCCATTTAACTGATGGGGGATACTGAGGCAAAAGTTTTTTTTTTTAAGTGACTTGCCCAGAGTCACACAATTAACTAGCATGTTTCTGACGCTGAAAATTTGAATTTAGATTTCCTTAACTGTATGTCCAGTGTTCTGTCCACTCTTTTGACTTGCTGCCTCTTAACTGACAAACATGAAACAATCATAGAAAAATTGCTAAACTGTGGCACTGACTGCTCTGGCCCATATAAACTGTCCTTTCCAGACATCTTTTTCTAGGAAGTATTTCATGAAGGACCTGGGCCTTGAAGAATGGAGAAGATTTGAGTAGGTGGATGGAGAAGACTGGGGTGAGAGGCAGGGGGAAAGTATGAGGAAGAAACTAAGGTGTGTTTATGTTGGAGAATAGTGAGAGAGAAAAGGTTGGATTTGAGTAAGTAGGATGATACCAGAGAGGACCTTGAAAGTCCTGTAGAGTTGGGACTTGATATAGAAACAGAATATTATTCCAGAACAAGACAATAGACTGATCTCAGAAAGGAGATAGACTTTTTGCTGAATTACAGTCTCCTCTTCCCAAGGATGACCACATCAACTACAAGCAACTTCCAAAGTTCTTCTGACCCTGTGACAGTAGTTGCTGATCTAAGACACCTAAATAGTAAAAGTTCACCAACAGTAAATACAGGATACTATATGATTGATCACCAAATGAATGTGCAGGCAGTTAGAGCTATAGAACAGGCTTCAGAATTTTCTTCTCTTTGTTAGTAATCCTTTTAGAATCCTTTAGATAGAGTGGAACATACAAATAGGAATTTCATGAAAAAATTAAAAAATGTTAAAACCCAAAAAGAGACACTAGTTACATCTCATATGGAAAAAAAGACTCGGTTTTCATAGGGAACTGTGGCTAGGCTTGAGTTGCCACCATCCCATGAATTTTCAGGATCACTCCGAGTAGGCTGATAAACCAATAGCACAGGGCATTTATGTGAGATTCTTTGTTATTTTTCAGCTATCAGCCTGGGACTCTTTGAGATTTTTTTTTCTGGGCTCACCTTGTAACCCAAACTGCCCTAAACCTAGGGCAAATAGAAGAGCAAATAGGTTCTTGTTACTATCACTTCCTTTTCACCCTAATTAGCCAAATGCTCAGGTCTCATTAAACCATGTTAATCTAAACATCCATCTATCTTGAGCATCTGCCTGAAGGTGAAAAGAGGAAACCCAAGTTAAAAGCCTCCCATTGACACCCAGATTAGTTCAGCAGAGCTACCGCTTAAAACATGTCCTCATTATTAGAATCTTCTAAACCCTCATGTCCTTGATGTCCTCAACCTGCCACCACCTGGGCCTCCCCTCCTCTTTTGCCTCTGTCCCCCTTGGGCCTACTTGGGCAGCACAGAACCCATCCAAGGTGCTTTGATTGACTTCTAGGACATGGGTGAGATAGGATCCACCAGCTTGGTTCATTCTAGTGAGATGGAAGACCACTAGACTTTTACTATCCGCCTTGTCTCTATGCCTGAATTCCCCTAGGGCTGACCTATTGATGTCACCTATGGACTCCTAGGCCTTTCAGTGCGCCTTTAAGACTTCCCAGTCTTTCTTGGCCTTCCCATTGCCTTGCTATTCAATTTATTTTCATGTATTTTCTGACCCAGTTAGCTTGTGAGTTACTTAGGACGAACTGAGGAACTATCTCAGTTCTTCCATTTATGTTTTATATGGTTAGTACAGTGATAGGCACATAGGAAATAAATGATTTTCATTCATTTAATTCGTTATTTCATACTAATGAAAAATGAAGCTTCAGTCAGAAGGAAAAAATGTCAACAGAAAACTCATTGAGGTTTCTGTTCTTTTCAGCTATAAGCAGCTTCTCCATTTTGTGCTCCTGAAACTAAGAGGATAGATATGCAAAAACATCTGTGAATCTTCTTTCTGGTGGAATGGCTTTCTGGGAGATCTTTTTTGTAAGCGGAGCACAGTGGGAAAAGTCCTGGCTCTGGAGTCAGAGGACTTGGGCTCATAGCCTGCTTCTCACTCTTACAAGTTCCTGTTGAACCTTGGACATGTTGCCCTCCCTGGGCTGCGGTTTACTCATCTATAAAATGAAGATATCGGACTGAATGGTTTCTGAGGTCTTTTCTAGCTCTACATTAGGGAGTAGGTGGAGTTGATTTTTAGACTTTTTATAAATCTTAAATGTTTTAAAGCTTGTTAGTCATAGGTCTTCCATCACAAGGGGCAAAGAGTTACAAGAAATCTTTTGGTACAGCCCCTCTCTCTGTCCCTCAGTTTACCTGCATGTTAAAGGTGATAAATAGCATTTTCCTCCTTACTGTTTGATGTCATTTGTGTGGATACACTCTACCCCATTACCACGTAATGGCCTCACAAAGGATGATGCTCTAAGGCACTTAAGAGTTGGGAAGACCAGAGTTGGAAACCTACCTCAGACTGTATCTGTGTGACCCTGGATGAGTTCATTTAATCTCTCTCACTCTTAGGTTCTTCACCTGTAAAATGAGAATGATACCATGTTTCCCCGATAATAAGACACTGTCTTATTAATTTTTTTGGACAGAAAAACACCAGAGGGCTTATTTTCAGGGGAGGTCTTATTTTAATGAACATTGACAGCAATTTTAATAAACAGGTAAATGTGAACAAAAAAATGTACCTTTATTCAATAATGAATTCAATAAAGAACAGGATGACGCACTCACTGCTGCAGCTCTGATTGGATGCAGCTCGGAGCGCGGCGTGCGTTTCACGGGGGGGAGGCGGGGGGGACGGTGCATACAGAGGGTACCATAATGTAGCGTGTAGCGCAGGGGATCACCTTCAGTACAGTAGCAATCTCAATAGGCCTTATTTTTGGGGGAGGGCTTATTTTAGAGGAATCTTACACAGTAAGGGGAGGGCTTATTTTCGGGATAGGTCTTATTATCGGGGAAACACGGTAATAACACCTTTCTCACAGGGCTACTGAGAGGATCAAATGAGATAATAGATGTAAAATACTCAGTAAAAGCATAGTGCACTCCAGAAATACTAGTGATCATAATTCTTACAAGTTTTACTCATATCTGTCTGTATATTGTGTGTGTGTGTGTCCATAAACATCAACTCTTAAAACTTATTAGAAAATCTTGGAGAATTGCTGGGGTGGAGGGTGTCCCCATGGGAATTCATCCCATTAGAACCAATCTAATAATGAGTTTTGCTTTGTACTCGAGAGTCAGACTTGAAAGTCACTTACCAGACCTGTATTTGACGCCTTTCCCCTGTTTAGGCTAACCAGAGTTATGTATACCGATGGCATAAAGTTTTAGATAGTTTGAAAGGTTTCAGCGAGACAAAAACTCTTCAAAATAAAAGCATAATTACTTCAAGAAGGCAAATATATATTAATGCATTCATTAAAGAGACTATTTGATGTTTAGTCCTTCAGAGTGCTGGTAGGTGACACAGTGGATAGAACTCTAGGGCTAGAGTCAGGAAAACCTGAGTTCAGACACAAATAGTTACTAGCTGTGTGACCTTGGACAAATCATTTAACCTTCGCCCTGGTTTTCTCATCTGAAAAATGGGGATAAATAATGGCATCTACGCCCCTGCCCCTTGGGTTGTTGTAAGGATAAAATAAGATAATATTTGTAAAGTACTTTTGCAGACCTTAAAGTTCCATATCATCATTTCCTTCCACTCAGTGGATGGGTAGTTTGTTGTTGTCTCACCAAGATCAGACCCTATAGCGCTCATGTGATGATTATAAGCTCACTTACCCACTGGATATAAACAAACTTCTGTTCTCTAAGGGAACTGAGAGATTAAATGTGACATTTTGTTTTTGGTCTCAGCACAATCTCTGTTTATAGAATTAGAGGTAGAAAAATCTACCAGCAACAAAGAAACCCATCTACCTCTTCCATATCTCACCCCCTAACATAAGATTGTCATCTTTATAGCAGTTATTGAGGAGAAATAATCTGGTTCTTCATTAAACAAGAAAATGCCCATAAACTCACAAATCATCTCCCTTACCAATAGGATAACCAGGCAGTATCTAAATAGCTAGCAATAATCCCCAGTGGCTGTAAGGTTAGTTTCTTCTCCCATCTCCAATCCTGTCTATTGTCAGATACGCTTTCCTCATTTGGAATACCTTTCTCATATGGGGGTGGGGCCAGGCTTATAAGATTAGAGCAATTGCACAAATACAAGATTAGAAAAATGTTAGATATTAACAGGGTTTGGAGGACCCAAGAGATTTGTTTGGAGTAATGGATGTGAGAAGACCCATATGGTCAAGGAATAGCAATATCTGAACTTGGGTCTGGGACCCAGCTGAATTCTGTCCTGGGGTGATTTGGAATGGAACACAGATGAAACAACACTTGGTTTTTGAAGCTTGAGTTTCAGCTATCACTTCCCCAGTGAGTGCCTTCATATTGCTTTATTTTTTTCTAATTGAAGAAAAATATTGTTACTTAAACTAATAAAGTTTTAAGTATGATCTAGGTTATTTAATCCATGCTGCTAAAGATATTAAAATAGTTGAACACATTGTAAACTGTAAAAAAAACCTACCTAAAGATTTTAGTGTAGCCCCTATAAGTTTTTTTTTTTAATTTTGATTTTTTGTTCCTTCATATCTCATTTAGTTTGTTAAACTCACAGTTTTATTGATAGGAGACACATTATGGTGAATTTAACACCATAGTTGAATCACAGGTATGTATGTTCATGGAGGGAGAGGGAAGGGGAAAATAGTATTTAAATTTGAAACCACTTTTTTCCAGAATTTATTCTTATTCCACATAAGGCAGTAAAAATGTTAGCTTGTAGTGCACTATACCTTTTTGCTACTTGGCTTCAAAAGAAATCTTGTGCAATAGTTTATCATATGGGTGAGGTTTAGTAAAGTCACAGAGGAAGTTAAGAGAATTATATTTTTAACAGCTTATACCAAACTTTTACTTTTTAACTTTTAGGCATCTTAAAAGTAAGTGATAACTGTTTGGAGATAAGCTATAGAATTAGTCATTGGGAGTTAAAATGATTTAATCCTCTGAGAGCAGGGAAATGAATTTTACACAGTGTTGTGTGATGCTTCTTTGCATCCTTCAGGTTCCTCTGGGCTTTGCACACAGTGAGTCTTTAGTAAATATTTGAGGACTGTTCAAAGATTAATAAAATTAATCTTTCAATTCTGTAAACACTTTTGAATGTTGGGCATTAAGCATGTGATGACTGAGGTCTGACATGGGGCTACACCAACGCTAAAACACACAGCATCAATTACAAGCATGTGAGGGAAAGCAGTCAAGTGAGAAGTGCTAGGTACTAGGCTCTATGCAAGGGAGGTAAAAGACAGCCTCTGCTCCAAGGGAGCTCATGGTCTAATGAAGGGGGCAACGTGTTAACAACAATGTACAGACAAGATACATGCACATGCGTGCATGCCTGTGTGTGTGCGCGCACGTTAAATTGGAGATAATCAGTCAAGGGAGGGCACTAAAGGGAGATCAGGAAGGGCTTCTTGTAGAAAGTGGAATTTTAGCTGGGACTTGAAGGAAATCAGGATGTGGAGATGAGGAGGAAGAACTTTCCAGGCATAGGGCACAGCCAAGGAAAATAGTTGGGAGAAGGGAACAGGAAGGAGGCTAGTGTCACTGGAATGAAGCATATGGGGGAGTTTAAGAGATTAGAAGACTGGGGAGTTAAGAAGAGGCCAGGTTATGGATGGCTTTGAAAGTCAGAGGGTTTTATGTTTAATTGTGGAGGCAATAGGGAGCCATTGGAGTTGATAGAATGGGAAGTAGGAGGCAGGGAGGGGACAGACCAAGTAAGTTACATAATAGATCAAAAAGAAATTACAATTTAGGTTCGCTGGTTTGTGGTTTATAAAAGTACCCTAAATGGCATAATGGATGACCTGTTGGTTTATATTTAGTCCCAGTGAGGACCTTACAGGTCATTGAATCCAATCCTCTCGTTTTACAGGAGACCGAGGAAAGAAACTAAGTCATTTGCCTAATAAATTGCAAAGCTGGAATTTAAACCTATATACCCTGTTTCCAAAGCTATAGTTATTTTCACTATGCCATGATGTGTCTCCAACCAGGGGGATGACTCATTCTACAAAATCCTTTTCTACTGTTGCGTAGTCCTACGTGTTATGATAACTACAATTAATTCTGGTATAAATAAGTGCCCACTTTTGTCTTTCTCCATTGCCTTTTGGCTCACCTGCCATCCTGATTCCTTGGAGATTGTGAAACTAAGATTTATATCCATAAAGCATTGCCATGAGAACATCTGTGTTGAAAAGATGGGTTTTTCCTCTGGAGACCAGCTTGGGATTGTTAAAAAGAGCATTGTACAGCTTCCCAAATGAAATCCAGCTGTTCCTTTTCTCCTATTCAATTCGAGGTTCAATTCATTGTCTTTCTGATGTATTAGCCCTGCGGCCTAGAGGCCACAGGTGGCCCCTTAGGTCCTCAAGTGCCACCCTTTGATTGGATCTAGACTTCACAGAACAAATCTCCACGTGGCCCTGAGGCCTCAGGTTCCCTATCTCTGGCTCAGGCCATTTATTGGAATATCAGTTTCTGGACAAATAGACTTTAAAATATCCATTAAATTTTTCTTTTATGAATCCTTAAACTCATGTCTTCTAAGATATATTGTGAATATCATTGAGGTAGTGAGATGTGATGGGTCTTGATGCAATTAGCACAATATCATTTGCAAAATTGAAATATCTGAAATATGTGACTGGTTAGTTCTGTTTTTAATACCAAAACTTCACCATTTACTAAGGACCAATTGCATTACGATTACCATGAAATGTATAAAGATAAAATAAACCAGCTCCCATACTCAAAATGGAGGGATAAAATAAATCAACAGCCACTCCATTCTTCAAAAGAAAAACATACACATACACAGAGTCTCTCTCTATAGCATACACGGAAAGCATTCTCAGCTTGCCATTGAACCTGCCAGAGGTCAGCCTTCAGTGTCACTGTTTTTGAGAACTCAGTGCCCTGCACCTTCGCACTGTATTTTGTCATCTCAGTAGGACTTTGTTTTCTCCAAGAATTGAAGGAGCAGTAATATTCTTTGTATGTGTCAGGGTTGTTTTGTTTTTTGAGATGTCCACAGTATATAGCCATTTGTCACAGGTATAGGCGGGTATTTAGAGTGACGAAGGTGATGAATTGCATTATGAGGAAGAGCTAGATATTCTCAAATGTCTGCTTTCCCTACTTGGATTATTTCATGTCCCTTCCTGAAGCAAGAATAATTCAGAAAGAGTGAGAGGTCTAAAGATTTGGGTCTAACCATCGTATTGGGTGGTGAGAGACTGATATTTCCCTTTTAGCTCTGTTGATGGAACAACTTTAAAAATAGCAGCAACAAAGCTGTTGTAGTAGGTTTGGAATCCCTTTAGGAGCATTGCTCTCTAAACATGACAAGCATATTGGATTTGGTGCTGGAGACCAAGCTTTGCTCCTTACTATGTGCGTGACCTTGGGTAAGCCATTGAATCGATTCTTCGATGGCCTTAATTTTCTCATCTGTAAAATGAAAACTTTGACATGAAGCCCTTGTAAATAGTCCACATTTCCAATTTTAGGGTTCTCCACTGGGTCTCAGGCTGGGGTAACAGAGATCCTAGACCAGTCCCTGGCTCTACATCCAAACCATATGTGCCTGCCTTCTGTCTAAAACTAATTGTGGCCATCTACCCTTTGCCTTCCTCTGCTCCCCTCCCCACCCCCCAAAAAAAAGATTTAGGGAAGCAGATAAACTTTAAAAGTTCATTCATAAATATGATGTGTCTGTGTGTATGTGTGTATGTGTATGTGTGTGTGTGTGTAGTATTAGACATGAGAGTTGGAAGAGATTGTAGAGCTCATTTAGGGCAGGGATTCTTGACATTTTCTAATGTTGTAGACCCCTTTGGCAGTCTAGGATGCCTAATGCTAAATTTCAGTTAAAGGTTAGAGAAAATAAAGGTGCAGTTTTTTTCTCATCCAAGTTCAAGGACCCCTTGATAACTATCCACTGTCTCCATCTTAATCCCCAATCTAGTCCAACCTCTTCATTTTTTTGAAGGAAGAAATTGAAGCCCAAGCAGTTACCTTTATTCCCTTCCCTCCCTCCTTCTACATTGTATATAAATTGGTGTCTAGTATTTTGGTTTGGCATCAAGATTGAAAAGCCTCAGTTAAAATTCTATCAACATGTATTTCATCCACAACATATTGTCCAAAAATTGATTTACTCCTGTGAAAGGAGCTATGTTGGCTCACTTAAAGAGACTTTAGACAAAGATCAGTGTTTATTCTTTTGCGTTTATATTCACCTAGTTTTATAAGTCCCTGTCATGGGAATACTGGGCTCCTGCAGTGATGACTTTTTTATTGTGTTCCATCTTTAAGAAATTATATCATTCTTTATATTGGCCTGGCAGTCCTCCATTCAGTATGATAGATGAGGCTTTGTGTAGCTCTTTGTCTGGAGGATTGCTCTGTCTCAAATTTGAATATCCATAATACATTCTTCTAGGACCTGCTTTATTTGAACCAACACTGATCTGTCAATAAAAGATAAACGAAAGTCATGGTGATATGTGGTGATCTTTTGTTCTTTCTCTTTAGTCTTTTCTGGGGTGTCAGTTTGTGGGGGTGATCAAGCATCCATCCCCTAATGTGTGTGTGTGTGTGTGTGTGTGTTTAAGTTTCACAGATCATCAGGCTTTTTTGTTGTTATTTGTTTTGTTTTTGGAGCAGATAATACCTTCCTAAAATTTGCAAAGTACTTTCCTCCTAGTGACTTTTTGAGTTGAAGAATAGAAGTATTCTCCCCATTTTACAAAGGAGGAAACAGAATCCCAAAGAGGTTGACTTGTCCACAGTTACAGGGCTACCAAGTGATAGATCTGGGACTCAGACCTAGATTTCCTTATTCTAAGTCCATCGCTCTTCCAACCATAGTACCATGAATTAGTCTGAATTGCTCTTTCTTCTGGCATACTTGGTTACACACAGGAGAGCTTTCAAAAATTATAAGTTAGAGGCTGGAATTTTTGAAATTGTTCATTATTGTCAGCATCATCCACTCTCTGGGCATCTGTGTGAAAAATACTGAAGTAGAGCAATGTGAATGCCTGACAGTAATGTGACTAATAGCCTATGAAAGAAAGTTCTGTTTATCTTCCCTGCACTGCTGACCTGAATTCTTGTGGTCCTAAGAATTCTAGAAAGCTGGCTTGGAAGCTCTACAGTCCCAAAAGCCAAAGTTAGGAGTTTTAAGGACACCCTCTTTGGTCTTCAGTTACCCTCCTTGGTACTTGATTTCCTCATCTGAATGAAGTGAAAGGGGCTAGATTGGATGGCTTTGGAGGTCCCTTCCTCTTCTGGGTCTATTTTCTTTGTTCCTTGATTGTGTGGATTGTGAGAAAAAAAATTTTTTTTTTAAATCTATGGAGGACATAAGAAATAAAATAAATTGAAATCTTCTCTCCTTGGAATTCACATGTTGCTGTGAGGTCTAATTTAGACTCAGAAGTGAGGAAATGGGGTTATGGGGCTGAAAATTGATGTGGAATTTTAGCAGGATTAATGGTCACCATTTTTGAGCAATTAAGTTTTGGAATTAACTTTTTGGTTTTGTCTGGAGTGGTCAGCCTGGTACATAGCTCTAATTAGATGAATTGCAGCCTCTTGAAGGGAGTCATGGTGAGATTTTGCAGTTTTTCCCTTCCTTCACTATTCTCAAGTATCTTACTTTCTCTGTCAAGATTTCATCTTCCCCTCTTGGTCAGCCTACACTAATTTTAGCTTGCTACCCTACTAGTTTAATAATTAAAAATTCAACAATCCACTGGGTTTCAAATACTGGCTGGAGTTCTTAGGCGGCATAACTTTATTTATTTTGGGGAGGCAGTTAGAGTTAAGGGACTTACCCAGGGTCATACAACTCTTTTTTTTTTTTTTTTTTAAGCAATTGGGGTTAAGTAACTTGCTCAAGGTTACATGGCCAGTTCTTTTTTTTGTGTGGGTGTTAAGTATCTGAGGCCCGAACCGATCCCGGGTCCTCCCGACTCCGGGGCCGGCACTCTTACTCACTGCACCACCTAGCTGTTCCAGGGTCATACAACCCTTAAGTGTCTCAGGCAGGGTTTGAACCCAGGTCCTTCTGATTCCAAGGTTGGCCCGCTATCCACTGTGACACTTAGTTGCCCTGGCAGCATAATTTAGCAGATAGAAAGTTGGTTGAACTTAGGAAGATCTGCCTCACACATGTGTCCTAGCTGTGTGACTTTGGGCAGCTGCTTCTTCTTCTTCTTGTTCTTTTTTTTTTTTTTTTGCTTTTTGGAGGGGGAAGTAGGGCAATTAGGATTAAGTGACTTGCCCAAGGTCACATGGCTAGTTTTTGTGTGTTAAGTGTCTGAGGCCAGATTTGTACACCGGTCCTCCTGACTCCAGGGCCCGCTCTTTTCACTGTGCCACCTAGCCTCCCCCTTTGGGCAGCTTCTTGAGCTCCCACTTTCTCATCTGTAAAATGGGGGTAATGTTACCTATGTAACAGGTTTATTGTGAAGAACAAGTTAGGTAACACACAATTAACTAATTGCATACGTGGGAATTTTTTTTGTTTGTTTAAAATAATATATTCTCTAATTCAGTCTGTCTCATGTGTGATACAGTGTTTGTACTAACCAAAAGCAGTTATATGACAGGGAAATTTGAACTTAAAACCACACCGTTGTATATCCACTGCTGGGATGCCAAGGTGTTCCTCTTTCTCCAGCCAGAGAGACATCCACATCCAATTTTAGGCAAGAAAAGAGGTTCCAGCTGGTGAAGGACTGGGTTCTGACTTCAGCCCTAAACTGTATGTGACATGTGGAGAGTTCGTTTGAGAGTTCAGTGATGTGAGGATCTGGATGACATCCTAATGGCCACTCACTTTGCAGTGAAATTGAAAGTGTCACTTTGCCCCTAAAGCTCCACTGGGGAGTGAAGGAAAGCTTGTTGATTTCAAAGGTGATTGTAAACTCCTTGAGGGTAGGACCTGTGGAGGAGTTAATTATCCTTTTTATATCCCCCATGCCTTACAGAATGAACTGCATCCATATTGCCACTTAACAAATGTTTTATGAATTATATTTCATTGAAAAAAGCATGAGGACAAATTAGACTATGGATGTAATCCAAAATTTGTCCATACTCCTTGAGAGGAAGGTAAAAATAATTGGAGTGATCACATTCTTGAGATTTTCCAAAGGGACCTGGAGACATCTTATTCATACTTATCCATACTACCAGGCAGATCTACTTTATACCTTGTAGTTATCTTGTATTTATGTAGCGCTTTACATAAGTAGCACATTGCATTAGTAATTAGACCTCACTCTAACTCTGGGAAGTAAGTAGTACTTGTATTAGGTTTTTTGTTTTGTTTTTAAGGAAAAATGCTGTATTGATGTCTTTTGTCTTTATATTAGTTACTTGGCCCTCATCTTTAGCCTTTTGGAAATAATTTAAGTGCCTACTGTGTGTCAGGCCCTAAGCCAAGTGTGGGGGATACAAATAAGTAAAAAAAAATAGCCCCAACCCTCAAGGAGCTCAGGTTCTAAAGAGGAAAAACCACCAGGAAACATGTATGTATCTATGCAAGAGAGATACAAGGTTAATTGGAAATAATCTCAGGAGGGGAAGTGCTAGCTGGGGGTGGGAGAGGCAGGGCCCAATAGAGCTCTTGCTGAAGGTGGGATTTGAACAGTCTTGAAGGATGCCAGGGAAGCCAGAAGATTGAGGCGAGGAGAAAGAACATTCTAGGCATGAGGGATAGCCAGTGCAAAGGCATGGGGTTGGGAAGTGGAGTGGAGAAACAGTAGGAAGATAAATGTCACTGGATAGTGAAGTATGTGCAGGGCAGTCAAGTGTGAGGAAATAAAAAGACTGGAAAAGACCAGGTTGTGAAGCGCTTGAAAGGCCAGAGGGAGCACTTAATAAAAACTTAGTGACATGTGGAGTAGAGGAGTGAGTGACATGGGCAGACCTGTGCTTTAGAAAGAATACTTTGAACAGCTGAGTGGAGAATAGACTGAATTGGGGAGAGAGTAGACCAGTAGTCTCAGTAAGCCAGATCACGAAAGCTTTTATCACAGTGGTGTCCATGTTAGAGGAGAAAAGGGAATGGAACGGAGCGGAACCCACCTGCACCCCCTGTTGAATCTCTACAAAAGCATCTGACACAGACATCTTATCTGACAGTGTATATGATAATCTGTCTTAGTAACCCCCCATTTTTCTACTATGGAGGAGTTGATACATTTTGGTGTCTTTTCTCCAGGATGGTCATTGTTTTTTCCATTACTTGGGCTTCAGTTTTCTTTTAATGATAATGTTCATTTGCATTGCTGTAGTCTTTCTTTTTCCTTCTCTTCCTCCTCTGCCTCCTTCTCTCCTTTCTTTGCTGCACAATAATATTCCATTATGTTCACCTTTGTGGCCTAGGAATGCTGGGTGCTGTAGACTTTGTGATGCAGAGTGGTACAGTGGAAATATCTGGGACTCAGGTCAGACAGAATACCTGGATTCTAATTCTGATTCTGACACTACCTTATTGATATTAGGCAAGTCTCGTACTACAAGGCAGTGGTAACTTCCCTGGGCCTTAGTTTTCCCAACTGTCAAGTGAGGAGGGGAGAGTTAAGTAGCAGGCCTCCGAGGTCCCTTTAGCTTTAGATATCTTATGATATGTTATTTTTTCATTCATTTCCCCAAATATCGGCCTTTTAAATCATTCTCATATATTACTTCTTCCTCTTCAATTTATGCTTTTACTATGACTTTAGTCAAAAGAACTAGGTTGCACTGATTACAACCTCATGAACCAGCCAGTGGATTGAGTGACCAAGATCTTAATGATTTGGCACCATTTTCTCATCCTGTCTTCCTGGGCTTGTCTTAGAGCTTTAGTGTCTTCATTTCCTTTCTTTCAAAATAGAGATTTTGGGGGATAAACCTGGGAAAATATCTTAAATATTTTGGTTAAGTGGAATAAATATCCTAAATAAAAACTGGGATAAATATCCTAAAGAAATCCACAGCAGGAGTTAATCACTGAATGGTAGCTGCAGCATGATATGTTTTGTATTTAAAAAACAGGATGTCAAACCAGAAATATGTACTGTTCAGGTTTTTGGTAATATAAAGTTGGATGAGAATTAACTGAGTAGTTAAGCTCCCTCTCCTTAAAATCTGCAATCTAATAAAAGGGCATTCCCTGTTGTGTGAATAGAATCCTGGTTTGTTCATTTTGGGTTTGTGTATCCAATTTAGTCTGAATTTAGTAGAATTTAAAAGTTTGTTAACTTAAATTTTATGTATATGTAAACTAATAGGTAATGTATAAGTTAAAATAAGTAATTAGGTAATTAATATAGGCCGTTTCTGTGTATAAATGAACATATGTAAGTTGCAACTAGAAAAATAGTTGGAAGCCCCTAGAGTAATCTGACTTAGAGGCAGGAGGCATCTTCCTTCAAAAGATTAACTTCCTTCCTCTTGTGGCCTCAAGATAACAGTTTGATTCTGCATTATCAATGCAACCAGTCGCCTGTTTCCTGTTTCCTGCTCTATGCATTTTGCATGTTGTATTTTCTGGTCTACTCCAGGGAAATAAGTTTGTGTATATATGATGTATTTTTCCCTTTACCTCTTCCCTCCCCCACCAATCTCAGACACATTTGGGCCTCTACCCATATTCTTTTGTTTTACGTTTGAATGGAAGGGAGGAGGGAAAAGAAAAATTTAAAAAAATATATTTCTTAAAGAAATTCCTCAAAACTTGGTTTAAGATTTACTTGTCTGACCTCTGACCATGTCTCATGAAAGTCAGCTCTTAGGGTGAGTCAGCTTTAAAATACTCATTACAGTTACATCTCTATGTACATTTTTGCCTGACTTAAATTGGAGTGGCCAGTCATGGTTACTGCTAAATAAACAGGGACGCTCAGCGTTTTAGTTTACTTGGTATGCTTTTTCACTTGAAAGACAGAATCGTACATGGCAGTTCATGAGGAAACTGTTGCAAGAGAAAAAACCCAGTTGTGAAATGGAAAGAAATGTTTTATATTTGCAGCAGTGACTTAACTATTTAGTTCCTTTTAAAAATTTTTATTTCTTCAAAAAGTCTTAGCAAGCTGGAAAGATTTCATGGTCCAGCAAGATGGTGGGCTGTGTCCATAAACCATGAGACTCATCACCAGAGAGCTGTGGTCTAAATTTTTTTTTTAACCATAATTTACTGGCTGTCTGCTAAGGCCTAGATGATTTAGGATCTCTGATAGAGAAAAGTACCTGCACCGATGAAGATGCAGACTATTATAGTATCACATTGATACAGTCAGGCTTTATCAGTGGATATCCTGTATTGGGATCATTGTACTCTCCATTGGTAAGGCCACATCGGGAGTTTTGCATCAAATCATAAGCACCTCACTTTAGCATGGGAATTGGTCACCATCAATTTAATGTCTTGCTTTTTCTTTCATTAGGTTCTTCCTTGAATAGATATTGGTTGGGATGGGGTTGGGGGGGATTCTGGGGCAGGGGAGATAGTGGTTGGTATCAAATGAAATTCATGCCTTCACTATATTATGCCACCAGATATCTAAGGCAGCTTGAAGATGTGAGGATGTAGCACTTTAGGAAAGGACAAACATGGAATCTGTCCATGAGAGGGAAGATGAGGGGTCTGAAAATTATAGAGAGAAATGAGGTAGTAAGTGGAGTTCTTTCAATTTTTTTTTAGCCTGAAGAAGCAGTCTTGGAGATCTAGGAAACTCAAAAGATATTTGACAAAACAAGAATCTTATTAGAACAACCAGACTTATATTGAGGGGGGCACCACTCCCCCCCCCCTTTTTCCAACCCTGTTATTCCTGTCTGTTCATTGGGACCAAGAGGCAGCGTGGCATAGCCTTGTATTTTAAGTGAGCAAGACTGGGTTTAGATTCAGCTTTAAGCACTAGCTCCATAGTCTAGGCAAGTCATTTTATCTCTCTTTGCTTCTTAATTTCCCATCTGTAAGGATGAAAGGTATAAGCATTAATTAAGTACCTACTATGTACCAAGAACTATACTAAGCACTTTACAGATATTCTTTCGTTTGTAAAAGAATTGGACTAATCAGCCATTAAAAATTTAAGTACCTACTGTGTACCAGGAACTGTGCTAAGCACTTGACAAATATTCTCTCATTTGATCCTCATTTGTAAAATGAGAGGATTAAACTAGTTGTCATTAAGCATAAATGCCTACTATGTGCCATGTACTGTGCTAAATCCTGAAGATATAAAAAGAGTCAGACTAGTAGGCCTTTAAGGTCCCTTCTAGGGGGGACTATGATCTTAAGCCTAACCATCTAACCAATAGGATAGCCTTTTACATACTAGAATGTTATTATTTTGTCTCCATTAAATCTCCTTTCCAGGCTAAAACTTGTTCCTTCAGCTAGCTCTTGTAAGGCATTATCACCTTCACCGTCCCAGTCAATTTCTTGCTCTCCCTTCAGCTTATCATTTATCTTTCCTAAAACTCTGCTCAGGATAGGCTAGAATGTGCTAGAAGGAAATTTGACACAGGGCAGGGTAGCTTATTTTATTTTGTTTCTTGCTGTCATGTTGTACTCAAGAGGTAGATTTCTTTTTTAACACAAGTGTAAACCTTAGGTTTATTGCTATTAAATTTCATCTGATGTTCTAGTCTATCAAGAGCCTTTTAGATCCTGGTTTTTTTTTTTTATCTTACTCTTGGTTGTAGCTGCGTATTTAGCATGTCTTCTATATGTTCATCCAAGGTGTTAATGGTATTAGGATAAAGGTATTAGTCAGCACTTTCCAAAGAAGTAATTTTGAAGGAATAGTATGAAGTATACTTTATAGTATAAAAATTTCCAAAACTGTGTAATAGCAAAAGATGCGAGTAAAGAATGACCAATAGGCAACTCTGCGAAGATAATTCTCCATATTGCCTCAGTTCTTATGGGTCAGATGTCCTCCTTACCTTCTTTGTCTGATGAATTCCTATCAAACCTTTAGATTCTAAATCAAATGGCATTGTCAACCAGTCAGCTATGATAAGTCCTGAGTATACAAAGAAAGGCAAAAAAACAGTCACTGTTGTTGAGCTCATGGTCAGATGGGTAAGACAACACACGAACAATTAGGTACAAATAAGATCTATCTATACATTTGTGTGATATATATTGATATATGGTATTTATATATCAATATATATCACACAAATGTATAGATACATGTAAATATCTTATTTGTGCCTAATTGTTTGTATGTTGTCTTCCCCAATTTGTATTTATATATCCATATATAGATATATATCATATATCACATTGTTGGAGACAACAAAGGGAAGGCACTAGCATAGGAGAAAGGTTTGTTTTAGAAGATAAGATTTTAGCCAGGGCTTGAAGTTGTGAGGCCAAGAGATGAAGATTAGGAGGGAGAAAATTCCAGATATGGGGCACAACCAGTGAAAATGTCCACACTGAAAGTGGAATGACTTATTCCAGCAGCAGCAAGGAGAATAGTGTCACTGAATCACAAAGTGCCATAGTATAAGAATACTGGAAAGGTAGAGGAGGGGTCAAGTTAGACACAAAAATAGTTTGGCCTTTTTGGGGGGAGGGAGGTAACATATCATGATTAGCCTAGTGACAGGAGACTACAAATTGAGGGCCTTGATTTCCCTCTCTAACCATGATATAAATGACAACACAGAGCAGTTCTACCATATCTTACTTATATTATTGTGAGTTTTTTCTTAATTTTTAAAAATTCATTTTCAACTTGAATACAACTTGAAAAAAGAAAATCTTTCCATGTACATAGCAGAACATAGAGACGCTTTTAATATAAAGCAATAAATTCCATTTCAAACTTTTACTTTTTTTGAAAACCTGTGTTAATAAATACTACACATTGTTTTCAAAGCACCCAGCTTTCCTGTACTTCCTTCTAAACTTTCTTTTGTTCTCTGCTGTGCAATTTTTATTTTCTCCCCCTCCCTCTCCACCCTAGAAAAGGCTGCAATTAAACACGAATATATATATATATATATATAATCTATATACATACATATATTACATTTAATACACATATATGTAATATGCACATATTTCTTCTGTTTGTCCTTGCTCAGGAAATGGATAGCTTAAGTGGCAAAGTCTGAACTTAAGTCCAGGTCCTCAGACTTGCCGCTCTACCGTGTGCTGGTTTCCAGCTGTCCCTTACTTCCGATCCTAGTCATAACTTGGGGAAGGACATTTTCAGAATGAAAATGGGAAGATGTGCATTCTTGCTTTCTGTATAAATAGCTTCCTAAAATCTTGGCTGCCAGCCCCATCTATGGGGCGTTGCTGGCTGAGGGAGAGAAGTAGAAAGGAGGTAGTACCAGGAGATAGATGGGAAGAAGATGGGTGCAGCAGAGAACACCTCACAAAGGGAACTGCCAGATAGATTTTTTTCTTTATCTCCGTATCTTTACCAGAAAGGTTTCCATGTGCAAGACACAGCCCTCCACTGCAGAGCACCAGCTATAGGCCACTTTTTTCAGTCTCCCTTAATCAGTTGAGTTTCTCTGGCTTCTGCATGGAGCAGGGTCACACTGGGGGTGGGAGTGGGGGGTAGGGGGAGCTCCCTATCTTCAACTTGTGCTTTTACCAACCCCTTTGGCCGTGTCTTTCTCATCTCCTTCCTAGCAAAATGCTTTTCACATAATAAAATGCTTTTATTCACCAGAAATGGATGTATTTAACAACTTGCACAAACGACTTCCCTCTACAATACAATAAATATTTATTAAGCACCTACTATGTGCCCTTAGTCTAGCCTTATCCCCATACTGTTCCAGCCAAACTGAATTATTCTGTGTTCTAAGAATTTGTTCCATTGCACACACACACACACATCCGAGGTCAGGGTAGGATCATCTTTCTCCCTCTCAGACCTCACAAAGTACTTTGTTTTGTTGTACGTGTCCAACTCCTTCTCTGGGTAGTCCCTCTGAACCACATTAGTGCAGATCATAATCAGCCCTCACCTCATACATAATGGGAGATTCTTGTCTGATCCTCTTATAAATCCTCCGCAGTTGGGGGAGGGAGGGTCCCTCCCTTATCGTGTGTTATTTTGTTTTACAGTCATTTGCAGCATCTCTCTCCTATGATGTCATAGGAATGATGGCAAAAGCATCCCCTCAGCTTTTACCCTTGGGCACCTGGCACATTGCTCTATTACGCAGTATGTGTGTGTTGGCTGAAATGTTTAAAATTAGGCCGAGTTCTCCAGACCTTCTGAAGTCCCCCTTCCAAATCCTGTTGTTCATTAGGTGGTTGCTCCTCAGTAAGTCTGGAAGCTCTAGAGAGAGAGGGAGAGAGGAAGGAATGAGAGAAAAACAAGGAAGAGAGAGAGTAGGGAAGCCAGTAAAGAATGAAGCCAACGTCAGGAAGTTTTTCCTTAAAATTAGATCTGTGAAGACATGGAATGTGCTGCTTTAGGCAAGGTGGTAGTAGGTACCTCTCACTGTAGGCCTTCAAGCAGAAGTCTGGAAGACCCTTTCTTGGGTTTGGTATGGAGGGGATTCTTTTCAAATGTCAATCAGACCAGATGGCTGTCACCAACAGGTCCCTTCCACCTCCCAAGATTCTGTGAATTCATTTCTGTATTCGATTTGTGTTTATTTTTTATAAGCTGAGGGGTGTGTGTGTGTGTGTGTGTGTGTGTGTGTGTATTTCTATATGATTTGCCTCCAGTAAAATGTAAGCTCCTTGAGAGAGGGACTATTTCATCTTTGTCTCATTATCACAATACTTGGCACATAGTAGGCATCTTATAAATGCCTGCTTGATTGACTCTGAACAGTCACAAGAAACTCCAAAAACTCCTATGGTTAGGATGCTTCATTCTCTACTAGCTTCTGGCCTCTGTGGTCCAGAGTACATGACCCATCCTCTGGAATCTCTTTGTCATTTTGCCTCCTCATAGGTTTAGGGTTTGACTACATTTCTTCTAGGCTGGGAATTATGGGAAGAGAGTGTCTTTAAAACTAATGTTTTGTGCTTCCCTAATCTTAACCTAAAAGAAGCAAAGATTCCCTTTAGTGTGAAATCCATCCAATGTATTGACAGTTGACAGGAGAACAAATATTGTGTTGTTTTCTTAGAAACATCTCAATCCATACAGTTTCATTTTGATCTTGTTTCCTGAGCTGGGAGAATCTGACCATATTATGACTGTGAAATTGAACTAGATTTTAACTTGAAATTAAGTGATGCTGTTTTAAAACAAATTTATTTCACCCTCAATGCACTTGACAAGGACTTATTTGCTGCCATGGGAGAGCTAGGACCTCTTGTCACAGCTGTCAGAATTTACAGAATTTCTTGAGGTGCTTCTCAACAAGGCTTATCTGGTTGCAGTTGTATTATTCCTTAGGCTTGTTGGATGGAAACCATCAGCCTCCAATTTAAAAGAAAGGTGGGGGGGGCTTATTACCTTCTACCATGATCATTGTAATATATAACAAACTAAAGCCCCTTTTCTTCAGTAACTCTGTATTGCCTTTTCTTAGCGATCCCTCTCCTGTCAAAGGTTCTTTTCTTGATAGTTTGGCCCTCACTTTTCTCTGTCTTGCCCCCAATTCCTCTATCTTGGGATGCCTCTGCCTGGTAAGTCTGGACCTGGGGAGCAGGTTTAAACAGCTGATTGGGCTCTTTGGATGTCAGCCCATACCCTCTGTTACCAGGTTTGCAGCATCAAAGGTCATGCAGTGAGGGCTTCTTTCTCTTCTTCCTGGAACCAGGGAAAAGGACAGGGTTGGATAGTTTCCACAAAACAGTCTAGACAAATCCCTAGCAAAATGTCCATTAAGCATAAGCCACTGCTGTTCATTTATCCAACTTTGTAAGAGGGCAGGCTACCCACAGAGCTGTAGGAGATGTCCAGTTACCCTTGGGGAAGCTATAACCAGGCTGACCTTTTCCTGATGTTTCTGTGTTTTTGGTCAGAAAGCAAGTATAGTGCAGAAGAAAATGTCATGAACCCAGGTCCCAGTCATTCTTTTCTCTACATTCATTTGGCTATGTCATTGAGGCACATAAATGCTGAATTAACATTGGTTGAACTGAACTAAACAAATATTTCTGTGCTTATGGCACAAAACTCACTCTCTGTTCCAACACAAATAACCCCAGAACTGGCCTCAGCTTAATTTTGTACTTAATGCAGCAATAGGAGACTAAGGTAATTGATATGGATGAACAAGGAACGGGAAGGTTTTGTGTGAGTGGGCCAATTTATAGTTTATTGCCCACAAGCTATGAGAACACTGTGATTTAAACAATATGCCTTCCATGAAGGGCCCCAAGGGCTATAGTACAGGTGGGAGAGGGTTAGCCTGAGTTTCCCAAATGGAACATAGTAGAATATTTAAAATTTTCAGCCTGAAATCCTTAATGAGTGGAACTGTTAGATATTTCTCTTGGCCAAAGGGCGCTGTGAAAAAAATTGCTGAGCCACAAAGAGTTTTGTGAACTGAAAAAGTTGGGCAACCTCCAGCCTCTCCTACAGGTAGGCTTTCAGTGTAATAGGATTTAGGATATTAGAGCTGGAAGAGGTTTTAAAAGTTCATTGAATAGAACTGCCTTATTGGAGAGATAAGAAACCTGAGTGTTAAGGAGGTTATACTGCTGTGGTCAGAGCCATGCTGCTAACTCCTCATTAGAAAGTCACAACCACTGCTGCTATCCTGATTCATGGTTCATCTTTGCTAACCATGTTTTGGCATGAAACAACTATATCAGAGTACCAGAACTCAACCAGTTTTTCTTGTTTTAGAAAATATATTTGACTTTCATTAAAAATGACACTGCTGTTAATATATAGTGGTCTTATTGTTATATTAAATGGATTAATAAATACTCTAAAGTTGATCATTTTTAATTTCTGAGACAGTAAATGATGATGGCTATAATCCATGTTGCAATAGGTCTTTGAGGCCCTTTCATAAGCAGTTAGGTGGTTCAGTGTAGATAGAAAAGTTGTACTTGGACCCAGGAAGATCTGAGTTCAAATTTAGCCTCAGGTACTTGCTAGCTGTGTGGTCCTGGAACTCACTGTGCTTTAATTTCCACATCTGTAAAATGGAGGTAGCAATAGCATCTACTTCTTAGGGTTGAGAGAATGAAATTTTAACTTTTGTAAATTTCAAAAGTGTTATATAAGTGCTAGCCATCATTAAGAATGTGAAGAGGTCCTGAGATCAAAACTTTGAGAAATGCCATCCTAAACTATCCTTGTCTGGTGTAATCATACATGCCTTGACCACAAGTGAGTAGCTATCCACAGAATCATTGAATGTTAAAACTAGACTTTAGAGATCAGCTGATCCAGTCTTGTCATCTCTGAGCCCCTTTTAGTTCCAAATCTAAGATCTTAGTGTATTCTCTGGGAAGGGGGAGGAGTAATAAACAAAAGTAATGGAACCCAACCAGTTTTTCACTTTCATTTATTATGGATTACCCACTTCTTGACTTTCAGATGAATGCAGGCAGAGAAGGGGGAAAGTAGTCGTTTTAGCATTTAGGTTTACTTTGCTTTTATAAAACTGCTCCTCAAAATGAGAGAACATGTCCATTATTTTTCAGAGTTAATTGTACATGATTGCCAGCTGTGGTTGAAATTACATTTTTTTTTTCCTTCTCTTTTCTCAGATGAGCGTGAGGCTGTACAAAAGAAGACTTTTACCAAGTGGGTTAATTCACATCTTGCCCGTGTGTCCTGTCGAATCACAGATTTGTACACTGATCTTCGAGATGGACGAATGCTCATCAAACTGCTTGAGGTTCTCTCCGGAGAGAGACTTGTAAGTGAGATTTAGCTCCATTTTGACATTTCCCTTTCTACCTTCATTTTAGAGGAAGAGCGTTTTAAAATTACCTGTCATTTTGTTAGGACAGAAAGTGCTACTGGGTGATGGATTGGGAAATGGACAGTAAATTTTTGAGGCCATAATATCTTTAAATATGATAAAATGGCCTTATTCTCTTGGCTTACAAGCTCCTGCTTTAGTGAAATTATAGTTTGGTCAATAAGGATAGAAGCAACATTGTGTAGTATCTAGGGAGCTGTTTTTTCAGTCTGGAAGATCTGGGTTCAAATTCTGCCTTTGATACGAATGTACTGTTTGAGTGAACTCTGGGAGGGTTATTTAACTCAAAGTTGCTGATTTGCCTTGGTAGACTGAACTTCAGCAATAAAATTACAGCCATCAACCCCCCCCCCCCCCAAAAAAAAAAAAAAAAGACAGCAATTTCATGTGGTAGAAAAGAGCTTTAGCTATGACTCAAAATGAGAGTTGTGGAAAAGCAAGTACACTGATGTTGGTAGGACTGTGCAATGATATAGTCATTCTGGAAAGCAGTTTGGAATTGTGCAAATCAAGTGGCTAAAATGCCCATACCTTCTGACCAAGAGAGTCTCCTGCCTACATATACCCTAGGGAAGCCAGTGACAAAAACAAAGACCTAATATCCCCAAATGTTTATAGCAGCCCTTTTGAGAGTAGCAAAGACCTAGAATCAAAGTAAATGCTCTCCGATTGGGGAATAACTAGACAAATTGAGGCATATGAATGTAATGGAATATTATTGTGCCCTAAGAAATGATGATTGTGGTGAATACAGAAAAGCATGGAAAGACTTAGGAACTGATACAAAATAAAGTAAGCAGAACCAGGAAAACAGTGTACGTGATTATTATAACAATGTTAATGGAATGAACAATGGCCAAACAATTGACACTGAATTTTAGAAAATTAAAAAGACTAAGATTGACCCCAAAGAAGATGAATGAAAAGACACTTCCCATCTCCTCTCTACCCCCACCCCGCCATCCTTCCTATTTTTTTAAGAGGTGGCTCTCTGGAAGGGGGTGGGGAGAGGGAGAAATTAGATAATATAAAAACAAATGATCTCAAGAAAACTTGTTAAGAAATCTTTGCCCAAAAAGTTCAGAAGGAAGAATAGAAAAACAGGGCAATTTTGATACTGCCCTTCCATGAATTAAGTTTATAGTTTCCTACTCAGTCCTACCCCTTGCCCCGCTTTTTTGAGGGGAATTATTTGTATATTGGAATGTCTGTTTCTTGATGATAAGTTCATAATAACGAAAGGGCTAAGGATCTTTAATTATTTGCCATCTGTTTGAACTTACTGGGAAAATCAATCTCCCTGGACCTCAGTTTCTTTATATGTAAAATGAGGGGGGTTGGCCTAAATGACCTCTAAAGACCCTTCTACCACCTCTAAATATATGATTCTTTGCCTTAGAATTGGATCTTGAATTCAATATCTATATATCCAGCCTTTGAGCTCCATCACTAAATCACTAGCTGCCTGTTGGAAATTTCTAACTGAATACCCTGGAAATACCTCAGAGTCATCATATCCAAAATTGGACTGAATATCTTTTCCCTCAAACCCTCCACCCTTTTAAACTCTGTCTTTCTGTCAAAGGCACCATCATCCTTTTAGTCTGCCAGGTTCATACTCTCAGCATTGTCCTCAATTTTTCTCTACCGTTTTAGGTAGTTGCCAAATCTTTCTGTCTTTGTCTCAGCAGCATCTTTCTCATAAGACCCCTTCTCTCCACTCACATAGCCACCACCTTAGTGTAGGCCCTCATCTCATCTAAAATATTACAATAGATTTTTAATTGATTGCCTGGCCTCAAGTGTTGTACCACTCCAGTCTACCCAGTACTTAGTAACAAAATAATTTCTCTTGAGCACAGATCTAACAGTATCAAGCCCCATGCTCGGTGAAGTACAGCGGTTTTCAAGTGCATCTGAGATAAAATATAAACCTGTGTTTAGTAATTATTTAATAAATGTTTATTGACGGACTTGCCTTCTCTTTGTTCCTCAAAATGATATGCCATCTTTCTTTTCTTTCTTTCTTTCTGCTTTTGTACTGGCCATCTCCCATACCTGTAGTACATTCCCTCACACTCACCTAACAGAATTCCCCTTGCCCTTCAAGATGCAACTCAGGCACCAGGTTCTTCATGAAACCTTTCCTAATCCCCCCAATTTAGTGTCCTGCTTCCCAAACAGTCTTGTATTTATTTGTATGCTTATGTATGCAAAATATGTAATGTATATTTATGTATACATTTATATCCAAATATATTTATGTGTACCTAATAGATATAGAATGCCTGTTTGCACATGTGCATTTAACATTTTACCTTTTGTTAGGTATATACACTATACACAATGTGTGTTTTGTGGATATGTATGCTTGACATGCCTAAAAGTATATTATGTGTAGACATGTAACATATAGATAATACTTACTTGTTTGTACATTTAATATTTGTATATTATGTGTAGATATATAGATAATACTTATTTGTGTGTACATTTAATATATATCTATATATCTAAAAGTATATTTGTATATATGATGTATAATGTATATGTGTTTAATGTCTAAGTATATTTTATATGCATATACATAATAGATATTTGTGCATCTGTGTATATTTACATAAATATATTAGGTTTATTTGTCTCATATACGTATATATGAGAGGCTGTATGATGTAGTGAATAGAAAGCTTCTCTTGAATTCCAGAGAACCATTCAAGAGCTGCCCCTGACCCATACTGGCTGTGAGATCCACGTCAAGTCCTTTAACCTCTCAGCATTCCAGGCACCCCTCAAGACAATAAGTTGCAGAGAATGATGGAGGGAGTTTCCTCACCCGTTAGTTCTTGTGCCCCTGACATTACAAATCTAGTCCTTCTTCCTACAATTTCCACACATACTTCTGTATTCAAATGTAAGCATATTGCAAGTAGGTGATTTCATTCCTTGTACATGTATGTCTAGAACAGTATCTGACACAGGCATTTATAAACACTTTTTGATTGATTCCAGTTCTTGTGGTTGTCTGACTTTGGGAAGTTACTCAGTTTCCTTATCTGTAAAATTAGGACAATTCCTCCATCTACCTCATGATTTTTGAGAGATTCAGCTGAAGTGATGGGGACAAAGACACTCTCTAAACTGTGAATTATCATTGTGCATATAAATTGGCATGGTTGCTATGACCTCTGCATTAAATGGGACTTAATTTACAAAGACTTGAGTCCTGATCAGAACTGATTCTAAAAATGGGATTTTTATTGATTTCTTAAAAGGAATAGTTGCACTGCTATTTACTTTGACTCTAGAAGATTAGGATTTTTCATTTTCTTTTCTGCTCATTTCTTGGTTCTGTTGAAGCTTTTATTCTGGGGTGGAGGGGTAGGTGACTGTTTTATTGTCTCATTGGGGACAATGGTTCTTGTGGAATTTGCCTCACTTTCATAGGCAGTGAAGCTGTCAGTCCCCCAGCGAAAACATAATCTCCATTCAGTTTCTGGGCTCTTTCTCTGCTGGTTCTGATGTGACTTTTGTTTATGTAGCTTAAACACAAGAAGCTTTAACCAATTACTCTAAACTGACCCAACAGGTTTTGTCTCAGCACCATTTGGAAAATGGATGCTGTCTTCCAACCAAGCTTATTCATGGGCATGGATGGTGGCCAAGCTGACGCCTAGGGAGAGGGAACCCTACATCTGTAGTGACATCACCAGGAAAATATGATGGTGGTGGTTGACAGTATTGCCAGAAAACCTTATTTTAACGTCTGTCTCCACCCTGTAACTTGACAGTAGCAATCTGTCTTGCCCAGACCATCTCACACACACCTTTGACCGCAGGCAAAAGGCTTAAGATTATACCCCGTCACTATTATTAGCAACCTGGAGAGAAAATTGCCTCTTCCAGCCATTACCTATTTGATTCAGTATGGGACATCTGGTGTGCTTTCCAGGAGGTTTATGACAGATTGCCCTGGGTTAAAACTTGGAGTCAGAGATTTTCCTCCCTTCCTGCCTGTTTCTTCATGAGCTTTGCCCTGTAAAAGACAATGAGGGGGCACATTCAGAATGAATGTTGTATATATGCTTTTTGCTCCCTGGATGCATAGTCTATGTTTGTGATTTCCTGTGTTGGTTTGTGGGTCAAACCAAACAGTAAACAACTAAATAAAAGGTGGTTTCCCCATAAAATCTGTCCAGTTTTAGTGAGTGCTTTTTTTTTTTTCCTGTTGTGGTAGGAGGGAGGGGAGGAGGGGTGTGGGAGCAACCATTTATCCTTCTGTCCCTTGGATTGTATTCTAAAATGAGATTCTTTTCAGAAAACTGATTAGATGTATTGTGGTGTACAACTTATAAAATGGTATTTTTTTTTTTTAGCTAGACCCTTTACTGGCCTCCTGAGACTTTACTGTCATGATTGTTTTTTACAGATTTTTTTAAGAAATTAGTTTTTAGAAAGAAATCATTAAAAGTCACCTGGGGAAGAATCAACCAGACTTGTGTTCCAGCATGTAAAGCTCTGATCCTTTTTTGAAAGTAGGGACTGAGAACTATGGAATTTATACTAAGTGAGAGTTTCTGGCCTAGAGACTCTGAAAACTGAATAATTTGTACCTTATAAATAAGGATTGGAATCGTTGCTTTTTCTCTTCTGGGTTGTACAACATTTTTTATTGTTAAGACTATTATCCTCCTTCCCCACTGTGACTATGGATACCATGGCTATGGACAGTAAAATTCTGGGCCCAAGCAAAGATGGAACTGGAAGGGCCTGTAGGTCATATAATTTGACCCTTGGCTTGAATAAGCATATCAGATTATTCTGCAATAACACAGCACTTTGCAAAACTCCCAGGTGACATAATTCCTTTTATTAATAATTTGTTGTAGCCCTCCTTAATTTTCTTTCTAAAGACAAGAACTCTCAGAACATAGAGTACTGAAGCAGTCTAGCTCATTGAGAGCTTTTTTTGCCCTTTCTCCTGAAAGTTGACTGGTAACTTGGCTTAGCTAGGTGTAGTTACTGCCTCCTTGTACCATGAAGGCAACCATATTCCCTCATGTAAACTCTTGGTGGAAAATGGACCTTCCGAGTGAGGGGCTTGTTTTAAAGAGCCTAGATTTCTACTTCCCCCACCTTGAAAGGAGGCAGTTATTCCAGCTAGTCCTTTCAAATGGGGATGAATGTAACTCATGTTGAACTCGTGATATCATGCAATAGAGAGGCAGAAATCATTAGATTATCTGCACTGGTAGTCTGGAACAGCAGATAGTAGAAGAATTCGGATTCAAATTTAGAATGTGTTCTTTCTTTGCCTATTAATTTGCATCAGACTTATATTTTTAATTAATCTCAAATCATAATGTTGTAGAGTTGACAGGGCCTTTAGAACCACTTCCTTGAAACCATGATCTATGATATTTTATCTTCTTCCTCCACCTTCTCCGTTCCAGCACCTAGTTTGATGCCTACCTCATATAGGTGCTTGAGAAATGCTTGTTGAATTTTAATGTAGTGCAGGGGACTTTCCAGATGAGTAAACTTCTGTGATCACTGTGTGCCATTCACATAGCCTTTTGTTCAGTCCCATTCCTACCCCCACTCTCTTTACTCCCTGTTTTGGTTTGGTAACATTAAAGTTAAATATGAACACCATTATTATTTAATCTTTGGAGGCCATCTCTAATGCAGCAGGTGATGTCTAAAGGCTGCAACAGCCTGCACACAGTTCCCCCCACCCCCATACTCCAAAATTTCAGACACCTGCCTACTTAGTTGGGCATTCTCTGTCGGTTGGGTTTCCTCTACTGACTGACTCGACCCATATAGAATCAGAGAATTGAGAACTAACTGCTTTCTCACTTGCATTGTCATTTCCAAAAAGCCATTTGAAACTATAGTTCTTTCACTATTCATACACAAATATGATTCCCTCTAAGCTTTGAGGGGCCTCCTTTTCGTAGGCCTCCCCTAAGATAATTAATTGACTATTAATACAAAGGCACCTCTTATTCTTCCTTGGTCCTTTTTTACTGGGGCTTCAGAGAGTGAGGAATCACTTTAAATATCCCAAAATTTTCAGTCCCTCCTGGCTGCATTTAGACAAACTAATTTCTCAGGAAATCCTCTTGTAACATGTATTCACCTTTTTTTTGTTGTTTGTTTCATGGACACCTCTTGACAATCTGGGTGAGGCCCATGAACCCCTTCTCATAATAATGTTCTTAAATGTGTGAAATGATATATAGAGGACTGCATTACAGTTATCCCCCCCCCAAAAAAAAAACGTGTTTAAAGTTCACAAACCCTTGTTTGTATTGTGATGTACAACTTATAAAATGGCAGTATTGTCTTGAAGGAATCTAATTAAATTACTTAGCTGGAAAGTCCAGTAACAACAAAACTGGTGGACCTAAAAGACTGTTTATAATCATCATCTTCAGTGTCTCCTTCCTGATGCAACAACCAGCATCACTAGACCTTTCTCTGAAAGGATGTAGGTGATATCGTGGCCAGAGAGAGTGCTAGAGTTTGGAAGACATGAGTTCAGATATGGCCTCTAACACTTACTAATGAACTATTTGACCCTAGAAAGGTCACTTGACCTCTTTTTGCCTGAGTTTCATCATCTGTAAAATGGCAATGATAATAGCACCTACCTCCCAGGGTTATTGTAAAGATAAAATGATATGATGTTTGGAAGTTCTTTGTAAACCTGAAAGCCCCATGTATACAAATGTTGTTGCTGTTATTATAAAACCAGAAACATGAAGGCTAATACAGGTTCCCCTTTCTGGGTGCTGCCCTTTTCATATTTCAATAAAATCATTCCTTTTCAATCCTGTATATTCCATTTTTTCTGGAATGGGCCTGATCTAGGCCAGTGACTTAAGTGTGTATTTAATTCAGTTGATAACAGGAATTTGCAGCTCAGCTTCCTAATTCATACAGAGCTACTTGTGACTCTTTTGTATTCTGGTCACTGGCAAGTAAAGTCAGTAACCTTAGCTTTTAGTACATCCCCTTGGTTGAGGCCAAAAAACGTCTTAAGAATAATTTCTGTACCTTTTGGGGAAAACCTAGCCCAGCTTACTTAAAGGAGTCTTGGTGGAGGAGGAAAGATACTACTCTCAACACAAAAGGTGATTTCAAAACAGAAATCAGAAACTTATTGTTTAAGTGAGTCAGAGGTCAATAAGCATTTATTGAGAATCTCCTATAGTAACGGGCACTACAAAGAAAGGCAAAAGAGAAGTCTGGCCTTGAGGAACTCACAATCTAATTTCACTAATAAAAAAAGCTGAAATAGGTTAAACTGTGCTAAAAAGAGAATAAAATCATCCCCCCCCCCAATTATTATATATCTATCACACACATAGCACTCTGTTTGCTAGGCAGAGAGAGAATTTTAAATAGAAGATGATTTTCTTGCCTTTTAAGGAGTTCCCAGTCTAGTCAGGAAGTCAGCCATGTAGAGTACAAGTGGCTCTGTCCAGTAACCCCTTACTATCTTAATATACAACCTTATAAATAGGATCTCATTTCATCCTCATTCATTGTTACCTCAGGTAGTAGTAGTTGTTATAACCCTTCAGGCCCATTACATACGAAATGGGTTTTCTGGGCTAGCCTGGTAGGCCTATAACTTTAGAACTACAGTAAATACATTATTAGTTCCCAAAGTCAGAATATATTAAATCACAGTCCAAGGTAAACACTGAGCTAATCTCAAGTCCTCAGAGTCCTGTAGGAGTTCCAGGAGGAGGGCACCTTATACAGAGTGGAGAATGAGATAAGTCCTCCTTCTTGGAGGAGATAGGGCTAATACTAAGAATACTAAAATAGGTATGGAAGACTGGAAGAGGAACATTTCAGCCTAGGGGAAGGATTGAAGGAGGGAAACCTAGATGTGTTTCAGAAACAATGGTTTATAGAAGAAGGTTTGGAAAGAAGTAGTGGTGAATGGCAGGAAGCTTGGGTATGGATCTCAAACAGACAAAAGGAGTGAAGTGGGTTACACAAGGTTTTTGTTCCCTTATTTTTCAGATGGGCAGATCCCTCTTGCTCTTACAGCTTGGAAGCTCAAAGGTTGTATTGTGTAAGGAACTACTTTGTAGTCTGTCTGTTGTGAAATTAGTCTATTTCACAATAATAGGAGGTGAGACTTAACCTGGCTCTTGGAATAAGGAGAGAGCCTATTTGGATGGGCACTGAAGCATAGGTTGAACAGTCTAGCCGTGAATAAAAGATTAAGGGAAGAATAAGCAAGGTGTGTTGAGGGGAATGTGAGGAGATTGAGCAGGCATGGAATAGGGTGTTTGTGTATTAGGTTACTGCATATTGTGTGTATTATGTTAAAGAACAAAATGTTGGGAGAAATTAACACCTTAGAATAAATGGTATAGATTACTGGCATTTTAAGCACTCCAAGACTTTTTTTTTTAATATATAAAACTAGCTACTTAGTTATTGACACAATTTAATCACCTGCCTTTCAATGGACCTGTCTCCAATCACTAGTACTCTGCCCAGATTCAGTCCTTAACACTCCCACCTCCTCTTTGATCATTAAGTGGTTCTGACACTTCCCCCCACCACGCAGTTAAAAGCCATTTCGTCCTCTCCAACTTACTGTCATCCTTCTCAACTCTACTTCCCAAATGTCCCACTCCAGATTTACATATTCCTTCCTCTGTTCTGTAGAAACTGTATATACAGGCTTATTCTTTCCCCCCTGGACTTTCTCTGTGCTCTCTGGAGTGCATGGTCTATAGATAGGTGGTTCAGTGGATATAGTGCTGGACCTGGAGCAAGGAAGACTTATCTTCCTGAGTTCAAATCTGACCCCAGACACTTACTAGCTGTGTGACTTTAGACAACTCACTTAACCTTGTTTGCCTCAGTTTCCTCATCTGTAAAATGAGCTGGAGAAGAAAGCAGGAAACCACTCCAGTATCTCTGCCAAGAAAACCCCAAATGGAGTCATGAAAGGTTGGATACCTGAAAAGACTCAACAACAACAAAATAATTCATACTAGGACAGGAATTAAAGAATTTAAAAATACCTTTAAAGACCAACCTAACATTTGATGACAGTGCATTTTTTTATCTATAAGACAAAGAATGTATTGTAGGATGAAATTTTTTAAAATTTAAAAACAAAATTATGTGTGTATGTATATATATATACATACATGTATGCACATGTACGTGTGTGTATATTACATTGATTAACATAAGTTGGCCCATCTAGTATTAACAAACTTGCTTTCACCTTTTCTATTCTCCTGCCATTTGTGGTCCTTTGAGACTTAGTTCTCTCCTGATAATACTGTATCTGTGGCCACCCTTTTCTGAACTATTCACACTTTCACTCAAAATCTAACTCTCATTTCAAACTTCCTGGTTATGAGAAGGTTGGAAATACTCCTTGCTCTTCTTTATTTCTAAACTTTCTAACCCATCATTCAGTGCCTTCTCTTTTTGAGGTCCATGCAATTTAGATTTGTTCCAGTCCAGATCCTGGTGGTCATTCTTGATATTCTGGACAGTATCCTTTCTTCAGTGTACTAAATTTTTTTTAGTAACTATTACATTACTTAATTTCAGTACATAAAAAAGATCATAAATTTTCAGTCACTACCTCTAAATCTTCATTAGAATTGCTTGTTCATTCATTTTTTCTCTATTAATTAACAAGCATTTTTATTCCCTCCCTCTCCTCTTCCTGCTTCATCGTAATAAATAAATTATTTCAAAATAAATATGTATAATCAAGTAAAGGAGATTCTTTCATTGGTCAGGTCCAAATATTTATGTCTCATTCTGCATTTTGAATCCATCACTTGTGTCAGGAGATGAGTAGTAGCGTGCTTCATCTTTTGTCCTCTGCAATCACAACGTACATATTGAGTTTTCCCACAAATAACCAAATTTTCCAGTTCCCCAGTCTTACTTCCCATTATCTTCTTCATTTCCCTCAGCAGCACAGATAGTCAGATACCTTGGACTGTGATTTAACTTTAACCCTAGTTTCTTTGATTTTTTTCTTTTTTATCACTCACAAGTGTTCTGCTTTCATGTTCAAAAACTCCAAAATTCCATTATCTGATCATAACCTTTTATCATTCCATGTTTCACTCTGCCTTAACCTAACCTGAACCCAAAACCTGTTCCTCATCTTCAGGGTGACCTCCAATCCTTCCCAGACTGTCACCTGACTCTACTCTCCTCCCTTTCTTGTCTTGACCCCTTGGTGAATCACTTCAATATCACAAATCCCCCTACACTTGGATCCCTTGCCCCCTTGTCCTGTTGCTAAACTTCCCTGGCCAAACACCAACTACAGATTACTTCTAGCATCTGCTGCCTTCTCTCCTAATCATTTGCTGCTGAATAAAGCTAGAGAAAATTATGGAAACAGTCTATGTCCATTATGAATTTATGATACATAATTTCAATTGGGCCCTCACTGCAGCAAGACAGTCCTTTTAGACCTCCCTAATTGATTCGCTGTCCCAGTTACCATTATTGCTATTTCTATATTTTCTTCACCCTGTAGACCTTCCATAGCACCCCTTCCCTCCACCCTGTCAGCCGATGACTTCACTAAAACTTGAGGCCATTCTCCAAAAGCTCCCTCTTCACCTCCTTCCTATATTACATCACTGAAAATCTTCTCCCTGCCGTCTTCCCCTTCACTCATCTCATGTGAAAAATTGACCCTTTTCCTTATCCAGGCATAGGGGTCTCTCTACATGCACCCTTGATCTTATCCCATCTTCTCCAGATGGTTACTCTGTCTATTATCCTCATTCCTGCTATAATTTACCCTCTTCCCTTATCTACTGGCTCTTTTCCATCTGACTAGAATCACACACAAGTCTCCTCCATCCATAAAATAACTCACATAATCCTACAATACTCACTAGCTATTGTCCTAGATCTCAAAGAAAGACAATATAATCCCTGCTCTTAGTCTTATGGGGGAGACAACATGCAGACAACTATATACAAACAAGCTACAAAAACAATAAATTGGGAATAATTATTAGGCACTAGATTTAAGTTAGAAAGGGACCTTACAAAACATTTAGTTCACATATCTCCCATCATTTCAAAATGAAAAAAATTTTAAAAATAAATCAGTAAAATTAAATAGTGTATCTTCTGAATGTAATAGTGTTTGTAATGTTCCTTTACTCTCAGTTACACTTCTGCAAATACAGTTTTCTTCAAAAAAGTTATATTTTTGTAATCTCCTTTAGTGACAGCCTTTTTTTTATTATTACACTGTTCTATTTCATTTTTTTGTTGTTGTTCTTTATTTTACTTTGTTGCAGTCATTATATATGTTGTTTTCCTGATTCTGATTAATTCAGTTCATATAAATCTTCCCTTGCTTCTCTGAATTTTTTCTTATGACCAAGTTATATTACATTATATTCATGTATCAGTTAGGCAGCTCCCAATCAACTGATACCCATTTTGTTTCTATTTTTTTGACCACTATATATTTCTAAGTGTCTGATCTTAAACCCCAATTGTTAAGTACCAGCTGCATGCCTGAGAAGGCATCAACACAGAATCTCAGACCCATGTGGACTTTGGTGATCATGTCACTTAGCCTTATATAATAGACAAGGAAATCAAGGCCCAGGGGAGAGTTAATGATATGGCCAAGATCTGTCACATAGCTGGATAGGGGCCAAGCTGGGAATTTTGACTTTCTTTTCTTATAATTCCTTACTTCTGTAACTACT
Organism: Petaurus breviceps papuanus; assembly: GCF_028583685.1. NCBI lineage: Eukaryota > Metazoa > Chordata > Mammalia > Diprotodontia > Petauridae > Petaurus > Petaurus breviceps. Next base: position 20,430,364 of record NW_027187358.1, read on the forward strand.
TGGTGTGCTATTTATTCAAGTACAGCCCGCAAACAAGTACTATTTTACCTTGGTTCCCATTAAAGGAGGGGAAAAACAGACCAGAGAAATGGAATTTTCCCTTTTGCTTGCTCCTTTCCCATCAAGTAGATGATCAAATAGACCCTTCTGGTGGACACATTTATTTTCCTTCTGCCATGTTTGCGTGTTACAAATAACCCCTCTTTATGAACATTTGCTAGATCGTGATATTGAGACACCAACAGGCTATCATTTGCCCCCATTTATCTAGGAAGCACCAAAAGTAGATACATGGTTGGGGGAGGGGAGGGGCGAGGTTTCTAGCCTTTTATTTCTCATGCTGATGGGTCAGGTTGGACCCCTGGGACAGAATTTAAGTGGAAGGGAAGGAAACAATCTGTGGGATGGATATATAGGGGTGTGCTGTAGCCAGCTTGAACTGGTGAACCTTTTGTTAAATTTTCAGCATTTAGACTCAGTATTTAGCACAGTGCCTGGAACTTAGTAGATACTTAATAAATGTCTATTGATTTATTATTTATTGATCACATTTCCAGCAAATGCTACAAATCAGGGATTAGTTTATTGTTTTGTTGATTGTCTAGGCTTAAGGAAGTGATGGAGAAAATGCTATTTTAATATAGATTAAACTTAAAAGTGTGTGCTCTATGTGTTATGTATATGTGTATGTGTGTATAAGCTGTCCATACCTGGGTGGACAATGGCAAGTATACATATGATTGTGTAAAGAATTGGAACTAGAAAAGGGGCCATGACATGGGGAACTGAAAAGACAAATGTACATCTGTATTCCCCAGAAACAGTAAAGGGTCTATGTGGAAACTGAAAACTTGTTATTTTAATTTTTACAGGGACCAAAAGCTAGTTGCTGAAAGGAAAACCTGTCTAGAGCCTTCTGTGTTGTGACACACTTGGACCAAATATTGAAAATAATCTTAAACAACATTTCCATATATTCTTCTAGAAAAGATTAATAAATTAGAAATTCAAAAGTCACCTTGTGAATGAATGTAAGTCTCCAGGATGTTAACATATTTCAAGTCAAGGAAGGAAAATGCTTTGAGATCTTGTAAGCTTGAGTATCATTAATGGTTTTAGAGGTTAACTGAGATTCCCCGATTGAGATCTGGGATGATTCCCTATTTCTTCATTTTATTGATGAGGAAAGTAAGGCCTGAGGGAAGTTAAATATCTTACTGTAAGGATCAAATGCTAGTAGAGTAGGGATTCAATTAAGAATGCAAAGTACTTTATTTTCACTACACCAAACATTAGCCTGGAGGTATGTCTCCCAGTGCTATGCCTAACATTCTCCATTGTTAGCATTTCCTTCCTCTAGTGAGGATGACATTTACCAAAGTAAAAATAGCTTCTTAAAAAAAAAAAAAAAAACCAAACTATTCTACAGATGAGAAAATTTACATTCTAACTTTATTATTTTCACATGGAAATTTCCCACCCTTTCCTTCTATTTCTGCATACTTGAATCATTTTGGGGTGGTGCTTCCAGAGATAGGCAAGTTATAATATCAGCATGTATTCTACACACAGTGCATTTAAAACCCCCCTTGTAATTTTATTAATTTGAAATTCTTTTTCAATTTGTGTTCATTTATTTCCCCTTTTTCCTCATAATCAGTCAGCAAACTCTTTAGGTATATTGACCCAAAACTTGATCTTGTCCTCTTTAAGTAGCTCTGTGACCTGGGGAAATCATTTAATCTTTCTAGACAGCTAGGGAGTGCAGTAGATACAGTATAGGACCCACGTGGCCTCAGAAAAGTATTAACTGTGTGACCCCAGACAAGTCTCTTTAAGGCTTAGTTTCCTCATCCATCCATCTATCTATCCATCCATTCCTATCTTGGATTCCTCTGCTTTAAATGGGATGATAATGGTATCTCTACTAAGACCCTCTGCCCTAGAGGAGATCCCTCCCCTTGCCCCCAGTTTTGAGATGAGGTTAATGTTCATGAAAGAACTTCAAACCATATATACTTAGTTGATACTTCTATTCTTGAAGAGAAGAGGTTATTTGTGTTCTTGTTCTCTTCCTTCCTAGGTTGTATGCTTCTTGTGGGCAGTAACTGCCCTTAGTATATTTTTGAACACTCTACTCTCCTTTTTTTCTCCCATTGCCCAACTCCATATGCATAACAGAAGCTCAGGAAATACTTTTGAATTGAACAGTTCAGTCCAGAAACTTTTATCATGTCCATATTATGTAAAAGACTTTGTGCTAGGCTGAGGATATAAAGACAAAAACAAACAATTCTTGCTCCCAGGGAGCTAAAATTGGGTCTGGGGGAGAGCCAGCAGAGAGATGGTAAGGAAAGGTATTAGATATATATGGAAACAATAATGATAATATTGAAGCAGCTTTCCTAAGGATTTCTGCCATATAATACTATTAGCCTAATTTGAGTTATTTTCTTATCTTAGAAGCATAGTTCTTTTGCTAATTCAAATAGGTTTTCCACAAAATGAGGGCAGAAGTATAAGCCTTTAAGATATATGGAAAACAAGGATGATAATTCATATGTTTGCATATTGGAAAAGCACACTTATATAGATAGGGTCTCTACTGCCCTCACTCCAAAGCACCTTCCCTTTCTTTCCCAAGAGCATCATCTTCAAAGTTTGCTCATTTGTCTGCTTCTCATTTTCCCCCCCTCTACTGTCATTGTGTTAAATTTCAGTGGGTTAGGACTAGAAGGTTAGCATTGCTATAAATTGGGTATTTTTTCTCCCATTGTTTTTGCATATATATTGCTTTTATTTGAAAATATATGACATGAAAGCCTTTATGAACAAAGTTCATGACCCCATAAAAAGAGTATATTCCTTTTGTGCTTTAAATAATGTAAAATTTCTGAATTTTGAAGCCATTTGGTATTTTGGATTGCCTTTTCAAAATGGAAATATCAACATTTTAGTGCCCTTTATAACTCTGATGTTTCTTTATTTAGGAACATTAAAATGTATTATGTATGTGTAGGTTTGCTTATAAAATTGTGTGTTGTATTTAGAGATAGGAATACTGATGAGGGTAAAAAATGGGAAAAGCAATTTATTAGTCTCCCAACCCCTTTTAAGGGAAGGAAAGGGAAGGAGTCCTGAGAAAAAGCTTTTTTTTCCTCTTAAGAAGAACTATCTTGCTTTTTGCATTTTGAGCTTTGGAAAGTGATGTTTCCCCAATTCTTTTAAATAACTTAATTAGCTACTAGAAAAAGGTGTTCGTCTCCTCTACAATCAGTTTTCTCTGCCCTCACTTAATTTTCATAATATTATTGATTTAGAGCTGGACTTGACATTGGGAGTATGTTCCCATTGAGAATCATCTGGTCTAACACTCATTTTACAGAGAAGACTCACAGAGGTCCAAGGTCACATAGGCAGTAATAGCAGGACTGGTATTTGAATATAGGTCCTTTTATCCCAACCAAGTCCATTGAAAATTGTAGACCCTCAGAATTTGACTTACTACTTACCTACCTGTGTGACCATGGGCAAGTTACCTTGCTGGGGGCTTAAAGTTTCTACATCTGTAACGTAATGAAGTTGATCTCAGAGGTTCATTTTAACTCTAAAATTATAATCCTGTGACTTTAGAGGTCAGTTCTAGTCTACCCTCCAGTATTTTACAGATAAAGAAACTGAAATCCACAGAAATTGTGCTTTACCACTGGTCACAGAATTGAGGTCTCCTGATTGAATTCCTTGCTTTTTGAATTATAGCACATTGCTGTGCATTTAAAAATGCAAATGAGTAAACCAGTCAAGCAAGTATTTTGTTTTTATGAAAAGGCCACTAAGTGTCTAGTATGTTTGCTCTGATTTATTAAACCTCCTGTATTCATGGGATATGGTTTTTATGCCCATGGGACAGAAGTTATGCTGAGATATTGCAAAGAACTAAGAGGAGTAGGTCTGGAATAGTTAATTATCCTCTGTCTTCTCAAGGAGACCTTTTTCCTATTTACTGACAGGAAAATAGTTACTTTTTTTAACCTATGATTGAGTTTACTGGAAAAAGAGAGTTTTCTACTTACATTCATTCTTGCTTATGTAAGGAAAGACTCAAAATCAATGATTCTTTGAAAGAGCATCCTTCAAAATAAAGTCTGAAGGAACAGTGTTATACTGGATTCAGGTAGGATACTTGACAGCTGTGTATTGTCTTTTGGTTATGACCTTACCTTGAATATCTCCCTTGAATTGATACTAAATCAACATGAGACTTTTGGCCAAAAGGAAGCAATAAGACCTCAGCTAATTCTTGCAAACAAATCATCTTGTGTAGTGGTTACATTATTCCAATTCAAACTGTATTTCCATTGGATTGAAATATTGATCTTTTTTTTAAACATTATTATAACTTTAGATAGTGCATATTTGACTACATGAGACCATTTCAGAGGTTTCCTTATTCACCCTAATTGAGACACTTCAGTATTATTGATGAAAATAATAGCCCATCCATTCCTTCTCAGTCTCTGAGGCTTTTGTTTATGGCTTCCGGTAAGACCTTCACCTGGAAGCCACCCAATACTGGAGAACTCCCTCTTGATATTAAATTTAGTGGGAGAAGAATTGTTGTCAATGACATTTTCTAATCCCAGCCTAGAATCCATCCTGTAGGAAAAATAAGCCAAAGGGAGATAGAATAATGTTATTACTTCCTCTTGCTGTATAGGAGAAAGGGCTTTATAAAAGGAAAGCTGGGCGCATAGTCTGACCTATACCCAAGATAAGGGGAGACCAAATTTCAAAAACCTCAGAAGAAGGATAGGCAAGATCTTGTGAATTAAAATTCTTCCTGAGAGGTCAGTCTGGGAGGATTAGAGAACTTGCAGGAATGAAATTCAAAATACTGATCAAAATTCTAACCTGAGAAAGTAAAAATCGGGAGTCATCTGATGAGACCAAGCAACTGCCACCTTAAGTTTTTAAAAGATAATGTAGAGATCAGGAAACCAAGGCAGATAACAGGACAAATGCAAAAGTGGGTTGCAGTAAAGTTCAGGCTGACCAAGCCCAGTCTGGAAAGAGCTAAAGATAATTTTTTAAAGGACTGGGCTTTTAAAAAGATATGTTGGGTAAAAGAGTAAGATCAAAGAAAGTTTATGGGTCCTGCTTGCTTGTAGCAGTAGGATAACTGAAAACAAAAAAAGGTAGAGCAGCCCAGTTCTTGTTTTACTTTTGTTTTCTCTTGTTGGAACTGGAAAGGACAGAACAAAAATAGTCAAAGTACTAAGCTGTCCTTTATGTATTCTTGTTACCTGACCCACATGAACTCTAGCTTCAGGTTCTGAAAGAAGGGGCAGACTAGATCACTGAGCTGTTGTCAGTGATATTTAGAAGGTCATGGAGTATAGGAAGGGAATTATAGAACCAGAGAAAGGTCTGTGTTCATTCTCTCAGAGAGAGAGGGAGAGAGTCCATTGGGGTTGAGTCAGTTGCCCAGGGTCACACAGCTGGTAAGTGTCTGGGGCTGGATTAGAACTCACCTAGTTGTTGAGAGAGAGAAGAAAGGAAGGATGGAATGAAGGAAGGAATGACTTCAGAGTATAGACCAGTGAATGTGACTGATTCCTAGGAGATCGAGTTCTAGAGTGTATTGCTTTTTAATTATCTTATTTTGATTTGTAAGTTTTCTTTTTTTTTTATTTCCAGATGTCTTCTTCCCACTCCCTAGCCAGCAAGCTATTCCATAACAAGATTTTAAGAGAAATAAAGTTTAGCAAAGTCAATTTAAGGCAGTTACTTTGTCTCACCGTGTTATACAGTGTTCCTCATCTATAATCCTTCCACAAAGAAGGTAGAAAGATGCATTTTTCTCTCCTTTTCTTTTGGGATTGGCTTTTGTCAATTTAGTTACATGGTTTAGTATGTATTAAAGAGATGTTCAGTGAATATCCAGAAAAGGGACAAAAAATATTAGCATAACTTGATTAAGAACTTGTCAGTCATACCAGATCAACTTTATTTGCTTTTTTTGGAAAGAGTTATTACCTGGTTAGATTATAATAACTCTGTAGAAGCAGTTTACCTGGTTTTTAATGAAATGTGTGATTAAAGTATCTTACGATATTTGTGTGTAAAAGATGGAGAGGTAGCCTGGACAATAATAATACATTAGGATGGATTCAACCAGCTGTACAAAGTCCATATGAAAACTCCATCTAGGAATTATAATGGATTTGCAAGCACAATATGAGTCAATAACCAACAAAGCTAATCCTGTCTTGGGCTAAGGTCATAGGAAGCATAACTTCTAAGAATAAGGAGGTGTAAATCATTCTGTACTCAACACTGGTCAGACAATTTCTGGAATATTGTCTTCAGTTTTGGGCACCATGTTTTAGGAAGGAAATTGATTAGACAGGCAGTTGGCTGGCACAGGGTGGGACTTGGAACCCAGGAGATCTCAATTCATCAATCCCTGCCTCAGAAATGTATTAGCTTTTTGACTCTGGGCAAGTCCCTTAATCTCTCTCAGTTATAGTTTCCTTACCTGTAAAATGAGAATAATAATAATAATAGCACCTATCTACCAGGATTGTTGTGAGGATCAAGTACAAATGAGTCAGTGTGTGTAAAATGCTTTGTAAACCTCCAACATCATCATCATCATCCTCATCAATCTGAAGAATGACTAAAAGAATACACTAGACTTACTGGGGAAGGGGCTAGTTCCAGCCCTGTATCTGCCTTCTAACTGACTCTTTTAGGCTCAGTCATTTGAAAATCATGAGGCAATCAAACAACATGATCTGTGTATTGTCCCTTCCAGTACTGAGATTCTAATGGTTCCCATACAGATGCCGTTATAATAAAATCTTTGTATGTAGACATTCTCCCCCTCCCCCCCCTTAAATTATTTTAATGTTAGCTTTTTATATTCATCGAGTCAAACAAAGGAGAGCAGTTTCTATAAATTCTATTAAATGTTTCAGTAGAAATGGTGTTTAGCCATCTAGGAAGCCCCTGACTTACAAATACTGGCTAACAAAAGGTCTTTATGAATATGAACAATTATGTCCCTGTCAAAAATCTCACCTCCCCATTGCTCCTTGATCCGGTTCCTTACTGTCGCTACCCAGTTCCACGGCTTTTTACCATTTTGCATCCCTAAGTGATGGAGTCACCCAAGCCTTGAAGCTTCTGCCCCCTAGAAAGATGTAGTGACTCACTTGTATGCCCTCCTCTTCCCTTCCTCAACGTACATTTCCTAGTTCAGTGAAGCCCTACCAAGCATTCCTAAACCACCTTTCTCTACATTGCTAAAGCCTCTCACTAGGGTCCCCCTCCCCTACCTCTTTTTTACTCTGCAGGAATAGAAGATGGGACTTTAACTGGGAAGGTGTCTTCCCCAGATTCAGAGAACTATAGCATCATTGTTATCGAATAAGATTCCATGGGTTACATGACAACCTCTAGCTATCATTTATAATGTTTTGGTCATATCACGTATTCCAAGCTACAAACTCAGTGACTTAGAAACTTTTAAAACACTATCTATCATGCAACATTATCAATATCACCTTTGCTCTTATAGAATTGAATGTAAGCAGTTTATGGATTGAGATGCCTAAAACACTTGACTTTGTGAAATAAGTACATGCAGTATTGCTACTTTGGAGAAACTGAGTGTACCTTTTGAAGGTTAATGTTTCATCTTTAGGTCACAAATCTCCCTGAATCTGTTTGTTTTTTGGTTTGGACTCTGTGATGACCAGTAAAGACTGGCAACTAGGCTAGGGAACTCAGATGATTGATTATATCTTTTGCTGGATGTCAGATTCATTAAATTAATTTCATGTTTACGTAGCTTGTGGTGGTTGGTTGGTTTTTGTTTGTTTGTTTTTTGAATTTAAAAAAAAAATTATGTACTAAAGATTTTAAATAGGTGGCCTTTTCCAGAGGGAGGGGTAGGCGTCAATCTGTGATATCATGAGTGTAGGGAAACAGTGAGGAAACTCCCTCTACCTATGGAGGTCAGTAACTATTCTGCAACTTCTGTTGTCTTAGATTTGCCAGGGGGCAGTGAGAGTTTAAATACCTTGCCCCATGTTCATACTCCCAACAACCAGTCCTCTAGACTTTGAAGCCAGCTCTCTTGTTAACTATACCACAATATCTCATAATTTGTGGATTATGTTCATTAGTATATGTGGCAGTCTGTGGTGGGACTCTGGAGATCTTTAATAACAAATACGTTATATTAAAGTCAAGAGAAAATAGTACAATTCCCAAACTTCATCAGTTTTTAAATAGCCAGTTTTTACCCAAGGCTTCTGCCATCCAAATGTTTCTCGGTGCTGGGTGTCATCCTAATTGAGCATCTGAATTATAGAATAAAAAGTATAAAACTGAAAAGAACTTAAAGTGATGAATCCCACTGTTATCTGATCATACCCCCAGTGGACAGCTTTGGTTTTCTGGCAGTGGATAGGTTGTTGGACTTGCAATAAAGAAGATCCAAGTATGAGCCTTGCTTTAACCATTTGGTAGTTACGTTATCCTGTCCTTAATCTGTCTTAGTCTTCTTTTCCTCCTCTGTAAAATGCTAGTAATTATAGCACCTACCTCATAGGATTGTTGTGAAGATCAAATAGTATAATAAGTAAAGTGCTTTCCAAATTTTAAAGTACAATCTAAATGTTAGTATTATTATTATTATAATACCTTGAGAGGGTGGGGAGGACAAGAACTCAGATGCATGAGAACCAAGAGAGCAGTGTCATGAAAATCTAGGGAGGGATAAGTATCCAGGAGAAGAAAATGATAGTCAGCAATGTCAAAGACTGCAGAGAGATCAAGAAGAATGAAGATTGGGGAAAGTTGACAATTAAGAGATCATTCAAAATGTCTTGCATAAGATCTTAGATTTACTGTTGGGAAGTACTTTAGAGGTTCTCTAATCTAACCTTAATTTTTACAGATGAGGGCATTGAGGCCCAGAATGGGGAAATGGCATGCCCCAAAAGTCATACAGCTCACGAACCCCTGGCTCTTTCTTTGTGTTTGTCTGTTTGAGCATTTCCTCAGTCAGCCTGCTGTGCTAGGTGGTTGGGGGCATAGTGTTAGCTGCCCTTAAGAAGCTCACAGTTTGATTGGTCAGAAATCACTAATCCATAAAGCAGCAGTAGAGTGAAAAGAGCTCAACTCAGTGGTAAACTATGGTAGACACCCTCAGAGTGTGGTAGGAGTTTAGAGGACAAGGCAGACAGAGGGACAGAGTGATCAAGGGAAGCTAATGGAGGATGTGGGATTGGAGCTAGGTTTTAAATGTTTGTTTGGTTTTTGAGTAGGCAGAGAGCATTCTAGGAGGTGGGGGAAGAGAATAAAAGGAATGAAATCCCAGAGGTAGGAATGACCATGGCATGTTTGTGGTACAATGAGGCCTGTGTGGCTAGAGAAAAGTAAGTGTGTGTGTGTGTGTGTGTGTGTGTAAGAAAGTGTGTAAACTATCGAAATGAGGCTGAATAAATTATGTACACCCCAACTGTAGAAGGCCTTTAAAGCCAGGCATAGAAATTAGTTATAGTAATGGTTTTTGGTTTTTTATATTAGTCATTTGCCCAATATCCCCCATTAAATCCTCTCTTGTAACAAAGACAGAGTTAAGCAAAACCCAACCAATAGAGCAACAGCATAGGTCTACATATACCCTGCTTAACATTTAAAGTTCTTTGCAACCTAGTCCTTTCCTATCTGTCCTGTGTTCTGTGGTCCAGCTATACCCAGCAGGACACTCCCTCTCCACTCTCTGGAGTGTACTATGACTTCCTCGTGCCAATGCTCCTTACTTCCTTTCTTCTGCCTCCTCCTGACTTACCTGGCTTTGTTCAAGATCTGGATCAAATCCCACCTTCCGGAGGCCTTTCTAACTTGTCCCTCTCCCAGGTTCTCCCTCTGAGATTACCTTCCCTTTATACTGTGTGTATATACATACACATATATGTATACACACATATACAGAGAGAGAGATCTTCCATTCTATGTTCATAGTTATTTTTATGTTGTCTCTTCTGTTAGAATATGAGCTTCTTGAGAGTAGGGCCTGTCTGTGTTCTTGCTTATGTTTATATTTCCCAAGTGTAGTATAGTACCTAGCATTAAGTAAGCCCTTAAAATGAATGTTTATTGACTGATTGGCTAATGTAGACCACCTTTCATACCTGTGGTGGCCTCCCTCTACCAGTAGGCGTGAGATTTGCTTCTTTTCATCCGTTCTTTGAAACCAAGATTGATTATTGCAATTAATCTGAGTTTTATTGTTGCTGTTCAGTGGTTTCAGTTATGTTGACTCTTTGTGACCCCGTTTGGGGTTTTCTTGGCAAAGACATTGGCATAGTTTGCCATTTCCTTCTCCGGCTCATTTTACAGATGAAGAAATCTGAGTTTTTCAGTATTTTAATATTGTTTTCATATGTGTATATTGCTTCCTTGGACCTACTGGTTTGTTCTTTATCAGTTAATACAGTTCTCCCCATGTTTCTCCTATTGTTAGGAGATACACTCATTGAAACAAATTCTTCTGAGAGCTGCCTCTGGCCCATTAGATGATAAAACTTTGAGGGAAGAGGGAGGAGAGATGTAGATAATTAATAGTTAAGATGAACTTTCTCCTTTCCCCTTGAAATCTTGAAAGTTTTCTTCCCTACACACCTTCCCATTTTAGACAAACTTTAGAAAATGTCAATTCAGTAGATCAGCAATCTCCTTTAAAGTTTATAACTTTTCAAAAAATATTTAAAGGTATTAATCATCTCTGAAAAAAAATTTGGGGAGATTACAGGAAGGGAAGTATTTGAGAAAAACTTGCACTTTTTTTTACCCCCAACCCCAAGGTGCAGAAGATTAATTTATATAACTACAGTTTTTTTTTTTAAATCACTAAAGTGATCTATTACTGCACACTAAGACTTAATTACTATTATTTTTTATTTTACAAGGTTGTGGATATTTTTATTCTTTTTTCTAATTTGAAGACAGATTGATACATTTTGTTTGGATGCAAAGCACTTCCCAACAAACTGCACCTGCCCATTGCCCTGTAAAGTATCCCCCCCCAAAGCAATTAAATAAGATTGCCCAATAACCTGATTAAGTCCCTGTTAATTTTAAATATAGAGTATTTCAAAAGTCTTAATGTACTTTTCAGCCATTAAAGCTTCAAAGTGCACTAAGACTTTTGGGATACCCTGTTACTGCCTATCAGGAGTGGGGTTCAGCCTCTAGGCCATATGTGGCCCTCTAGGTCCTCAAGTATGGCCCAAAGGACCACAGGTAGCCTGGAGGCCACAGGTTCTCCACCCCTGAATCCTAGACCCAATTAATTGGTATTTTAAACATATTCATGTTTAGTGCCAGCATAAAAATTGCTTGTATTGTAAGATCACCAAACCCTTCTCTGACCCTGTAGATGACATTTTTTTATTCTCTATTCTTGTGTGGATATAGCCCAAACCAACAAAGGGAAGAATGCGCATCCATTGTCTGGAGAATGTGGATAAAGCCCTTCAGTTCCTGAAAGAGCAAAGAGTACATCTTGAAAACATGGGATCCCATGACATTGTGGATGGAAATCACAGACTGACTCTTGGTCTCATCTGGACCATCATTTTGCGGTTCCAGGTAAGAACACGACATTAGGACATTTATGCATGTTGATTATTTATTGCAAAGTCCTTTTCAACACTGTCAGAATATTCATTTCATTTGTGAAGTTAGTTTCAAAATTTCAGGGTTGTTAGAATATGATAATATTATTTCCTGGGGCAGTGGCAGCCTCATAGAGCACAAGCAGTCCTTTGGTGACACAATGGTTGGACAATGTGGGGACACAATGGCTGTAGAATCTTTTGTTAGTTCCTTGACAGTTTTCTGCCCTGCCAAAAGTTCCTATCCTACAACTTACCAACTCAACCTGTCACTCCTAGGACACAGCTTTTAGATATCTGTGCTATGTGGCTGGTAGCTATGCTGATGATGTCTTGCCCTTCTGATAAGATTGTGCAGAAAGCCCAAAGATTTGTAGCCAGACGGTTTAATTATTTTTGAAAGAGAGAAAGAACATGAGCTTTAACTTTCTCCTTCCTCATCTCCCCGTGGGTTGAGGCTATAATCAGTAATAAAATACAAGCCCTTAGGGTCACTGCCTATGCTTGGTAGAGATTGCACTGATTTGGCAGGAGCCCACGGCATTTAAGCTGCTCAGATTCATTCTCAGTGCTGTAAAGCTGTTAGAGGTCATCTAGCCCTACCTCTTCCTTTCACATACAAAGAACCTGAGAACAAGAGAGGTTAAATAACACACTACAGTTTAAAGTTTTCTGATTCTAACTCTTGAGGTCATTACACCATGCCATGCTGCCTTAGTCACTGGCAGAGGGTGCCTCAGGCCAACAGAAGTTCTGGGCATGAGACACTCTGGTTATAGTTTCTCTGGACAGAAGCTGTTTGTGAAGTGAATACCTGCCACCTTTCCCTCAGTCTCTCATTTCATTGAGAAAAGTAACTGGGTTGTTGATATTCAACATGACTCAGCCTTCTCTGGTAGCCTTCTTAAATTACGTAATGAACTGCTGACCTCGACATTGGCCCTGACCTCTAGGGGCTTATCATCTTGGTACTTCCCAGACTTAATGGGAAATTCCCCAACAACAATCTCTTTGGAGACTGTAGAGAAAAGAAAGGGCAATCATCAAGGAGACACTAGCCCTCCCTTTGCATCCCATAGGAAAAAGAAACATAAAATATCTTCCCTTTGGTCCGTGAGGGAAGAGAAAGAGAAACAAAAATAAACATATTTAGGTACCCATCGAGACCTTTTAAAACATGACTGTGTATGGGGTGGAGAGAGAATAAGATCCAGCCTTTGTCACTTGGAAGATTTATTCTTCATGTTAACCTTCTCAATTACCTCAGCTTCCAATGAAGAAGTTACTTAATTAGTTCTTTTGATGGTTAAGCAATGGGGCTATTTGCACAAGCCAGTCTCATTACCATACAGCTATACTACCTACTTTACCGGTGTCTTGTATTCTTTTGGGTTGAGGTTGTTTGTTCATTTTTCATATGTGGATTTGCTGGGTGAGTCACACCATTTCTGTCCATCTCAGTTTCCTCAGCCGAAAAATGAGGCTAATAATACCGTGTTTCCCCGATAATAAGACGCTGTCTTATTATTTTTTTTGGACAGAAAAACACCAGAAGGCTTATTTTCAGGGGAGGGCTTATTTTAATGAACATTGACAGCAATTTTAATAAACAGGTAAATGTGAACAAAAAAATGTACCTTTATTCAATAAGCAAATCACTGGGGAAGAACAGGATGATGCGCTCACTGCTGCAGCTCTGATTGGATGCAGCTCGGAGCACGGCGAGCGTTTCATGGGGGGGCGGTGCATACAGAGGGTACCGTAATGTAGCGTGTAGCGCAGGGGATCACCTTCACTACAGTAGCAATCTCAATAGGGCTTATTTTAGAGGAATCTTACACAGTAAGGGAAGGGCTTATTATTGGGGAAACACAGTAGTACTTAACTCCCAGGGTTGTTCTAAGGATCAAACGATAATATATGTAAAGTGCCTGGTATATAGTAAGTGCTTAATAAATGCTTGTCACCTTCCTTACAATGGAAAGGTTAAGGGTTATTGAATTTGGTAAGAAGTGTTTATTAAGGCATGATATTGTTAGTGATTTCATTATTATAGTACTAATGCATTATTAAAGTATCCAGAGATTTCGAGCTGAGTGGCATTCCCTTTTTCTTTGTTTCTTTCCATGCTTCCCCTCTTTCCTTGTTTGGTTCTCTGAAGCGTCTCCCCTGAATTTCTCGTGTTGTCCTCCTTTTCCTTGGACGTTTCTTTATACTCCCTTTTTGTCTTGTGCTTTTGGGCTCTGTCTTCTTGCCAGGTGACAGTTGTCTCTCAGGTCCTCTTCTTTTCCCTGCTTTGCTGTACGCCATTCCTTTGTGTCCAATGTGACCTGTTTAGTGAACATTACTAGGATGATTAGTGAGGTTCACTTTGCAGCCCACAAGCTTCACTGAACATGACAGGTGGGAGAGAGTTACCTGAGAAGGTGAGTGGTGTGAGTCTGGCAATTACTTTCTCTATAGATCCTTTTCAGAGGAGAAAATGAATGCCATGTTCACAAAGTGTCTGTCCAGAGCAACTTAGGAAACCTGTACATCCTTGGGACAGAGTTTTTTTTGTTGTTGTTATTGTTTTTATTTTTTTTTTTTTTTTAGTTTTAGCCTACTCAAAAGTTGAAGACAATTTGCAATTTAGACCATCTCAGCAGGGTAGTTCTAAATGGTCTTCATTGAAGTAGAATGATTTTCTCAGCAAGCATAATTCAGTTTGGTTAAAATTTGTAGATTATATTCAGTCCTTTTCATGGGAGAATCACATAGCATGGACAGGCATAGATGGGTTATGATCTCCATTGATGAGATCCTGGGCATATTAGGGTATTTAGTAAAGTCCCAGTGTTTGTCCCAACTCCTCTCTTTTTTCTGTTATATTTTGTCTAATAATCTCTTTATCTCTAATAAACTTAATGTCTAAATAATGTCTTATCTCTAACTTTGTGGTGCCTCCTACAATTTTCTTTGATTTGACTTAAAGGAAGGTACTAACCCAAGGAAAAGGATGAAAAATTAGCACTAGCATCCTTGAGTTTGCTGGATCAATAAAATAGCAGATGTCTTTTATTTTGGATGAGCAAACTTTATTTCCAAATGAGGGTATGAGTCATGAAAAACAGATAAATCTTTCTTCACAAAGATTTTTAAAAGCCAACAGGTGGTCTTGCATGCAATTTCAGATTGCCATTCATGGTTATTCTGAACCAAACTTTTTAGTGCAAATCATTCTTTCTTAATTCACTTTGTATTTTTTTTTTTTTTTGGCCTTTGGAGGGCAGTTGGGGTTAAGTAACTTGCCCAAGCTTACACGGCTAGTTTTTGTGTGTGGGTGTTAAATGTCTGAGTCCAGAACCAAACTCCGGTCCTCCTGACTCCAGGGCTGGCACTTTACTCACTGTGCCACCTAGCTGCCCCAACTTTCTATATTTGGGGTGATGATTTTGCAAGCTCAGACTGGCATCTTCACAACACCATTAAAATGACATTTGTTAATTCTTATCTCAAGAAGGGCGATGTGGGAAGGAAATGATCTTTCATCTTAGCTAGGTTCTAACCATTTACACTTTTAAAATTAAACCCCAGTGATCTTGCCTTATTGGTTTGTAATTAGGCTGTACTTTCCCCAAGAAAATCTGGTTTATCTAAAATCTGAGTGTGGCCCACAGCTAATGTTTTAGGTTTTTTTTTTTTTAATAGACCTGTGTAATTTTTTGCCTGTCAAATATGTTATTTGGGCCCATGTGGCATCTACCCCCCCCCCCATTTTCATATAAAGAATCCTCAGAAATGTTTAGTGATGGCTTTAATGAAGTTGGGACTGCGTAGGAGATGGGGGATGACAGAAACCAGGGCTACTTGGATGACTAAGAATCATAAAATTTTATGGTTGGAAGTGACCTTAGCATGTTCTTCAGCAACCTGAGGAGATCTGAGATTCAGAGACGTAGTAATGTGTTCATAGTTATACCTGCAGGCAGTGGTTAGAGTAGTTGACTTGGAATCAGGAAGACGTGTATTGTAATTCTGTTTAAGACACTTTCTAAGCTATGTGACCATGAACAAATCACTTGCCCTCCATTAGCCTCAGTTTACTCATCTGCAAAATGAGAATGATAGCACCTGCATCATAGGATTGTTTCAGAAATCAAACTGAGTTAATACATGTAAAGCACTTTACAAACCTTAAAGTGCTATATACAAATGTAATTGTTATTTATTACAGGTCTCCTGACTGCCAAGTAAATAGTCTTTCTGTTACCTCTTGGTGTCTCTTGATTGCTTAAGAAATGAGAAGATGGCTCAACACTTAGTGATTTGTTGGTCCTTTTATAGTTAATGTTCAAGTGCCCACTCTGTCCGGAACACTGTGCCAGGCACTAGGCAAGATAAACCTTCTGCCTTCACAGAGTTTCTAGGCCAACAGGAATGAACAAAGCATTTCTTAAGCTCTTATTATATGCAAAAGACTGTACGAAGCTTTGGGGATGCAGATAGAAAAAGTAAGACAGCCCCTGCTTTTGAGGAGCTCAGAATCCGATGAGGAAGACAACATATAGGTTTCAGCTGAAAGACATATGGACAGGCCCCATGATGCTTAGGGGCAGCAAAGCAGATGGTGATGCCTCTTCTTTAATGTCATGCTCACTGATAAAAACATAGCCGTATCTGATGTTGAACCGTTTGACAGTGCCAGAGATTTTGTTCCTGGAGAAAAGAGCTTTATCTTCTGCATCTTCAGTAGCTATGTGCATAGCCCCGCAGGAATAGGTCCCAAGTTTTAACTCCATAGGAGCTGCTTCCTAGGATTATGAATACAGGCACTGGGCTGGAAGCATTGACATTCTCACAATATTCCTATGATAGAAGACTTCTGATATATACCTACCACTTTAAATGAGGGCCGCAAACAAAGTACATGTGTGAACTCCTAGAAGAACAAATCATTACTGATGTGGAAGAAGTTAGGAGGTGTCATTTGGGTTGGACTTTTTAAAGGGTAGGTAGGTAGAAAGTCAGCTGGTGGATGATGGGGGAGTGCAAAGCAATAGAACATATTTATTAAATAATACATATGGTATTCTGTCTAGTTGGTAGCTTTTCTGTAAGAATTGTATTCTCATGAAAAGTGTCACTTTATTATAAAAAGCTGAGCTTCCCGTTTCTCCAGAGTCTGTAAGACCTGTTGTGAGGAGGGGGGGGGGGTATGGGTTGTTTCCTTCTATGCACATTAACTCACCAGTTCTCATAGTGACATAGTCCCTGTGACTGGTGTCTCCCACAGAAGAATCAAGATGAATGTATCATCTTGGGGAGAAAATGGTACATCCTGGGAATGGAGGAAAACTTGTGTTCATCTAAATCCCTGTCTTTGGCTCTGTCTACTAATGAATTATAAAGTAAAATTCCGGTCTGCTTTCCTAACTTCAGAAGCCTGCTCCTAAAGAAAGCAGTTTTGTGCTTCAATTTAGACAACCCATCCATCTCCTGCTGTGCTCTGAGTATTAGTTGTGTACATTTCCAAGAAATACATTTGTTCTTACTGACTCATGCATTTCATCAGTGACCCATTAATCCCACTAATATTCTTTGTGATTCTTAGATTCAAGATATCAGTGTGGAAACTGAAGACAACAAAGAGAAAAAATCTGCCAAAGATGCGTTGCTGTTGTGGTGCCAGATGAAAACAGCTGGGTGAGTGTGAATGGAGAGATTCTGGGGAAATGTCTCTTTCCAGGCTTGGAGTTTTTTTTCAAATCATTTGTAGCATACCAGTGTGTGTCTTCTCAACTGACTTCCACCATGAAGAGGAGCAGAGAGAAAGAAAGAAGCAGTTGTTAGCCTGTAACCCAACTGATGTCATAATCAGCTTTCATTAATTGAAGGAATACAGCATGCTTAAATTTTAGGTCAGAAAACTATATATTCTGTCTCTGTTCATTAAAATTGGTAAGCTATCATTGGTGATAAACCTTTTTTAATGGGGTTTATTCTCTCCAGATGTTTTTAGGACCAGTAATAATGAGTTGTAAATATAGACATGGCTTTAATTTAGCCAATTAGCACACAGGTATTTATTGACTACCTCTGGTGCTTTAGACCAGTAAGGAGTTTATAATCCAATAAGGGTGACAAACCTATAATCAAGTATAAATATAGAATTACAGTCATTATAAATAATTAGTATTGAATAAACTCTTGGCTAGATTACAGAAAAGTTTCCAATGTATGAAAGGATTTCATGGAGGTAGGTTCTCTACAGAGGTTTGTTTAACCATCAAAAAAATCAGCATTAATCCAGCCTTCAGGATGAAAAAACAATGTGCCAACAATGACAAGGGAAACTTGGCTACTTTGTATTAAAAGGAAATGTGAGCATTTGGGTCTCAGTGACCTCACTGTCCAAACATCTTCACTGGGATACAATGGAGACCAGTAACCCTGCAGACTCTGGGCTACACTTAATTAAACAAATATTTGTTAAGTATCTCTTATGTGGAACCACTGTGTGAAGATGCTTGTGGTTACAAAGATAGTTTTGGGAGACTGCTCTCAAGGAACTTCTGATCTAATTGGGAGGAACACAGTATAGAAAATAGCATTTGGTGCAGAGGAATGGGAAATGAACCCAGGAGAGCATCACTTTTAGCTAGCTAGCATGGAGGAAAGAAGGCTTCCTGGAAGAAATTAGCACCTGAACTCAGTCTTGAAGAAAAGGAGGGCCTTTAATAGCTAGAGACTAGGGTAATCCTTTCCAGACATTTAGATAAATCAATCAGTAAACATTTATTGAGTACCTACTATGTACCAGCTCTATGCTTAGCACTGAGGATAAAAAGAAGCAAATGACAATCAGTCCCTTTCCTCAAGGATCTTAAAATCAAATAGATTCAAGAGGGAAGAATAAAAATGGGGGATGGAGGATGGGGGGGGTGCTGAGGAGGTCTTTTTGGCTAAAACATAGAAAAAGAGGAATAGTAAGAGATAAGACTTTGAAAGTGGATTGGAGCCAAACCCTAGAAGGATTGAATGTCAGAGTTAGGGGGTTATAATTTATAGCAAGGTCCCAATTAGTAGGAATAATGAATCTCATAAAGTATTCATTTGGTTATTGATTCCACCCTAATGGAAATAGGCAGTGTAAATTTGCTTCAGAAAGATCCATTATTCCTACTAATCAGGACCTAGATTCTTTTTGTAGGTAAAATGGGACCCCTGAAATGTTGAGGAGTGAGGAGTGAAGAGATTAGAGTAATTCATTGAGAAGATTATTTGTGTGGGAGAGTATGAAGGAGAAATTTTGAAAGAGAACAAGCTTAATGATAGAATGGATAGTTAGAGAGCATAGTAATAATTCAGGCAAGAAAAAAATGCTGATCTGAATGAATTTAAGTAGTTAGAGTAGGAATGGAGAAGATTATGGATGTGGGAAGTATATTAGATGGATAATATTCACAGGACTTAGCAACTAGTTGGATGTGGATGGCACTCTCATTTTTTCCTGTTCTGTGTATGTCAGTTTGGAATTCCACCCTCCTCCCTTCATTTATTCCCTCCTTCCGAAGTAAAATCCTAGATCCCAGCCTAAGTGGGGTTCAGTGTATCAGGAAAGTATGATTTAAAGGAACGATTAGATTTTTAAAAAATAAAGGTAGGATTAAAAGTTCAAACATAGCCATTTAACTCAGTGTTAGATTGAATTACAGACTGAACAAGCCAGGTAGCCCAGAGAGCTTTCTGCCTTGTTTGAATTGCAGTTCCAAGAGATCCTTGAAATATTGGCTCTGATTTGAATTTTTTTTTACATTCATAGAATGGTTTTTACTGCATTTAAAACAATTCTGTAAAACGGGGAGAAAATTTGTAACTCAAAATCTGGCGGAAACGAATGATGTAAATCAGCAGTTAATAAAGCATTTAAATAAAAAAAAAAAAAGAAAGAAAACTGCCCTTGACCCTTTATCTATCTGGGACTCAAAAGATCTTTTTGAGAAGGTATTTGAATAGCCTAAGACACTACTGAAATAAAGGATTTATCGCCCATCCTAAAAAAACCAAAACAAAATAAAACAAAAACAATTCTGTTATGTAAGAAGCACCTTTTGTTTAGCTATTCTTTTCCCTTTCTTTTGGATTGGCTTTTGCAGGTACCCCAATGTCAACATTCACAACTTTACCACTAGCTGGCGAGATGGCATGGCTTTCAATGCACTTATACACAAACACCGGTAAGTCCTTAGAAAATATATTGAAGGTTTTATGTGTAATGTTGTCATCCCTTTGTGGCAGAGTGGCGTGATTTTTGACTTTCAAATCCATTGGATTTATAGTTTAACTGTAGAGGAAATTCTCATATCCCATGTGGGAATACAGTACCCATCCTCTTCCTTTTAGCTTAGAGAGTACCAAGTGCTAGTCTTTGCATGAATACATTTGGAAATTTGTACTCAAGACCACAGACTGATATTGTTGGATGAGTTCATAGTTTTTTAGTATTTCCCTCAATTTCAAAATGGCCTGGAGAATTTTAGCACAACAACATCGGGGGGGGGGGGGGCACAGTGGTGGCTTATTTAGTTTTTCCTTGACTCTGCTTTATGCTTCTGACCAATCTGTTTTCAGACTGTAAATTGCATTTTTTTTTTTAATGGGGCCTTTTTCTTTGTCTACCCAGGCCTGACCTGATTGATTTTGACAAACTGAAGAAATCCAATGCACACTACAATCTTCAGAATGCTTTTAACCTGGCAGAACAGCATCTGGGTCTCACCAAGCTCCTGGATCCAGAGGGTAAGGATTCTGTCATTCATCAAATACTTACTGGAGTCTATTCTGCTGTGTCAAATACCATTTGGTACCAGGCATCATATAAAGATAAAAAATGACAGTCCCTCCCTTCAAGCAGTTATATATTGGCCTAGTAAGAGAGTAGAGACATATGCACAGACCATTCTAATACAAATAGTATGCAGTTCTATACCTACTGAATAGATGAAATGCTGAAGAGAAGGAATGAAGTGTCATGGAATCTAAAGGAGTGACTTCCAAATAGATGTCACTCAAAAGACTTCCTGGGAAAAGGTAGCATTTGAGCTGGTTGTTGAAGGGGGTAGAGGAGGTAGGATTATCACAGATGAAAATTTAGGCAGGAATTTAGTAGATTCCATGTATTTGGAATAATTTGTACAAAGGGGCACATATAGGGAAGTAGAAGTTGTTTAAGAAAATTTACTTTAGGGGCAGCTAGGTGGTGCAGTGAATAAAGCGCCGGCCCTGGAGTCAGGAAGATCTGAGTTCAGATCCAGCTTCAGACACTTAACACTTACTAGACCTGTGACCTTGGGCAAGTTACTTAACCCCAATTGCCCTGCTCTCCCCTCTCCAAAAAAAAAAGAAAAAGAAAAAGAAAATTCACTTTAGTTGGAGTGTCATGAATAAGGCAAAATGGGAGAGAATGTTGGAAAAATAAGTTGGTACCAGACTGTAGGAAGGCCTTGAAAGTCAACTTTAGAACTTTGACCTTTATTTGATAGACTTTTTGAAGATTTACAAATAAACTAATGGTGTGAGTGGTGATTTAGGAAGACTTATTGGTTGTGTGTGTAAAATAGATCAAGAAGGTAGGAAGGAGCAATGAGATAGACTGGAGGTAAGGAGAATAAATAGTGGAATAAGTGGAAAGAAAAAGATTCCAGTAAGTATTATTGCTGTGGGTCAACTTGAGGTAATAAGAGTATGAAATATCAAGTTGTCAGTGAATCACTGCTACCCTAGACCTCAGCTGGCTCCTAAAGCTTTGGGTGGTGGTCCTCCCCAATTCATACTGCTTTAGTAAACGCACTAAGTTAAGAGGCATTTTTTGCTGATGGATATACCAACTGCTTTAATGTTGGCATATATGCACATTACAGTGACAAGTGTTAAGAATTGTGGCATAGTGGAAAGAGGATTGATTTTGGAGTCAGACCTGGCTCTGACACTTCCTAGTTGTGACCTTAGACACAGGTCATTCATCATCTCCAGATCTCAGTATGCTCATTGGCAAAATAGGAATGGGTGTTGGAAGTTGGACTAAAATAATCTCTAAGGTGTCTTCCAGTTTTAAAATTCTGATCTAGAATTCATTCCCTTCTCTCCACTTTGTAAAATGCCTGACTCAGGTCAGCTGCCGCCTCCTGCGTGAGACCTTTCTTAATTCCTCCCCTTCCCCCAGTGTAGCAGCAAGCACCCCAGCATTCGTAGGGTGGCTGCCAACACAGGTTCTTAGATCTGCTTTTCTAAAGGAAAGCAACTCAAAATGGGTTAACAAGCTTACTTACTCAAACATATATTGTTTACCTAGTTCAGGGGAAAAAGGTTAGCACCCTGAACTTCAGAGTATACAGACAGAAGTTACAAGACAGAGAAACAGATCAAGCAGACAGGCTTCCAAACTGTCCAACCATTACATCCATACCAAATCACAGTTACCAGAGAGGGAAGCATCAACATCTGGGTTTTCAAAGCAGGGGGGCTCTGAACGGCTGCCCAGAGTCTCATCTGGTCAAATCACACAACACTTCTCAAATTGAGCCCCAAAGCAAAGCCTCACATCAGGGATTATATAGCCTTCTCCTGGGTCAGAGAATGTAATCACCCTCTCCACCCACTGCCCAATCATACAGCATCAAGGTGTGGGCATTCCTGAAAACCAAGCCTCCTGCCACAGGCTCCATGTGACCACATTCAGCCTGTTAGGGGGCAAAGTATATTTTCAAATCAAGGAAGGTTCTCAGAGTCTCTTAAGCCTATCAAAGGGCCTAGGGGCAGGGAAGATCTTTAAATTTGCATTTCTGTTACACCCAGTTATCAGCACTCTGTTTTTTGTATGTATTTTGCATTATTTACTGGTGCACATGCTCTATGTTCCATAAACCCTTTGAGATCAGACAGTTTTGTTTATGTCTTTGTTTCTCCAACATCTAGCTTAGCCCTTTTCACACATAGCAGTTGCTTAATAAATGTTTGTTGAATCAAATCTTATGGAAGAAAGGATAACATTTACAACTTTAATGTCTCCTCCCTACAATGACCTGCTCTTCCTTCTATTGCCCATCTTTTGTCCTTAGGACTCTTTTCTTCATTAGGCCCAATATATGCTCCTGGTATTTCTCATGATAATATATAATGTCCAGTGTCTACTATAACCCAAACTGAGGGAAGGGGAACATGTTTTCTGAGTAATAGTATTCTAGAACTGACCTCAAAGAAAGATCTCTGCTTTGTGGCCCTTAGAGCTGTAGAATGTTTATTTTGCAAATTTATGCCAGGGAAGGGAGATCTGAACTGACCCCTGTAGTGTGTTCTCCTATGTTGTATTTCCTGCTAACATCAGGCTTCATTTTAGTACAGCCTGTAATAAGAACTTTTTTCCAAATTAAAAACCACATTAGAATAGATGATTTGTTTGTGGTATTAGAACTTCCTAAGTGTGCGACGTACAGCTGGAGATGAAAGTAGGATTGAAGGGTGGGGGAGGAGAGAGGGACAGAAAAAAGAGAAGGGAAAAAAAGTTTGAAGTTCTTAAAACTTTAGAACAGGAAGTTTAGCTACCCGAGGGCAGGTAGAGGTCATGAGACTGCCAAGCAAGTTTCTTGCTATTTTCCAATACATCAAATTCCCTGATATATTCAGTACAGGAAACTGAGATAAAATTATCTCTGAACTAACCCATTAAACAATTCTCCAACATAAATACAAACTAAAATTCCATGGGTGGTAGTAAATTTCTTAACCCCCTTGGAACAAGAGAAAATTGCTTCCTATTTTTAACTATTTGCACTTTGGTATTAATTTTTTTCTATCATAATGCCAAAGTATTTTATCTTTAATTTATATTTAAATAATTAATCTTTGCTATAGCTCCTTGCATGAGGAGTAGGAGCAACATATTATGAATAGAAGATGGGGCTGAGAGTCTGGAAACCTGGATTCTAGGTTTGTTTCTTCCAGGTCAACTCATTACTTGCCATACTCTGGGCCTCTGCTTCCCCATCTGTAAAATGAGAATATGGGGTCAAATCAGAGGTATCAGACGTATGACCCACAGCACTCCTGAGTGCAACTTAAACCAGGTTTAAATACAATTGGGAGATATTTTACAGTTTAATTAAAAATGCAACAAAATGTAGATAATGTCACATTTTAAAACTAAGTCAAAATGAAGCCTACAGGGATCCTTAAGTACAGGTTAGTGGCTCCTATTTCTATTTGAGCTTGCCACCACTGGGATAGATGATCCTGTAGTTCTGTAAGGTATACATTATCATATTGAAGTTACATTGTCAGGGTCATACAACAAGTTTGTGAATGAAATAAAAAGCCAACTTACAGGAATAATTTTGGAGCTGCTGCTCTGATGCTGTAATGGAGAGCAGTGTGGCATAATACAGACTGGCCTCAGCCCCCAAAAGACCTTGTTGCTTTGTAACCTTGGGTAAGTCACTTAAAATCTCACTGCTCTAGGCAATTCTAGAGACTATGCTTTGCAGAAAAGGTATCCACTAGCATTAATAGAGTGAATTTGCTTTGCCTGTGAAATCAAAGATCTACTTTAGCTTTAAAACTCAAAAGTCAAAGCAGTCTTTACAGATAAGTTGCTGCCTTTGAAGACACCAGCAGGGTATTATCATAGGTTATAAAGCCCATTCTTCACCTGTATTGAAACTGTGTAAACTCCTTGAGCATAGGGGTTATTTTCTTTCTTCCTTCCTTCCTTCCTTCCTTCCTTCCTTCCTTCCTTCCTTCCTTCCTTCCTTCCTTCCTTCCTTCCTTCCTTCCTCCCTCCCTCCCTCCCTCCCTCCCTCCCTTCCTCCCTTCCTCCCTTCCTCCCTTCCTCCCTTACAAGACGCCTATTCATTGAATGGGCTTTTACCTCACTCTGATACCTTAAAAGGCCCAGAGTCTCCCATTGCATCCTGAGTCATCGTCAGTCATTCTGATGAATATCTGGTCACTGGATCCAGATGGCTCTGGTGAGTCTGGTAACCTTGCCCAGCCCTCCCTCACTCAAATCAAAGTCAACTGTAAGTCATGTCATCATTTCCCTGATGCCATGGTCCTCTTCGAAAACACAGGACAAACACAAGGGATTATTTAGAATTTTTTTTTTTTCTTTGTATCCCAGTACCTAGCAGAGTGCCTTAAACATAGCAGGCAGTGTGTAAATGTCACTCAGATTTAGCCAAATTCCATTTTCAAAATTGGTGTTTTTCTGACCCTCCCAAAGTTATCCTCTCTTCTTATCTGTAAGACCCATCAATGGTAACATGATCTAATGGGGAACACATCAGAGTGGGAGTCAATAAGTTTGGGATCCAGTTCTGACTAATGTGGTCCATGAGCAAATCTCTTAATCCCTGTGTGACTTAGTTTTCTGCAAAATGAGGAAATTACTTCTTCCATCTGCATCACAGTGTTGTTGTGAGGAAGAAAATTAGGTATAGATCCAGTTAAGTAAACATTTATTAAGCACCTATTATGCACTAGGCATTGTGCTAAGCACTGGATTTTACCAATACAAATGTGTGTGGACATAAATTTCTAAAAAAAAGCCTTTCCCGACCTACCCCCTTCTTCACTACCACCTATTTTCTCCTTTTTCCTCTATTCTCATATTATTTTTCTTCATCTAATTGTACTGGATCCCTTTCCTGCATGTTGACCTTTGAGCATCGTGAAGACACGGTTCAAGTCTCCACTTAACTTCATATCTCTCTCATATTTTGCTTTAGGAGGCATTTGTTTTTGTTTCCTGTATTGTTTCATCTTTTCCCCTTTGAATCCACTAACTTCGGTCTTTACCATATGTCCTTTCATGGCTTTAAGCCTGTAAAATCCCCCTTGTTTTTGTTAGGTTATGGTAAGGACAACAAAAACTTGCTTAAATTACTTGCCTCACTTGTAAGACACAGTTCACAAAAAGTCTTTCCCTTTCTATGAATTCCACCAGCATTTAGGTCTGACTTCTTCTATGTTGTGTAATTTCACATTTGGCTTATATACTTTCTTTAATTCTTGGCTAGTTTTTTTTTTTAAATTACATTTTGTCTTTCCAACTAGATTATAGACCCCTCTATGGGATAAGACCCTATGTCATTTGTATGTGTGTATTCTCAATGACAAATAAATGTATCTTGGACATTTAAAGTGTGTATGACTGACTGAAAAGGTATTATACATTTATTATTCTTAATTAATAGTAGCCTGGAATGATGCCTTTGAACATACTTGACTGAGCTGTTGAATAAACTCAAATTCACTCGCTTGGTTTTGGGGTGACTAGAAGCATAAGAAACGTACTGAAATCAGTCCTCTCTTGGTCACAGATATCAGTGTTGATCATCCTGATGAGAAATCCATTATCACATACGTGGTGACATATTACCACTACTTTTCAAAGATGAAGGCCTTAGCTGTTGAAGGAAAACGCATTGGGAAGGTGAGTTCATTAAGATTTTACAAGTTGCAGTGAAATTATATCCATTACTAGACTGAGTACATGTTGTTCTTCCCAGCCAGTTGTGCTAATAAAAGGTTTTATGAAAAACAGCAAGGAAGGATAAAGGAAAGCATTGATGCTATAGGTCTTTGGGGACATAAATGGGGAGCATCATAGGCATGAATTACTCCCCTATTCCTACCAAAGGAGATATAGCACATTTAGGAATTGATTTAAGGTTCATGAAAGACAGCCATGTAATCAAGGGGCTTAACAATAGTTAGAGCCATCCAACTTAACAGAATATTATTCTTTTGGTTTTTTCTTTTTGGAGGGTAATTGGGGTTAAGTGACTTGCCCAAAGTCACACGGCTAGTAAGTGTGTCAAGCATCTGAGGCCAAATTTGAACTCAGGTCCTCCTGACTCTAGGGCCAGTGCTCTATTCACTGTACCACCTAGCCGCCCCCAGAATATTATTCTTTTTCTGACTTTTTATTTCCCTACTCAGAAAGTGCTATCTTCTGATTCCAATTGTGTTTTACTTTCTAATTTGACCATAATTTGCCTCTTTCTAATTTTTTTTATTTTTTGCTTATTTTTGGAGTAGGATAGGTAGGGCAATTGGACTTGCCCAAGGTCACACGACTATTTTTTGTGTTAAATGTCTGAGGCTGGATTTGAACTCAGGTCCTCCTGACTCCAGGGCTGGTGCTCTATTCACTGTTCCAACCAGCTGCCCTTATCTCCTCTCTCTAAAGAGGACCAAATGACATCATTATGAGCACAGGACTTGGAGGCGGAAAGACCTGAGTTTGAATCCTGCCTCAAACACTTGTGTGATTCTAGACAAGGCATTTAACCTCTCCTTGCCTCCCCATCCATAAAATGGGGGTTATAATATCACCTCCCTCATTGGGGTGTCATCAGGCTCACATAGCAAGTAAAGCACATTGCAAACTTTCAGAATTATTCACACTTGTAAACTTCTTAAAGCTTAGAAGGTACATGAGAAGCCACAGAGCACAGAACAAGACAAGTACCCTTTTTTTATCTGACCTACGTGTTTGGGGTTAGAAATTAAGAAGCACCCTGTAGCATCTTAAGGCCCTAGCCTATGATTCCAGATGTCAAAGAATAAATTGAGTCCATTGCTCATATATGATAGCTATAACCCTTTTAGCCCATAATGC
Organism: Petaurus breviceps papuanus; assembly: GCF_028583685.1. Taxonomy (NCBI): domain Eukaryota; kingdom Metazoa; phylum Chordata; class Mammalia; order Diprotodontia; family Petauridae; genus Petaurus; species Petaurus breviceps. The sequence continues at coordinate 20,457,718 of NW_027187358.1, forward strand.
CAGAAAGGCTAGGCTTGTAGCATAGGGTATATATATGGATCTATATTTAATGTCCTGATCACATAAAGATTATCTCATTTCTCATTTTTCTTGGTTCTTGTTTGTTAGGTGCTTGACAATGCCATTGAAACAGAGAAAATGATTGAGAAATATGAATCACTAGCCTCAGACCTCTTGGAGTGGATTGAACAAACCATCATCATCTTAAACAATCGAAAATTTGCCAACTCCCTTGTTGGAGTCCAACAGCAGCTACAGGCATTCAACACTTACCGCACTGTAGAGAAACCACCCAAGTAAGACATAAAGAGGAATGCTTGTGTTTCTGAGGTCCAGGCTATTGAAATGTTTTTACTACTTTCTGCATATATGGAGGGAAGAAAGAAGACTTTGAGACTGATTTTTCCCCATTTTTCTATTGTCTTTCTATGTCCCTTCCTGGGGCCTCATTTCTACTTTAACTGCCTTTTACCACCTATCTCATCCCTTCTCACCTGATTATATATCACACAAAGTTATTGTGAACCTTTCTTAGCCTTCACAATAGCTAAAAAGGTCTTAGTAAGTTATAGGACCCTCAGGAAGGACAAAGCATTTATGTTTAGCAAGAGTAATTCTGGAACCCAACAGCTTCCTCAGGTGATAGAAGAAACTATGCTCAGTATCTCGTCTTACCATAGTCATTCCTGGGCTTCAGCTTTCTGTCTTTGGGGTATGCTATGACCAGCTCTTCTCTAGTGTGCACAAGTCTTATACCTGGAGGTTTAGGAGAATGAAAGAGCCTCAGCAGGGCCTCAGAACCCTGTTTGGGGGCTTTATTGTTATATTTTCTTTGACAGCTTTTCATGGAGATTTGGAAGCATTTAAGACATGCGATCTTCTTTTGGGGTATGAGGCTCCAGGAGCCTGGGATGGATACTATATCTCTGCTATTATAGGGGTTATAGAGTTAATACTAATTGCTGTCGTTCAGTACTGAAGTCAGTCCGATTCGAGTTACAATTTCACCATCTTTTCTAATTGAAGCATGCTATTGGTACATGGAAACCCTATGGTGTAATGATATGCTTGACTGATAAAATCTCTAGATTGCTATGTTCCTAAAACCACTTGGTGCCCTCTCCCTTTCCCTCCTTCCCTCTTCTCCTCCCCCTTCTTTTTCCCTCCCCTCTCTCTCTCTCACACAAACAACAAAACAAACAACAAAAACACCAACTTAATTTTGAATTTTCTAGCTGGATCACAGCCCATTTCTGATTCTGAAAGCCCCTGAAAATAGACTAGCCAGTCATTTGAAATTCATCTTGATTAAAAGTATTCAGCCATTTTTTTCTGTGAAGTAAGCCTGTTTTCTAAGAATTGTCTTAAAACCTTGCTTGAAATAATATGAAAATGATACAATTCTGAGTGGATTTTCTCTGCCATTTTGAAGAAATCCAGTCCACCAGCCATTTAACAAAACTACTGTGTGCAAGGCCCCTGGCACTGGTGATCTAGTCCATACAAAGCCCAACAGCTGGCCTCCTGCGGCCTGTCCTATCCTCCCCTCCCCTCTTTCATTCTCTTCCTACCCTAATGACTTTTTCAAATAGTTCTTTCATGGGAAATGATGTGAAAGGAGTATGATAAATATGATAAAAAAATACTTCTGGTTGTATCTCTTTTGTGCTTATTAGGTTCACAGAGAAAGGAAATTTGGAAGTGCTGCTTTTCACCATCCAAAGTAAAATGAGGGCCAATAATCAAAAAGTATATATGCCTCGGGAGGGGAAGCTCATCTCAGATATTAACAAGGTAAAATTATACCCACCACTTTTCCTCATCTATTCCAAGTCTAAGTAGTAATGTTGTACATTTGTCCTGGATTATACATCTGGCAGGTATTATGGGGATATTAGCATATGCTTTTATTTGAAGGTGATACACTGAGGTGGCCATTTAATAAAAGTTTGTGTTTCAATTTACCATGTCTCTCTACCTTTAGATTACCTAATTTATACTCCTTGAGCAGTTAGATCAATTAATTCTTCTGTGGATTGTGATAAATCTTGGGCAAATGACTTGAGTGTCTCTAAGGATCTAGAAGGCGACTTTTCAATACTTATTACTTCATTTATCTGGTATTTCCCAAGCAGCTGTTTTTTAAAATCTCTAGCCTGCCTTCTGTCAGAACAAACAGTGAATTAATTACGCAACTTCCTTCGCTTGTGCACTGTTGTGTCTATAGTTAGATTATTTCACATTGGATGATATTTCCTATTGTAATTTGAAGAATCTAGAAATATAGGTGGTTAGAGATAAGCATTCTTTTTGAGTGGAATTCTATTATTTTTATTAAGAGGCCTATTTTATGGGAACATTTTTAATATGGCCAACCAGACTTATGAAAGAAAAGCATAGATATGAGAAGTCTCTTCAGAAATTTTTTTAACCATTAGTACAAGAAACCCCTTGTGAGGTGACTTCCTCAACCAGCACAGATAGAAATCTTTTTAACGTAGTGTTAGTGAGTTGCTTAGAACACTGAGACGGGGAAATGACTTGCCTAGGGACACACAGCCAGTATTTATCAGAGGCTAGAGTTTGAGCATACATCTTCCTGGTTCTTGAGTGTAGCTCTCTGTCTACAGTGCCATACTGCCTTTTTGAATTTTTTAAATTTAATTTTTTTACCTTTTTTTTTTTTTTTTGGAGGGCAGTTGGGGTTAAATAACTTGCCCAAGGTCACACGGCTAGTTTTGTGTGTGTGTGTGTGTGTGTGTGTGTGTGTGTGTGTGTTAAGTGTATGAGGCTGGATTTGAACTCAGGTCCTCCTGACTGCAGGACTGGTGCTCTATTCACTGTGCCACCTAGCCGCCCCTCTGCCTTTTTTTAAATGAGAGAAATCAGCAACTCTATATTTTGGGCAGTTTTTAAAACTTTTGTTTGGGGGCATGGGCAAGGATGAGAAGAATAGTTTGTGGTTTCTATATGACTATAGCTTCCCAGTATGGTATTTTTATTTCTTTTTTGAATGAAAATTTTTAAAGGTCTCAGTTTAGTTCTAATATTTTGAAACCTACATGGTCTATTTTATTATTACTACCATATAAGCATTTAGCTTCCAGTGAAACTGAGGAAGCGGGGGTTTGCAGAGAGTCAACACAACAGCACAAATTGTTGTCAAGTTTGGGGGTGGGGAGTTCCCCATTTCTAGGATTTTACTGGAAACATAAAAATCTCAGTTTCCTCTCCCATGGCATAAGGGGGTTAGACCAAGGGATCTCAAGGTCACATCTAGCTCTGTATTCTCTAATCTCTAATCTGTGTTGGCTGTAAGCCAAGGAGGTTTGCTTCATTAGACCATTTCAGGAAAGTGTTGTTGTGGTGGTTTTCTTTCTTCCAAATCCTTAGGCCTGGGAACGACTGGAAAAAGCCGAACATGAAAGAGAACTGGCGCTGCGGAATGAGCTCATAAGACAGGAGAAACTGGAACAACTTGCTCGTAGATTCGATCGCAAGGCAGCTATGAGGGAGACATGGCTGAGTGAGAATCAGCGTCTGGTGTCTCAGGTGGGGGCTCGAGTCCTGTTTGTGTGCATCAGGAAATGCACACTTTTATATGCTTTATACAAATAAGCCAGCAGTCTATGCTTAGACCGAGGGAAGGCGGGGAGAGTGGAGAGTAGGGAACAAGCATTTATTAAACACCTACCATGTACCAAACTCTGTGCTCAGCACTTTACAAATGTTATCTCATTTTATCCTGTCTGATGAAGGATCAGAATTCATCAGCATAGGCCTTATTTTCATGGATGCCAGGAGCAGACTAGCCCCATGAGGTCATCTTAGAGGATGTTTACCTCACTTAATTCAGTTTCTTTTCCATTTGATCTAAATTTTCATTTGTTTGGAAGCAGCACAGACATTCTTTGTTTAGAGTTACAGGGCATGTGTATACAACTCAACATTTGTAAATTAAGTACAAAAAAAAGATCCCTCTTTTCCACAGGCTCTTAAACCAGCTTACCCTTGTCCAGGGTAACTGCTTGTAGAGAAGCAAATTCAATAAATTCAGCAACCCTTTATTAAGCAATGCAGATGCTGGGGACATAAACAGAAAAATAAAATCCTGCCCTTAAGGAGTTTATATTCAGTGGACACCTGTTATCAATGCAAAAATAAAATAAATAGCATAGGGGCACCTTTGAATTAAATAAGAAGATTTGAAGGTAGAGATAAATAATAAGCAAGGTCAGGGAAGGCTTTGTAGAATGTTATTCAAGCCTGGCAGAAACCTACCTGACTTTTAGACTTGCTCAGCATAAATCATTACTGGCCTTAGATGTATAGATTAATGTTTCCAAAACCTTGACAAATTAGTGGCATTTGTGATTTGTCCTTTCCTTATACAAAGGCAAGATGGAGAAGGGGTAATTTGGGGAAAAGGTTACATGAATTCCAGGACATGGCTGGAATCATATGGGGAGGGACCCTAGGAAATGAGCTTCTTTTCCCAAAACTCTCATGTTCTTTTGTAGGACAACTTTGGATTTGACCTTCCAGCTGTGGAAGCTGCCACTAAAAAACATGAGGCTATTGAGACAGACATTGCTGCCTATGAGGAACGTGTCCAAGCTGTGGTAGCTGTGGCCAAAGAGCTAGAAGCCGAGAATTACCATGACATCAAGCGCATCACGGCAAGGAAGGACAATGTCATCCGCTTATGGGAGTACCTTCTGGAGCTGCTGAGGGCGCGAAGGCAGCGTCTGGAGATGAACTTGGGACTTCAGAAGATATTCCAGGAAATGCTTTACATTATGGATTGGATGGATGAAATGAAAGTAAGACTTCCTGCATTTATAAATAGTCTATAAAAGCCAATTAGAGTTTGCTTCTGGGAAAACTAGAGACTCATCCGTGGATTGTGTAATATAATTGTATATCCTTACCTTACCCTTGAACCACTGCTTTCTCTATTTGCATTCGTGTGAATGAGAGAAAACATAAAGAAACAATGAAAGGACATGTAGTTTGCAAATGATCTCCCATAAGAAGTGAATAAAGTGGGGAATGAAAAGATTCAAGTATGTATGTAGGTTGTGGTATGTATAACTGGAGTTTTGGCCATACCATTGGTATTCCATAAGTAATCCAAAGAGACATTTTTCAGAAAGCCTTCCAAGTTTAGCTGCTGGTCTGTTTTCTAGATCTATCTTCAGTAAAATAAATGATCTTAAGAGTAGGTTATTACAGATGTTTGGGATTATCTCCTTGGAAGAAATGATGATTTATACACTTCTTACCTTTCTCTCCAAACAATAGCCCTGTACCCATTACTGTTTATGTGGTATAGGTCTTTAGAACATTATGCATATCTGGGCAGAATTCCTAGTCAAAGGAAGTTAGCCTCATAGATAGGTGAAGGATGTTTTAAAGAACTTGGTCCTGGCTTCAGGGTCATGATGTCCTTTTTGCCAAGGTCTCTCTCAACAGACTTTAGAGGCCATGTTATTAATTATTTAATAATAATAATTATAAAGACCTATCCCCAATAGGGTGAAGTGTTGTTTAATTTCCCATTGTTCTAGATTTTATATATTCTCAAGTTAGTTATGGCATATCTTACTGGATACTCATAAGGTATAAATGTGAGCATTGGTGTAAGGTTTAGCTGAGTGAAAATTTCAGGATAATGCCCTGGAAATTTAGTTTCAGTTTGGTTGGTTTCATTTCAATCAGTTTACCAAATGTTTATTGAATATCTGCTACATTCAAAGTCTCCTGTTACAAAATCAATCTTGATTTTTCAGCAATTTTGCCAATAGGGCATATGTATATAGAGAGAGAGTTCTGCCAAAAGTCAATGATTTCCACATATAGAGTTGGCAATGAATGATATTTGTTGACCAAGAACCAATGTTGTTAAGTTTAGAGAAGCTTGTTGCCATAAAGATGGCCATTAACTGATAAATATTACCCATGGCCATTTGTCCGTTGAAGCATGAGTGGGTTGCAATCATCATTGCTAAAGGGAATAGCCATACTGATAAAATCACAGGTCATCAAAATAAGTAATATATAAGACACTGTTTTTGGCATTGGCTTATTGAAGAACCAGAGAATGAACATAGAAGAGCCATCTGCCTTCAACCATGAATTTTAAAAGTTGACAAACACCTATTGAGTATAATATCCAAAACAGACATTTTGATCGTGGTATGACATGTCATTTAATACCTATCTCTCTAGTGCAAAGATTCATTTTACAAATGACAAGTACATATTTGTCTTCGGGTTACTAGAAATATTTGAAAGGACAGATCCATAAGCCCTTAACAAAGGGGAGCATCCATTTAAGACTGCTGAGACTTGTTAAATACAGAGATGAGTATCCCAAGTCTCCAACAAATCATTTTGCTATTTCGTTTCCTTTTGCCTTTTTATTCGAAGCTAAGATAACTCTTGTTTGGGATGGGGTGTTTTTGTATTTTGCTTTTTGAGATTTAGTTTACATTTTGGGATTTTTAAAACTTGCTTTCTCAGAGTAGCTTTTCCATTTTTTAAAAATCAGTGGCTACCATGCATCTTTTAGTGTTAATTTGATTTATTCCCAAAGTGGATTGTCTTTGGTTTATCCTCTCATTAGCACCTCCTTTATTTTTTCATTCTGATTTTCATTGGTGGCTAAGCCTGGAAGAATAGAAAATTCCACTCCTCCAGGAGTAGGTTTTGGGGTGGGGGCAGGAGAGGGTGGGATTCAGTTCAACAAATATTGATTGTTAAGGGCTTTCTATGTACAAAGTACTGTGTTCAGCATTGGGGACATAAAGACAAGAATAAAACGACTCATATCCTAAAGAAAATTTGCTTTTTTCTGGACAAATATAAGATAAACTCAAATAAGCATAATACAAGGTAATTTGAGGAAAGACTCAGTTACAGTGGCAATAGAAATAAGTCTGTAAAAGTTGTTTGGAACCAAATTGTGGAAGACCTGAATTCACTTTTCCTGGATGATGAGTTTATATTTTATTCTAGAGGCCCTGGAGAGCCCCTGAAGGTTTGTGAATGAGAACAGCATTGTTAGGTCTTTACCCTAGAAAGGTTTTTTGGGCAACTTTTTGGAGGATGGATTGTAGAGAGGAGAGACTGAAAGCAAGGAGACCAATTAGGCTGTTACAGTCATCTTAAAAGAGAGATGTTGTAGGCAGAGAAGCCACAAAATGATAGTTTGTGGGTGGGAGAAACAGAGGTAGGGAGGTAGGGAATGACTCCAAGGTTGTGAACTCAGGTGCCCATAAGGATGGTTCTTTCTTCCACAAAAATAGAGCAGTTTGGGATGAGGGTGGTTTTACAAGGAAAGCAAATGAATTCTCTTTTGCACAGGGTCATTTGAGTTATTAAATGCTGCAGAGATGTTGGAACCTGAAAAGAGAAGAAAGAGAAAGGGCCATCACATTTAGCAGTGGAAAGATTGCCAGTAGCCTCAGAGGAAGGAGTTTCAGTTGAGTGGTGGGGTTGGAAACCAGGATGCAAAGAATTGAGAAATGAGTGGGTTGGTTAGAGGAGAGCAGCTTTGCTCTTACTCTTCTTAGCTCATCCAGAGGTTGAGTAGGTGAGGATACTGAGCCTGGTGCTTTCATGTGAGCCCCTCTCTTTCAGTAAAGTGACCACTGTATCCACTCACCTCATCCTCAAATGCCTTGTGCATGCTGAGCGGGCAGACAGCACTGTTCAGGTCTTTCCCTTGGTCCTCTGAGGGTAGAATTTTCTCTTTCTCTCTCATCCAGCCTTCCTCTTCCCCCTGCTTCCTTCTCTTGACATAATTGAGTTGGCATTTGTTGTTGCTTTCTTAAACAAACATGTGACTTCATATCTTTTCACTGTCTTTCTTGCATAGGTGCTGCTCCTGTCTCAAGACTATGGCAAACATTTGTTAGGTGTGGAAGACTTGTTGCAAAAACATGCTTTGGTTGAAGCTGACATTGGTATCCAGGCAGAAAGGGTGAGAGGTGTGAATGCCTCAGCTCAGAAGTTTGCTACAGATGGTGAAGGTAAAGGAGGGCCCTTCACTATTAAAGATGTTGACCCCTTTAAGCCACCAAAATTGGAAGAAGAGAAACCTCACATTGATTTCTCTCTGAGGGGAGGGAAATGGAACTCTTAGGCTTTTGACACTATTAAGCTGTAGTGTAGTGCATGAATTTGGATCCTTACTGCTGTTCTTTGATGTGTGGGGAGGTGACATGCGGTCTGGAAAGAATAGTTTGAAATGCTTACCATCTATCTTGAATTCATGTGATGGAATAGGAAACAGGGGAATGCCTTCTTCCTCATCCCCCTTCCTCCCCCTTTCCTGCCAAATCTCCAAATCCAACTTGGTGTTAAATATATTTTCATGTTCAACAATGAAACTTCACTAAAGCTACACTTGGTTTGGCCATGTCTCCATGACCTTGTGTAGCTGCTAAGAAAACTGTTTATTTTTCCCATCTGGTATCATATCATACTGGGTCAGTATTCTTTGAGAAGATTTGTTGTATGGCATCTCTTAGAAACACAATTGACTCATGTGCCCTCTTAGTTCTTGAGTAAGAGGTTTTTTTTCTAACACTTTCACCTAATTCTAGTTAGCAAGGAGGTCATGTTAAGTCCTGCCAGCAACAAAGGTGTTGCCTCTTGCTTCCAAATGAGGAAGAAACCTAAGCTACATTTTCTGAACAAACCTTCACTTTTCTTCCCATATCTCAAACAGGTTACAAACCATGTGACCCACAAGTCATCCGAGATAGGGTAGCCCACATGGAGTTTTGTTACCAAGAGCTTTGCCAGTTGGCAGCTGAACGGCGAGCTCGCCTAGAGGAATCTCGCCGCCTGTGGAAGTTCTTCTGGGAAATGGCGGAAGAGGAAGGCTGGATAAGAGAGAAAGAGAAGATCCTATCCTCAGATGACTATGGGAAAGACCTGACTAGTGTGGTCCGCCTGCTCAGCAAGCACAAGGCATTTGAGGATGAGATGAGTGGACGCAGTGGCCACTTTGAGCAGGCCATTAAGGAAGGGGAAGACATGATCGCTGAAGAACACTTTGGTTCTGAGAAAATCCGAGAGAGAATCATTTACATCCGGGAGCAGTGGGCTAACCTGGAACAACTTTCAGCCATTCGGAAAAAGCACCTGGAGGAAGCCTCTCTGCTCCATCAATTCCAAGCAGATGCTGATGACATTGACGCCTGGATGTTGGACATTCTCAAGATTGTCTCCAGCAGTGATGTGGGCCACGATGAGTACTCAACACAGTCCTTGGTCAAGAAACATAAGGATGTAGCTGAAGAGATCGCTAACTACAGGCCGACCCTCGACACATTGCATGAGCAAGCCAATGCCCTGCCCCAGGAGCATGCCGAATCTCCTGATGTGCGAGGCAGGTTGTCTGGAATGGAAGAAAGATACAAGGAGGTGGCAGAGCTTACACGACTGAGGAAGCAGGCCCTCCAGGACACCCTGGCTCTGCACAAGATGCTCAGTGAGGCAGATGCCTGTGAGCTTTGGATAGATGAAAAGGAACAGTGGCTTAACAACATGCAGATTCCAGAGAAGCTAGAAGACCTGGAGGTTATCCAGCATAGGTAAGAGCAAGCTGGGGGTTGTGCCTGCACGTTCACCCCTCCCTCCCTTCTTAGTAACGGAGGAACTTTAATGCTGCCGAAAAATCTCTTTTTCAGATTTGAAAGCTTGGAGCCTGAAATGAACAACCAGGCATCACGGGTTGCAGTGGTGAACCAGATCGCACGGCAGCTGTTGCACAGTGGCCATCCACGTGAGAAGGCTATTAAGGCCCAGCAGGACAAACTCAACACAAGGTTTGTATGAGACCAGCGTGTGTCTTTCATGTTTGGAATGACCTCAGTACAGTGAGGAAAGATGGGTTCGAACATTTCATTTTCCTCTCAGGCATCATATTTTATTATTAATGGCATTGTCATTTGCATATATAGCTATATTAACTTTTCCTAATTTACTAGGAAGAATCATTTGGGGTAGGAATGTGAGGGGTAAGGTAACCCACATCCCATTCCAGCTTTCCCTTCCATTTCCTTTCTTTACCTCTCTCTCTGTCTCTTTCTCTCACCCTCTCATCTTCTCTCTCTCTTAGTCTCTTACCAGTACTCCATCCTGGGAATAAAGGTGTGGGAGGAGAATAGTTGGAATTTTCCCCCCATTCTCAGTTATCATCTCAGAAAAGATTTTTTTTAGATTTCAGGTCCATGATAATTCTTCTAAAGCTAGACTTTTATCCATGCCTTGCTTTCCTACTGAGTAATCACATTTGAGCAAAAATACAGAAAAGACCCAGTTCTAAGAGCCAGTGTCAACCTTTTAGGTTCATTAGCTGTCCTTCACACAAGAATTTAATGTGTCATGAACAAGGAATATCATGAACTCTATTAAAAGACAGGTGTTCTGTAGCTCTTGGGGCATTAACTCTTCACCAATGCTTTTCCTTTTGTAGCTAAGCCAGTTTATATGACATCCATCTCCATTCTGTTTCCATAATATCAACCATTACCATACTAAATGACCTCATTGTCTTGTAGAGGGCAAAAAAAGTCAGGAGAGCCAATAGTCAAGTTCAGTGGGTGTTTCTACATCACAGAGGGGCCCAGCTTTAACTTTGGCCTTTGGTTTTAGTATCCAAATATCAGCATTTCATATCATTTTAATTCCCTCCTCTTTCATTTATAGGTGGAGCCAGTTCCGAGAACTAGTAGACAGGAAGAAAGATGCCCTCCTTTCAGCCCTGAGTATCCAGAACTACCATCTTGAGTGCAATGAAACCAAATCCTGGATAAGGGAAAAGACCAAAGTTATTGAATCTACCCAGGACCTAGGCAACGACCTAGCAGGAGTCATGGCCCTACAGAGAAAGCTGACTGGCATGGAGCGAGACTTAGTTGCCATCGAGGCAAAGCTAAGTGACCTGCAGAAGGAGGCAGAGAAACTAGAGTCTGAGCATCCAGACCAGGCCCAAGCCATCTTGTCAAGACTGGCTGAGATCAGTGATGTATGGGAGGAGATGAAGACTACCCTGAAGAACCGAGAGGCCTCCTTGGGAGAAGCCAGCAAGCTGCAGCAGTTTCTTCGAGACTTGGATGATTTCCAGTCATGGCTGTCCAGGACCCAGACAGCAATCGCTTCAGAAGATATGCCAAACACACTCACGGAAGCCGAGAAGCTCCTCACACAGCATGAGAACATCAAGAATGAGATCGACAACTATGAGGAAGACTACCAGAAGATGAGGGACATGGGCGAGATGGTGACCCAAGGCCAGACCGATGCTCAGTACATGTTTCTTCGTCAGCGTCTGCAGGCTTTGGACACCGGATGGAACGAACTCCACAAAATGTGGGAGAACAGGCAAAACCTCCTCTCTCAGTCCCATGCATACCAGCTTTTCCTTAGGGATACAAAGCAAGCAGAAGCATTTCTCAATAACCAGGTAAATCTAGTGGCAAGCCTTTCTTTCCTATGACTTGTAGACCATAGTTGAACTCTCAAACTTTAGCTTGGTACCTTGGTTCCAAGTCCCTTTCAGTACACTAAGTTAAAGGTAGCTTTTACATATATCAAAGCGTGCTGCTCTAATATTTGTCTAGATATCTGTTACCACAGGGACCAGGACATCCAGAAAGTTGTTTGATCCTGGGCAAGATGCTTTAACCTCTCAATTTCCTCATCTGTAAAGTGGAGATAGTAGCATCTGCCTGCAAGGATATTTGTGAGGAACAGATGAGATACAAGTAAAGCATTCTGCAAACCTGAAAGCCCTATATAGATGTTAGCTGCTATAATAATTGTTACTGTATGTTCTCTGAGGTCCCTTCCAGGTCTAAATCTAGAATAATCTCATCAAGTATCTGGAATTTTGTCCTGCTTTTACAGAGTGCTGATGGATTTCAGGAAGAATCCCAAGTATGTTCTGTGTCCCATACACCAGAATAAGGGATCTTTTCCATGGAGAACCTGATATAGTAAAATTTGTATGGATTGGCTGGCTCCTGCCATCCTTGGCAAAATGGGGAGAGGGAGTTCCCAGAGCAACTCAGAGATCATGCAGCATCCTACTAAGGATGGGATCTTTTGGGGGAAGATGTTGCTGAATGTAGTTAAAAACGTCAGGGGACTTATTCTTTTCCCTTAGGAGATAATATGGCAGGAAGTCAGGCAGAGGAAGGTGCTTTTTTTTCTGTGGGAAAATTCTTTAACGATTAGAACTAGTGTAATCGACTGCCTCAGGAGATCATTTAATCATAGATCTAGATAGAGCTGGAAGGGACCTCAGAGACCATCTACTCTACGGCCTCAAAGCCACAGATTCCCCCTGATTTCTTGACCAGCACCCCCATTTTACTGTTGAAACCACCAGTGTCCAGAGAATTCAAGAGACTTAACCAAGGTCTTATAGGTAGAAGTCTAACCCATTCTTTCCATTATGACACACTTGTGACTTGGTCAGTGACATACATGAGAGGTAGGATTTGAACCCAGATCCTCTTATTCTGGAGCCTCTTTTCCAGTGTACCACAGTTAAAAGAGCATCCCCCTCCTTGAAGTTCTTAACAAGATTTGAATGGGTTGACTGATATGTTGGTCTAATCTACCCTTCCAACTCAGAATCTAGGCTATAACTTGTAGTGTCTGACACAGAGGGATGAAGATACATCTATAGGTACCATTACTCAAAGCCTCCATTACCTTTTTCAATCAGCACACCCATTATAGATAGGAATCAATCAATAAATGTTTATTAGATACCTACTGTGCTAAGGCCTGGGGGTTACAAAAGACAGTCTGCCTCAAGGAGCTTACAATCTAATGATAACACTTAATTGCTGATGAAAATAAATAAATTAGTGTCACTTTGGTTTTATTTACTAATTAAATAAATTGCTTTTCAAGTGTTAGGAATCAATAGTGGCACAGAATTTTGTACACAGAATTTTGACAAGTATGAGAGGTATGAGCCCATGTCTGACAAAGGATAGGAATTATTTTTGTGTGCAAAATGCATTGAATACAGTTTCTTGTTATTGTTCTTGTCTTGGTTATTTTTTTTTTTTAATAAAGGAGTATGTTTTGGCCCACACTGAAATGCCCACCACCTTGGAGGCTGCAGAAGCAGCAATTAAAAAGCAAGAAGATTTCATGACCACAATGGATGCCAATGAGGAAAAGATCAATGCGGTTGTAGAGACAGGTCGGAGACTGGTCAGTGACGGCAACATCAATTCAGACAAGATCCAGGAGAAGGTGGACTCGATCGATGATAGGTACAGCTTTCTTGGAATCTCACACTTTCAGGTCTTGACCTTTTTGCTAAATAGGCATAGATCTGGATTTGCCTGCTTGGTATTACTTGCAGGCACTTGGGAATATCTCATTGAAGTTTCATGGTAAATCAGTAACAATGATCATTTAGCAACCTAGGATTTTCAGAACAAGGCCATTATAAAGAGTAATAGAAAATGAAGAGCTTCAGAAACAAAACTTAGCTGATCTTTAATCAAATGTTGTAAGAGCCAGCATGCTGAATTGCAATCAGGTAAGAGTCCATGACCCTGGGACAATTAGTATTCAAGGCATTCATACAATGGGAAGGGAGCCTGAGAACCAGGTTTGACTGAGGTCCCACTGCTGTGAAGTTTCCCCAGCAAGGCCCACCTTTACTCTCCCCTCTTTTCTCCCCTTCTTCTTCCCCCCTCTCCTTCCCTCTCTCCATGGGATGCTCCCTCTAAAGCACAAGGGAAGGTTGATCTGCTTGTCCTGCCCCCTTGGCAAAGCCAGCATTTCCCAAGGTACAAAGAACCTTTATCTGGCATCTCTTGCAAAGTCAGCTTAGATGACATTGTAACAGTATCTCTTTCATGAAGAGAGAAAAGCTTTCTTCCTTCTCCAGAGTTGTGTGTGTTTTTTGTGTTCCTAAAAGAATTTTTTCCTGTGTCGAAGGACAATTTGCCTCATTTGATCCTTGCACCAGGCTCTCACCTTGCCCTCATTACCAAAGTCTGGGAAGGTCAGGGACAGATAATTGCTCTGGCCCCCAAGGGCTGGCTTCACTGAGCCTACCCCCTGCTCTAGGATATTCCATTTCACTTCTTTGTCTCCACTATCCTGATAATTCACTATATTCCCTGTCCTGCTTTCAACCAGTTGATTTCTGGATCCAGTTTAAGCCAGTTTAAAAAATCCAAAACCAAAAACCCCTTATTGTCAAGATGAGAGAATGAGTGAATTTGACTCAGTCTTCACAAAGATTCCTATAGGATATCCTGGGGCTACTGCTATATGCTGAAGCAACTTGTGGTATAGTGGATAGACCACAGGCCTGGAGTTAGGAAGACCTGAGTTCAAATCTGGCCTTAGACACCTACTAGACATGTGACCCTGGGCAAATCAGCTTAACCTCTGATTGCCTCAGTTTCCTCAGCACCTACTTTGAAGGGTTGTTGTGAGGATCAAATGAGGTTATGTTTGTAAAGTACTTTGCACAGTGCCGTGGCAATATAAATGTTAACTGTGATGCTGCCACTGCTTCATGGCAGGGCAGGAGGAGAAGCTACTTTCTGGTCCTTTCCTGTTTACTTGTGCTGAGGAACTCAAGTGTTTGGAATGCGAGTCCCAGGAATACAGCCTTCTCCCTTTTTCAGTCAGAGCTTACACTTGAATCCCCAGTTACAAGGTGGGAGGGCGGGGGAGGGGGGGACAGAAGAGGAATTTCTTCCATCTCTATAAAATGAGGAGGAGGATGCATTTTAATTGTGATCTCATCTGTCTACATCAGGGGTTCTTACCCTTTTTTGTGTGATGGAAAACTTTGGCATACTGGTGAAGCCTAGGAATTCCTTTGTAAAATTATGTTTCAGAAGGCATAATAAAATAAAAATATAATACCCAAGATTAGCACTGTGCCTGGCATTTAGTAATTACCAAGAAGACTAACTATATTGAAATACAGTTTTATATATTTTTATTTATTTTTTTATTCCTTTATTTTTAAATTTACAGACCCCTCTGAAATCCAATGCCTTTAGGGATCTTTGGAACCCAGGTTAAAAATCTTTGATCCACATTCTTTAAAAACAACTGTAGTCTTGTAGAAGAGAAGGCAAAGTATGCTTAGCATATGTCACGAAAGATGCTTCAGCTTTTTTTTTCCACTGTTAAAATGCATTAACTCCCTAAAAAGTATATACAATCTTAACTTTCTTCCACAGTAGGTGGATACAGCATAGGTCTATAGCACATTGGCCTTGACACTTATAGATGTAGTGTCTAACAGATTTCCAGGTTCCTGGATGCCATTTTATCTGTTTGTTCCACACTGGCCCTAAGTGTACAGCAGGTGCAGAGGGGACGAGAGCAGGTGGTACCTGGCAACAAGGATCCTTTTGAACATGACAAAAGCTTTCAGCAGGGATTGGACCCCCACTTGAGCAAGAACCAGATCTCATCAAAGCCTTAGCTGCTTCCAGAAATTTTTTGTTTTTAATGAAACAGAAGAACTAAAAAGAAAGTAAAATATATGGGAACACAAGAAAAGATTTGTTTTTGTCTCTCTTCCAGGAATGGGTCCATCTTTCAGGCTTTCAATTATATTTTTCTCCTGATGCCAATTAGATTCCTATTTCAATTTCATATCCTTAGATGTGAAGTTGACCCTACATGGCACTTGTTACATTTAAAATACAAAAGCCAGTGAGTTACAGGCATTTTTATGGGTATAAGCAAAATAAGTACCCAAATCCCTTAGTCTAATCCTTTGATATAAAATCACTTGAATACTGTGGTTGAGCTAGTTAGGTAGGAAGCAGAATTAAGTTTATTGAGATGAAAAAGTACAGGAAGAAAGCCTGGACTCTTACAGCTTTGAGCAGTGCTAGTGGTATTTATAGATGCCTGGGACTACATGGAAAAATAGAGTTCTTAGTTGTATTCTTCCTGGGGGGTATGATTAAAGACTAACAAAAATTCCAGGCCACAGTCTAATGTCTGGGAGAAAAAGAAACCAGGGTTTTTGACCCAAAATAACATTTTTTTTTTAAAGCAAAGCCTTCCTCTTTTAGAAGAAAAGACCCCCAGTATCTAATGTCCATGTAGCACCTGGCTTCCTTATTTCCATAGAAAATCTCCAACTTTAAAATCACCAAGCCTGTTTGTGCAGGCACCTGGGATCTCTATTCTCCTATAAACACCACCTGGCTTAGAGCCCACATTGTCATTTTTTTTTCCATATTGACTTAAAAAAAATATTCTACTGTATACTACTTGGGAGAGGTGGTGGAAAGAAACAATAACCCAACAAATCAGACCTTGTTAAAAGCATCCTGACAACCTTAGCAAGGTTCTAATAAGTTCCCAGTGTTCTCAACATATTCCCTTCATTTGAATCCATTAAACAGCTTTGCTTTGACCTTCAAGGAGTTTACTTCCTGTTCCCACTGTCAGGAAGCACTTTCAGACGTTTAATCCACAATCACTTCTGCCAAGTGTTTCCTGATTCAGTGATACCCCTGATCCCTCTGTTCCTAATTTTCTCACTCCTCAAAGCACTGTCTCAGAGTAGCCCTTCATTCCTTCTTCATTTCTCCCTTCTCTGAGTTTAATTTCATTTTTTCACTGGACATTTGTTATTTACTGTTATCCCATCTCAGTCTTCCCCTACCTTGACAGTTACACTTAAAAAAAAAGACCACACCATCTTGGGGAGGGAAGGGAAAAGAAAGGTGGAAACTCAAAATCTTATAGAAGTGAATGTAAAATATTGCATTTACATTTAATTGGAAAAAATAAAATATTGTTTTCAAAAAAGTATTTAAGCGCTGCCTGCCCCCACCCCCCAAAAAAAGACAGTGCACCTTGGGGTGGCTAGGTGGTGCAGCACTGGCCCTGGAGTCAGGAGGACCTGAGTTCAAATTCAGCCTCAGACACTTATGTGACCTTGGGCAAGTCACAACCCCAAATTGCCCTGCCTTCCTCCAAGAAGCAAAAAAAAAAAAAAAAAGACAATGCACCACAGCTGACAGTGATTATGCCTATGTTTGAATTTTTTAAAGAATTGATGGTTGAACTAGAAACACTTCCAAATGTTTACCTAGTTGAATTTCCCCAGATAATGCTTGAAGCAGAAATATACTGCCTTTCATAGGCTTGGAATCTTCTAAAATTATCTGCATGCATTAAAAACAGGTTTATAAGATGTACTGAGAGGGAAGGGGAGGTTATAATAGCTGTGGGCTAGTGGCAAAGCTCTTAAGTCTTATTTCTCACCTGTCACAAATTCTTTGAATCAACCCGAATAGTTGCTTACACCCCTCTGAGAATAGGGAGGTTTTGGTGTGTGGGTGCTCCTGAGGATTTAATCCTGACTCTCAAAAATCAAAGGGAATACATTCAGGTTTTTTGCTTCATTGAAGACTCTAAAACTAGGGTTCTTAACCTGGTTCTTGAACATGTTAAAAAATATTTTGATAATTGTATTTCAGTATACTCGATTTCCTTTTTTTTGCATTTAAAATATTATTCTGAGAAGGGGCTGAAAGTCTTCCCCTGCCTTCCAAAGGGGTCCATGATACATAAAAAGCTGAGAACCTTGATCTGACATCCTATTCCAGTTTACCATTGTATCATGAAGGTGACCCTGGGTTCTCTTGATTCTGCCAAGCTGGAAAGGTTTCACATGTGGACCTAGTGATGGATTTACATGTCTAGATAAATTTGGAGCCTATCAGTTTGGCCACAGATGGCTGAATTTTTCAGACCTTGCAGCTCTTTAAAAGCTACTAGGTTATAGAGTTTCAATCTTCATTTAAGGAGAAATAGAAAACTCATCAGTGAAGTTACAGATATTTAAAATTTTGAAACAAGATGAAGATGAAGTTGAACTATTGAAGTTTCTCACATTGTCCTTTGCTGTCCCAGTCTGATCCTCCTTTACCTCTCCTGCTTTTCTCTTTGATACTCCTTAAGATAACCATTTACACCGGATACCTCCATTTCTCTCTGTTTTAAACTTTCTGCAACCGGGCTTCTAGATGCATCATTCAACTGAAACTACTGCCTTTAAAATGACCAAATCTAATGTCCTTTTCTCTATCTTCATCCTACTTGACCTCTCTGTAGCTTTGACACAGCTGGATCGCCTCCTCCAGCATGTTCTCTCAAGTCTAAATTAAAGACTTTCCCTTCTCCTGGTTCTCGGATCTGTCTGACTTCCTCCTCTGTCTTCCTTCCTGACTGATTCATAATCTGTATCATTTCCACTCACAGTGGGTATCTCCCAAGGCCCTGTTAGGAGTCTTCTTCCTTTTTCCCTTTATACTATCTCACTTGGTGATGATCTCATCGGCTCCCATGGATTCAATTTTCACCTCTATACAGATGATTCTCATATCTATATGATTCAGCTCTGGTCTCTTTCCTGACTTCCGTTCCCACATCACTGACTGCTTTTGGATGGATGTCCCTTAGGCATCTCAAACTCATCATGTCCAGAATTGAACTCATTATTTTCCTTCCCCTCCCCCCACCCCAGCCTCTTCTTTTTACAACATCCCTATTACCACTGAGAGTACTACTATCTTCCCAGTCACTCAGGCTTATGGCTTCAGTATCAATTTCAGCTCCTCACTTTCACCCCCACAAATCCAATCCATTGGAAAATCTTGTCATTTTACCTTTATGACATCTTTCCAACATAACCATCACCCTTTTACAGGCCTTTATCATCCCTCAGATGAACAATTGGTCTATTTGGAGATCTGTTTGGTCTCCATACCTCATGATTCTTCCCTCTTTAATCCATCTGCCACATGGCTGCCAAAGCGGTTTTTCTAAAATATCATTCTGCCTATATATGCTCCCTCTACCCTTCCCACTGCTCTGAATTCCAGTGTCTCCCTATTAACTCCTTTGTTATCCTGGTAAGCTTGACTGGGCTGATTAGAAGGAAACTGTTCATTCTTAAGAAACCTTACCAGCCAGCTCCCTTTTTCTTTCCTCTGGGGCCCACTTTGGTCTTCACCAAAACCAAGGTGTGTTTCAATAAGAATCCCATTCAACTCCCAAAGTATTCCCTAATCCAAAATCCCTTCCAACACTCTTTATATTGTAACCCTGTTTCTTTCTTTTATTAAATGGCCTGTCCCTTATCTTATGATGCCCATACCTGAAGAATACACAAGTTAAAAGGAGGTGATTTCCACCTTCGTGTCTGTTTGGCTGGAGGATTATTCTCTCAATCTTCCTGTTTTGGGTTTCTCTTCCACCACTGATCAGTCTGCTTGTATTTTCAGATGGTTTATACCTTTTCCTTCCATTTTCCCCACCACCACAACTCCCCATCTATTCCATTCCTTCCTAGTCTTCCCTAGCCTTTCCCTGATGAAATTGGGGTGGGTGTGGGAAGGATACATTTCCTTTAGCCAGAGTTTTCCCAAAGGAATATGAGCACATTGAGAGCTCTCCTCCTAAGGATGTGGAAACCCTTTGAGCTTTTGAAAAGTAAGATGTTATCCCCTAGGGGGCTGAGTCATATGCTTCTCTGTCTTTCTCATTTATAATACAAATTTGACCACCTTTCTCTGATATACTTTTGACACTGCTGACCCGCTTTCTTTCCTTCAGTCGCCCCACGATGAAGCAATAGCATCATTACTATTAGAAACAATGAGTATAGTGGAATGAACATTGGAAAGGAAGCCAGAAAACCTGAAATCTAGTCCTGACTCTCTCATTATCTTGGTTGCTTCACCTTTGGATAACTTGCCCTTTCTGGGCATTAATTGCTTCACCTTTAAAGTGAAAAAGGTCAGGGAGGAAAATGTACCAGATATTCTCTCAGCTATGGAGCAGCTTAGAAATCCTGTGATTCTCCTTCCTTAAAAGTAGCCATTCATTTAGTGTTAATTAAGTGTCCACATGTTGCAGAGTGCCACTATAGACTTTCATTCATCTGAGAGAATTCCTTTGGTGTTAGGTTTTTATTTCACGTATTCCAAGCTCTGCATTGTAGAGAATGAAAAAGAAACAGGTTCCTTATGTATTCTTATCATCATTGGAGACCTATAAAAACTGAGCTCAGTGACTTGCCTGGCATATACAGTAGCTCCCAGTTAGATTCTCACTAAAATTTTACCACTCTCACATATAGCTTTACATCCTAGTCTGCATGAGAATATTTGGGGAACTATGTTCTTGAAACTATTTTCTACTTCTCTAGGACACTGCAGGTTAGCCTTCCTAATTGCTTTGGAAGCCCAGAAAATCAATCTTTTTCACAGCATCCAATTTCAGGTAGAAAACTTCAAGGTACAGAAAGGTTAAATGCTTTTTTTTTTTCAGTGAATGCAGTGACCTCCAGGGTCCACGATGGGTGTATGAAAAAATTTCAGATGTGCTTCTCTAATGTGTTAGTATGAACCTTAGCAACAATAACTAGCCTGTATATAGCACTTTAATATTTGCAAAGCACTTTACTCATATCTCCTTTTATCCTTATAACAACCTTGGAGCACTATAACAATCCCTATTTTATAGATGAGGAAGGTGTGGTTTGAACTGACAGCTAAGTATGCCTCTTTCTGAGTCTTGGGGATTATGGTTAGGCTTCACCATTCTCTCTGAGCATTAATTTCCTCTGCAAGTTGAGGACTTAGACTAAGTTATCTCAAAAATAAGATGGATCAGTTCTGATTTTCCAAATTTGGTTTTTGTCCTTCCTCCCAAAATAAATGTCATACTCAAAAATGACATTAATTTGTACTTTCTTATGTTAGTGCTTAAAGATGTTTTAGGAAAGTTTTTTTAATCATTCAACCAAGTATTTATTAAACTTCAGTATGCTAGAAACTGTTCTAGGTAGGTGGGAAGATTGCAAAGATAAGATCTAGTCATTCTTTTCCTTCAAGGAATTAACATCTTTTCAGAAGAAATGTGTACATTCATGTGTGTTTGTCATGTCTGGCACCATTTGGTTATAAGCATCATAAGGGCATTGTCCCCAGCAAAGCCCTCTTGCATAGTTCATGCTTACTCAGTGCTTTTGAATGACTCATTTGATAGAGAGAATTCAAGATTAGGAATCAGCTCTTTCAATGGATTTGTTATGTGACCTTGAACTAGTATTTTAATCACTCTTGATCTGGACCTTTTCATTGCAAAGATACTACCAATCTAAATCAGTTTGGGGTTTTTTTGACACTTAATTATAAATGCTTAACACACTTATTTTGGCATAAATCATGCATTAAAAACTCTAAATGACTATATTCTATAACTAACCTTTGCCATAGGTAATCTCATTACTAGATAACCAGAAAAATAATAGTAGAAAGTCAATATGATTTGGTATATTCCAGGGTTTTTTTTCACAGTGTTTTTTTTCTCTTTTTTTTTTCCACAGACACAGAAAGAATCGTGAGGCAGCCAGTGAGCTTCTGATGAGGTTGAAGGACAACCGGGATCTTCAGAAATTCCTTCAGGATTGTCAGGAGGTACGCTTTGCTATACCAGTACCTCAGGTTTCATTCACTTTTAGAAGAAAAAATATTCCATTGCATTGTAAAGATGAGAGGCCTGATGATATCTCCCAAGATTATTACCATATGATAATACTCCCACTTTTTAAGGCAACATAACATCTTTTATATTTAGGAACATTAAATCTTGTGTGCTCAGCTGTCCTAGAAAAAGAAATAAGGCTGTTTTCCAGGTGAGTAAAAATTAAAAAAAAGAGTCAAATTCCTTATTTTATTGGAATTCCAAGATATAGCTTTCAAGCCCCCGTTGAAAAATATGTTAAAATCAATCATTTGAATATTATCTAGGTTTTCAGAAGGCTAAATATAAACATGTGGCATTAATCTGATGATTATCCTACTATTTCATACTTCACTGACACGTGCATAAACACATTTTAAAAACTGAATTTAGCTGAATGAGCTAGGGAGGAGAACAGCTGTATAAATGTGACTCATTCGTTAGAAGTACATCACTCTTAGTGTGTAGGAAGATGAATGTGGATCTGAGGCCTTTGACTTTATTGCATCCCCAGAAAATGAGAGTGAAGATGAGCGATATTAGAGTGAGCCTACAGAGTCTTGGCAGTGTGAAGGTCCTCCTCAGCTCTTCACAGGCACCTAGTATATAAACTATATGACTGCATGCTAAAAAGACATATGGATTGGATTGCTTTCTCTGACTGTCATCCATGACAGAAGTGAACCTTTATGCCTCTTAATCCTAAACCCTGTTGTGAATCTTGCTGAGTGTTCCAGCAGCTAAATCTTGGACTAGTAAAGCCCCAAACCACAAAGCTAAGAATTTTCTGCCTGCAGAGCCAATACTGTAGGGGACTCTATGGAATTTAACTGTAGCCAGACAGGTTGAAGAGAGAATTGTCATCACCACCACCAGATGCTTGAGTTCTGATGGCTAAATGGGATGCTCATTTAAGAATACCAATTATCTGTGACAGTGACTCAATCTTGGACATGCAGGGGGAGGAACAGACTCTAAATTTAGCTATGTAGAGTTTGTGTTGTGCTTGAGTGGAGTGGAAAGGAATCTTATGGTTTCTTTTCCAAGCTGTTTTTTTACTTCCCCATATTGATAACTGGTAGGTCATTTTGTTATTTCTCTGGGAATGCCTTAAATTTTGCATAGCCCCCAATGGCCATCTTGCTAGTTCTCATCAGTATCCTGGGCAAAATCAAGCTCAAGGAGGCAACATCACCATAAAGATGAAATCTTTGTGTCTGCCTGAGGTGATTATATGCCCTGGATTTTCTGGGACAGATCTAGTTTCAAAAGTTCTGTCCTGTTGTCTCATAAAATGCCAAATAGCCAAGATATCTTAGCATCTTCCACAGTAGTAGCCAAATATATATTAATTAGTTAGGTTTTTGTCTCATTCTCACCATTACCACTAACAATAACAAAAATAATAGCTACCATTAATAATAGTACCTTAATTAACAATTAATAACACCTTAAAATTTTCAAAGAACTTTCCATGCTACTTCTAGATACTATATCCATGAAAGGAAGGGATAGTTTCTTTTGTAAACTTTTTACCACATGTTCGCCAGTTAGAGAGCATTTATTTAGTACCTACTATATGCCAAGCACTACAGATAGAAAGACAAAAGACAGTCCTTGATCTCAAGCACTTCCTACTTTAACTAGGGAGATTGCAACTGTATGCAAACTCAATATACAAGAAAAATTGCCAGTAGTCACAGAGGGAATATATTAATAAGGAGGACTGAAAAAGGCTTCTTGCAGAAGATGCCCAGTGCAGAACTCTGCAACAGTACATTCTTCATAAATGTTGAGTTGATTTGTATTGAAAGAATCAGTTTAGCAAAATTCTTTGAAAAAGCTGTTTGTGAAATGGAAAGGATCCTGAATTTGGGGTCAGAAAACCTTCACGCAGCTCCCAGTCTTGCTGCTTTTGGAGCAATCTTGGATGGGGCAAGTCTCTTAAATTCCCTGAAACACTATCTTCTCATCTGTAAAACGATAGAGTTGGACTAGGTGCCCTCCATAGTCCAGCTCCCAGCTCTAAATCCATGATCCTATAAATGCGAACATGTTGGAAAAGGATTTATTACATACCTACTTGAGATGTATTTAGTTTTGGTAATTTCCCTTCTTTCTACTCAGAAAAGTTCATAACTATTGCACAATCTCATTTAGACAAGGATGTCCATTCAGTATCTTAACAGTAATCTCCCCTACTGTATACTCAGTCTTTGCTTAGAGACCAAACAAAGGGATCACTGAAGGAGGACTGACTACCTCCTAAGGTAGCCCCATTCCACTTTTGGACAGTTCTAATTGTGTGAACGTTTTTCCTTGTAGCAAACCTCAAATTTTCTTTTTTGAACACTTAAAAGTAGAAATGTGTGGGGAAAAATAAATGTATAAAATTATTGACTAGCTCAGTGCAGTCACAGGAAGTGGTCAGCCCCAATTTTAGGAAGCAGAATTTAACTTTTTCCATTTATTCTAAATTACCACCTTTGGTTACAAGGAGCCCACACTGCAGTGCGGGCAGCTGCCAGTTTCATTAAGAATACCCAGAAGGCTCAGCCTCCTATATGTAGTTTTACTTCAAAGCACGGAACAAGGTTTTAACTCGACTTTTCTATGCTGTGGAGATGATTTACAAAGTATTTTGACCTATTTATAACAGCTGACCATACTCCTCCTTTGGCCTTTCCCTTTCTTTCTTTCTGTCATCAGGGGTGGCCAACCTGTGGCCTTCTAGTTTCTTGGGTGTGGCCTCTCAATTGAGTTCAAATTTTACAGAACAAATCCTTTTATTAAGGGGATTTGTTCTATGAAGCCTGGATTTAGTCAGAGGGTTGCACTTGAGAACCTAGAGGGTCACATGTGGCCTTGAGGCCACAGGTTCCCCACCCCTGATATAGTTCTTTATATGTTGAGTTGGGCACTTGGTATTTGCAGTTAGAGCCATAGAGATTGGGTCTTCATCAAAACACTGTTGTCTTGACATCAAAATTATGGCACCAGCTAAGATTTTTCTGGGACTCTGAAAACTCTTTGGTTCAAACATCTCAGGGTAAAGTTTGTGTCGACAGCTTGTTGGCAGCAATTCCACAAGACATCACCAAAGTAGGTCCTTTTCTCTGCCACCAACTTCCTTGCCAAGGGAGTTTGAAAAAGCTCCACCACTTGTATATTTTATGAATTCTTAGAGCATTACTACTGGTGCATAAGGTTTAGGAAACTGAGTGACTTGAGTCTTTGTCATACTCCATTCCTTTTTTGATACCTTGGGAATAAAAGAATATTCTCATTTCCTAAACCTTTCATTTTCATATTACTCCCTTATTGAAAATGGCTAAGATGGGGCTGGTGACTCTCTGAGTAGCAGTGGAAACCAAGTGAATATTTGCTTGTTGATCAATACAGAATCAGTATTTCCAGCTCTTTTAGTGAGTGTAGTTTTTGTTTTTTAATATTGGGTTATGCGTTGTCCAGGAACTAATAAAATGCCCATGTTTTATTCCTTCTGGCTACCTACCCTTTCTCATCGAAGTTCTTATCACTCCCACTGCTGATTTTGATCAGCTGGTTATTTCCATGCCTTTATCTTACTTATAATACAGTGATCAGAACAGACTCCCTCTCTGTACCACCACCTTCCCTGTTTTTCAAGCTGTGCAGTGTTCTTTTCTATAGAGAATAATTATATTCTTAAATGACCTTTTAAAATGTCCACAAATAATTCCTGTTTCAGGAATGTTGATGGAGAGCTGATGATCCAGCAAGTTCCACAGATCCATTTCAGGGCACTGGACCTCCCAATGTTTTTATCTGTAGGATGATGTGCTCAGCAAAGAAGAGATTTGTTTATAAGCCTCTGTTTTTTGTTAGGGGTTTTTTGGCATCCATTTTATTCCTCTTGGGTAGGTGGCTATGAATAGAGGAAATATGTGAATGTCCCCGGCAGCTTTAGTAAATGTCCTTTATTGTGTTCACTGGAGATATTTTTTTGAGGCCTTGAGATTAGAAGGATACAGGAGGAGGTTTTGTAATTTGGTTTTTCCTTTTTGTTTTTAACCTTTCCCCTTAGCCTAATTAAGTGCCCATAGTTTGTTTTTCTGATTGCTACAGTTCAGACAACTAGAAAAAAAGTCTGATCTTTGAAAATTGGAGTTTTGTCCTGTCTGTAGTACTTTGTTTACAAAAGGTTGTACTTTTTTTAAAGAAAACCATAATTTCTCTTAAATAGACCAGTGAAACCCTTTCTGGGTTGGTGAACAAGGATTGTTAGAAGTAGAAAAAGTAAGATAGGGAAGAGTTAAATATGGGTCTCTTCCACATTACCAGGGGCACACTGAATCCCACGCATCATCTTCCTTGACTTTGTTTACACAAGTATCAAATCTTTTAGTCAAGTGAGCAAATTTAGGGGAATGGGTTTCGGAACCTCAGTAGAGGGCTAATTTGCCCCAGATATTTATGGATTTCCTGTCATTTATATATAATATGCTGCAGATCTTTGGGATAGGATCAGGATGAACCATGAAAGTTACAGTTTTTCTCATGTCAAGATTATTAGGGTAAAAATGAAGATGTCTTTAACTTTGTTTACTTCTTTATAGTATTAAATGTTTTGGTTTCAGTAACTCCCAGCATTCCTTTGAATATCTTTGGCAAAGGGATCATTAGAGGAAAGCCTACATGAATGCAGGGTTTGTATGGGATAGGAATTAGAAATTTGGCACAAAAGTAAAATGCAGGCACTAATTAATTTTCAGTAGCCAGAATGAAAGGTATACTAGGGGCTGGTTCAGAGCCTAGTGCTTGGCTGAGTATCGTCTGTCTCCCGGGCCAGGGAAAGAGCTCACTTCTCAGCTGTTGCAAACTGGAAGGCTTTTGCATGGTTTTCCAGATTTTAGATAGAAGTAGACATGTTGGATGAACTCTTCAGACCTTTGAGGTATTTGGGCACCAACTAGGAATACAGATCAAGAAGCTACAGGTCAAGAGTAATGTAATGTAGAGAGAAGAAGAAGAAATGCCAGAAGAGTTAAAATATTGGAAAGAGTCATAATACCAAAGTGAGGAGCAGGGATTATAAATTTAGTTTAGAAGTAATATTCTAAGTCATATATCATCCAGCCTCTTTGTTTCACATTTGAGTAAACAGAGGCCCAGGATCACATGGGACACAGAGTGGTATAGATGGAAGCTGACTGAATTTGGAGTTAAAGGACCTGGGTTCATATTCTGCCTCTTATCACTATCCGTATGACCTAGACCAAATCACTTAAACTTTCTGGGCCTTGGTTTCCTTAATTGTAATTTGAGGCCCTTTAGTTTCCTGGTTGTTTTCTCTCCATTTTATCAGTATTCTTTCTAAAATACAGTGCCCAGAACTGAGCACAACACACCAGATTCAGACTTATTTATAATTCTGCACTAACCTATCCACAGATATGTACCTTTAGAATACCTATATGTGTATAAATATGGGAGAACCAAAATTAAAACCTAGCTCTTCTGACTCCAAATTTAGTGCAGTTTCTATTATTACCCTGTGCTGCCATTCATTATACAACTTGTTTCCCACAGCTCATAAAAAAAAAAAAAGGCTTGTATAGGTACTTAAGAGAGACAAACAGGTGAAAGATGGACAAGTTAATGCAAAAATCATAAATAAGTTCTAATCTGGAATATTGTGTTTGGTTCTGTGTGCTATATTTTAGGAAGAACGTTAGTAAGGTAACCATCTGGGCTGTGCTAAAGTGCAGTGGACTGCCTTTGGAGTTAGAAAGGTAACCATCTGGGCAGGTGAAGGGCCTCCACCTCTGTACTACACTTAAGATTGATTGAAGAAACTAGAAATCTTTGAGTTGGAAGAGTGGAGACTTAGAAGGTCATGTACCTATTTTTGTTATTGTTGTCCATTCATTTCAGTTGTTTCTAACTCTTCATGACCCCATTTGGGGTTTTCTTGGCAGCGATACTAGAGTGGTTTCCTGCTTCCTTCTCCAGCTCATTTTACAGATGAGGAAACTGAGGCAAACAGGGTGAAGTGACTTGCCAGGGTCACACAACTTAGTATGTGTCTAAAGCCAGATTTGAACTCAAGAAAATGAATATTCCTGACTCTAGGCCCAGCATTCTATCCACTGCACCACCTAACTGTCCATATACTTAGTATTTGTCTTCAGATGTTTGAAAGACTGTCATGTGGCAGAGGGATTTAATATTTTCATTTCTATATACATATATAATGCCTATGTGTACATAAATACATATATACACATAATCCTTTCTCGTGAGTTTAGAGAACAGAATAAAGAGCAGTGGATGGAAGTTTCAGAGATCTAGACTTTGATGTGATATAAAGTTACCTAACAGAGCTATGCTAAAGTGCAGTGGACTGCCTTTGGAGTTATAATGGGTTGGATAATTACTTGTTGGAAATTTGTACTGGTAATTCTTGAGCCTGTAATATAGAGGTTGGACTGGATGACAGCTGAGGTGTCTTCCAGTTTTGAGATTCTGTAATTCTGTAATTAATTAAAGAAAAACTGATTTACCAAGCATTCTGTTTTAATACATATTATATACAGAAGTGGGTACTTTATTCCCTATATTTGAGGAGATTTATTAGTTTGGTTTCAGTTTCCAATTCCCTCTCACTTTCCAGCTCTCCCTTTGGATCAATGAAAAGATGCTCACAGCCCAGGATATGTCTTATGATGAAGCCAGAAATCTGCATAGCAAATGGCTAAAGCACCAGGCCTTTATGGCAGAACTTGGGTCCAACAAAGAATGGCTTGACAAAATTGAAAAGGTAAGTGAGAATATTTGGTAAATGTTCCCCATCCAACCCCTGACCTTCTAAGGTGTGGCTCCGAGGAGGTAATTTGTTCTGTTAGCTTGGATTTCTTTTTACTCAGCATGTTTATAGCCCCTGCATTTGAGTCATATCCAGATAAATACACACCCATATGTTTTTTATAACCGTTAGCAGTGGATAGTGGTTTTCTGTGAAGATAACACCATGTAAATGAATTGTCTGCAGGTGACTTTGTGGTGGCTGGTTGTTTTTTCCTGCCCAAAAAAAGTTATTTCAGTAGCTAGCTCTTTGCTGCCATTAGTCAGACAGATGAAACCATACTCTAATTCTTTTTGCATTTGAGAAATGTGTTGCCCTGTCTTCTATTGAGGCCTCAGAGTTGATCTTGCTGGCTCTTAGAGGATTGTCCTGTGCCCCAGGCACTGTTCTTGTGTGTATTGGTATGAAGATCTATGCAGAGACATGTCACTTTCAGCCTCTCGTGTAGACAGTAATGTTCAAAGTAGCACTAACTTTTAAAAAAACAAAGGTCACATCTTCTCTTTTCAGTTGATGTCTTACTCTCCTTCAATTCTCCTTGGTCATTGCTTCTGTACGAGGCAGTTTTGACGTTACTTTCTTTGTATTCACTGATTACTTAATCCAGCCTTGAAAAATAAAATTACTGGAGAAAGGAAGGGGAAGAAGTCCTCCCCAGAATGTTTATTTTTTAATGAATATTTGAAGTATCTGATTACGTTTGATCCATCTTTGTTCCATCTACATTTAACTGCTGCCAGTGGTTTCTCAGTCTTTATCTTACTTCACTATCTTTGAAGTTTTTTATACTGTTGATAAATTAATTAATCAGCAAACATTTATGAAGAGCCTTCTATGTGCAAGGCACTGTGCTAGGTTCTGGGACCACTTCATACTTGTGGATATTTTCTTCTCCCTTGTTTTTGAGTGATACCACTTTCCCCTGGCTATTGCCCTATTCCTGTCTGACCACTATTCCCAAGTCTCTTTTCTCCCACCCCTTAAACGTGGATGTTCCCTTAGGCTCCATTGTGGTGAGCAATATTCTTTCACTCTGCGCACTGTGAAGAGTATTCTGTACTCTTTCTTGTTCTTCTCATCAGCTACCATGGTTTCATTCATTCTGAAACCATGGTAACTGATGAGAAGAACAAAAAACAGTTCAGTGAAGAGAAGATTGCTCTCCCAGACCAAGACTGAGGGAACATCTGTGCTTAGTGTGTGTGTGTGTGTGTGTACATACATATATAAATACATATGCATATCTATGTGTGTATAGATATACCTGTGTATTATACGTGATTTTTTATCTTTATACATATATGTGTACACACAATACACCTTCTAAATCTGTGTATCCAGCCCTAATCTCTTTCTTGAGAGCCAATCTTATATCACTGTTTGCCTTCTGAACATCTTAGTGCTATCAGTGTGTCCAACTGAATGTGGCCAAACTAAAATTCATCTTCTCTCTCCTCCTCCCCTCCCCCCAAATCTTGTACCCTTTCAGAACTTCTCATTTCTGTTGAGGGTCATGCCATCCTTCAAGTAACCCACCCAAGTTCTTGCCCTTACATTATCCTTGACTTCCATTTCCCTACACCTAGTTAACTGCCACATCCTGGTTATTCTTCCTACATAACATTTCTCATATCTGTCTCCTTTTCTTTACTCAACATGGCAGCTATCCTAGTTCAGGCCCTCGTCACCTCTTACATGGACAATTCTAATGGTTCTCTAGCTTTTCTCCCCGCTTCTGAGCTTTCCTCTCCCTCCCCCCTCCCCACTTGATCAATTAATATTCCTAAGATGAGAAGTCTGATCCCTCTTACTCAGTAATCTTCATTGATTTCCTGCCACCCCTGCAATAAAATTCTTCAACTCCTTAAAGCCCTCTGTTAGCTACTATTTATATTACTTCCCCTCGCATACTCTTATTTTGTCCAGACTGGCTTAATTAGCTATTCTCCAAGCATGGTATATATCTAATAGACTCTAGGCCTCTCTATAGACCCTCTCTCACCCCTGTCTCAAAACCTTTCACTTCTCCAGTTCTCTTTCTAGAATCCCTAACTTCTTTCAAGACTCAGCTTAGGTGCTACTGACTGTTTGAAGCATTTCCTGATTTCCTCCCTTCTCTCTATAACTGCCAGGTGTTGATGCTTTTCTTTCTTGCCCTATAATATTTTCACTTTACCTTTCTGGGAAGATTTACTTCTTATCTCCTCCTTTATCCAACACTGGCACACATGAATGTTATCTCAAAGGTTAGTGTTCTTTTTTTTTCTTTTTCTTTTTTTTTTTGGTCTGACACTAGAGAAGTACCATGTATGCTATAGGCATTTAATAGACATTTGACTGAATTGAATTGTATAGAACTAGAGTTACTAGACTATGCTAGGAGCTCCTTGAAAGCAAGACATGTGTTATCAAATTTTATTCAGTTCCTGAGCATATATGCTCAGTGAGCTTTTTATAGATTTTTATCAATGGTGGCAGTGCTGACCATTTCACAAATCCCATTTTCTGGTGTGTATTACATATTTTAAAAAACATGTTCTTTAATATGCTGTACATTTTTCTTCCACCCCCTCACACCCATCATTTATTTCTTCAACAAAGATTAACTGTATGCTTTTTATGTGAAAGGCCAGTGTAGTAGGCATTGAAATAGTCATCCTTTATCTTGAGGGTGAGGAGGAAATATTAAATTCCATGCACAAAATTAAAATTAAGAGTGTGTTGCCAAGCCCCATCCCCCTATTTCTCTTCCCCACTTTTTTAAATCATAGATGCTTCTCTTTCCTTAATTATTTTTACCCAGTGTTTTAATCTGTAAAGATTAAACCTGAGGTATGGATTTTTTACTGTCTCCAGTTGAACATATGTATATACATAATATATGAAACTTATACTTAACAATGACAGTGTTAGAAACATGCCGTTTGTTCAGTTTCATGAAATCCATACGGTGTGTGATTAGTCACTTGTTTTTTATCCACCTAAGCTTACTAGTTGATGAAATACTCTTGAGATAGATTGGAAGTGCATGGCCAGGTTCACGTAAAGTGAATTCTCCTAGTGATATAAATATAGTAAAACAAACTACTTGTAGCATTTCATTAATTTGTTTATTTTCTGGCTTGTGCTTTTTAGGCAGGGATGCAACTCATTGCAGAGAAACCAGAGACGGAAGCTGTAGTGAAGGAGAAACTCACAGGCTTACATAAAATGTGGGAAGTCCTCGAATCCACTACCCAGACCAAGGCCCAGCGACTCTTTGATGCCAACAAGGCTGAACTTTTTACCCAGAGCTGTGCTGATTTGGACAAATGGCTGAATGGCCTAGAGAGCCAGATTCAATCAGATGACTATGGCAAAGATCTTACCAGTGTCAACATCCTGCTCAAAAAGCAACAGGTAATCTGCAAAGCATTCTGTTTCACAGTGTGTCTAAAGTACATGGACACCAGGATTTTGATCCATTTTGATTGCTTAGTCATTTAACTTCTTCAGTATTTCAGGGATTCGTTATTTTGTTGGAGATAGTTTCTGACATTGAAATAGGGACACCAAGAAATAGATATCTCTGTTATGGTTGCTTGGTAATTTAACTTCAGTATTTCAAGGATTCATCATTTTAATAGTGTTGGGTATTTCTACCAATACAGATCACAGTCCCTAACTAGTCTTTGGGAGTTGCTGCAGTTGAAAAAACTTAACTGCCTTGCAGCTAAGCTGGTGATGAGTCCCTTTGAATTTAGCTAGGCTGGTTATCACAAGACTAGTACTCAAAGCTTTCTCCATCTGGTAGGAACTTTCAGAGCTTGGACTCTGGTGGCATAGTTTTTGAGAACCCAGGGTCAGCCCCATTCCACGATGAGGCATTGAATGAAATAGGAGTTTTGCGTAGGAAATTTAAAATTTCCTGTTTATCAGTAATTAAAAAGTAAGAAGTGAAGATCCCAGTTTGGAGAAAACTTCCATCTTCCATATTCCACACCGGGCTGCAGAATTTCAAGAATAGTATCTTTGAGGACAAATACTGACATATTCCTGAGGCAATATGTAGGTAGAAGTGAGAATTACAACAAAGCACAATTTTATCTTTTTTTTTTAATTTGAACATAAGGTGCAAAATATTTCACATGACTATATTTCAGGTATAACATGATAAAAGTATATATGTACATATACATATATGTATGTATCTATATATGTATATACGTACACATACAGAGAGAGTTTTCTGAGACTTCACAAGGATGCCAAAGGAATCTATGACACCCCCCCCCCCAAAAAAAAAAGAGCTAACTCTTTAAACAGTATGGACAGTATCACTTGAAGTTGTAAGAGACAATATTACCTACTTCATACATTGTTTAAAAATACAAAATATAAATATAACAGAGTCCACTTGAAGAAAATTTCCATTTAGTACTGCCTGCCAAAGTTATCAATACATATCTAGTATTTTGTTGCATCACACCAGGAAATTAACTGTGGAATTAACAGGAAATGAGCCTGTGGGGGAACTCAAACAAGATATTACATGTAGAAGTGCTTTGAAATTTGTAAAGCATACTCTACAAATTTCAAGTATCATCTTATTATTTTAGTATTTGCGTGAACCTTGTATATATATCAGTTCGCTATATGAAGCCAATCTTTTCTTTCTTATAGTTGGATTTCTTGTGTATCATTGTTTCTATAGGAAAAAAAAATCTTTTTTTTTTTAAGTTGAAACCCATACATTGGATGAGTTACATAGTTGCCAGAAATTTCCATCACTTACGTCTCAGTTTATCCTTCTGAACAGTAGTTGTTTATTTTAGTGGCTAATTGTTTCCAGTTCTACAACATGGTTATAGTTTATGAATAATGTCAGCCCAAGTGGACTCCAGAAATATCTTAAATTATGTCACACCCAAAGGATATGAGTAGTTCCGGCTATTGGGTGTTCCATTTAATTTTGGCCCAGTAGACTCATCTTACCTTCATTTGCCACAATCTGCACAAGACAATTTTGCCAGCTGGGAATTCTTTACTTCCCACCATTGCCCTCATTTATTATCTTAAGCTTTAGCACAGTGCTCAAGAGTT
Organism: Petaurus breviceps papuanus; assembly: GCF_028583685.1. Taxonomy (NCBI): domain Eukaryota; kingdom Metazoa; phylum Chordata; class Mammalia; order Diprotodontia; family Petauridae; genus Petaurus; species Petaurus breviceps. The sequence goes on from NW_027187358.1 coordinate 20,491,226, forward strand.
CATAGCCCAGACAGTAAGATACCTGCTGTGGGAACAACACAAGACATTTCCAAAATAGCCTGGGAAGATAGAACAATAATAGTGTTCTAAGTCTTTGTAGGAGAAGTTTCCATTCTGCTTTATGATGCCGATGATTCATCATTCCTCTTTCCCCCCCACAGGAATCCTGGTTGATAGATTAGTAGTATTCTGTCTTCATTTAGCCACTGGGTAAATGTATTCTCCTTATAACAAAATTTTGAATTTAGAAAGGGCTCTCAGAGATCATGTAGTTCAACCTACTTAAAGCAACTTGATTAAGTTCACACACCTATTAAAAGTAGTTGTTGTTGAGTCATTTTCAGTTGTGTCCAATTCTTCATGACCCCCTTTGGGGGTTTTCTTGGCAGGAGACACCTCCATTTTGATTGCTTGATCATTTAACTTCTTTGGTATTTCAGGGATTTGTGATTTTTGTTGGAGATAGTCTCTGACATTGGAATGTGAATACCAAGAAATAGATATCTCTGTTTCAGTTTGCCATTTCCTTCTCCCGCTCATTTTATAGATGAGGGACTGAGATGAAGAGGGTTAATGGACTTGCCCAGGGTCACACAGCTAGTAACTGTCTGAGGGGGAATTTGAACTTAGCAAGATGAGTCTCCCTAATTCCAAACCCCATGCTCTAGCCACTGCACCATCTAGCTACTACTTAGTTAAAGGAAGAGGTAGGACTGAAACTCAAGTCTGCTTGCCCTTAGTCCAGTGTGCTTTCTATATCATGTTGGGCAGTATTTAAAATGAAAGAAAGTAGAACCTTTTCATAGTCTTGCAGAATCTGTTTAAATGACACTTATCTATAAGAAGCCCACGTAAATAGAAAAAGAAAAAAATCTAATCAATCCTTATGACTGACTGAAACAAAGGCAAAGTAGAATCACTCTTATTTCTCAACACAAGCTCAGTCACCAGAGTCCTTAATCAAATGAACAGCAAACTTAGCAAATATTTTATTTTAGTCTGCCTGTTTCTGGTCAGTCCTGTTGCCAGGAGTCTCAAAGATGCCCATGAATTCCCAGAAGGAATTAGAGGATTTTAAGCTGGAAAGGGACTTTAAGTGTGATAGGATCATTAATCATTTAGTGCAATACCCTTTCCTCTCCCCTTATTCTTATAACTGAGACAGTCAACGCCCAAAAACATTGAGTGATTTGCCCAAGGTCATGGAGAGTAAGTATGGAGAAGAGCTAGAGACTTGTTTCTCATGTGACTTGTGACAAGCCACTGAAATTCCACGGGTCTCACTTCCCTCATTTGTAAAAATGAGGGCATTGGACTAGATGTTCTCGAAGATCTTTTCTAGCTATAAATCCTGTGACAGATTCTTGGACTATCTTCAGTTTTGCAAAAGGCATTCTGTACAGAGCTCTCACTGTTTGTTCATGAAAAAGGCTGATTCCAGAGTCAGAGAACAACGTGCACTATGCAGTGCAATGACCTTGTCCTTAATGTGTATCAGACTTTCTTGGGATATGTGGTGCTGTGTGAAAGGTATATTTTTCATGGGCAAATCTCAGTCATATCCCCACAACTTGTACATCCTTCCGAGGAAGTTGTTTCCTCCATGCTGTACTCCTCAACTCTCAAGATATCTATCCATGTGTGAGCTCAGTGAATGTGTAACATGAGTACAACAAATCTTGTGTTTGAGTCATGTTCAGTGTGTGTTATTTATGTGACTACATGTGCTCTAAACTCATCGTTACCTCCCTTTGGTTAAATGTAAATCCATTTTCTGGAAGAGATTTGCCAGCTAAAATTTTATCCAAATAAGGTAACTGTAGGTAAGCATCAGGATAAACCTTTGGAGGCGGGGGAAGGATATTACTGGCTTTAGTTTTTACCAATTGGGTTTAGTAGCCCAAATGTTTGACTTGTTCTGTGTTTCACTATTGATTGTCTTCTTTTGAGAAAGATGTAATTAGCCATTTCCTCCCTAGGACCAAGGATACAATAACAATAAATTATTTTTCTGATTATAGAAGTAGGTGAATAATAGTAGAAGTTACTTTTCTTGCTTTAAAAGTGAGAAAAAACAAACTTCAAAAACACAAACACTTTAAGTGAAATTAGTTTCTGGTATTGACCACTGCTCTATGAGCAGATGAAAGGAGTTAATCTTATTTGTGTGGCTAACTCCTAATCTGCCCCTGTGCCATTTCCACTGAATTTGAATCCGTTCCCCAATTTCTAATCCCTAGTTTAAAATGCAAAGTAGAACTAACATTATCAGCTGGCACTGAGATATGCTAATTGGTAATTTGATAGGCAATCACCAAAACCAGATGTTGTAATAGTCATAGCATAAATTCATAATTTCCTCCTTTGCTCTTATATTTCCATGCTTTATAAATAGCTGCCACCTGCCTCTGTTTTGCGTGAACTGAAGTTTTGTGCTTTTTCCTTCATCAGATACTTGAGAATCAAATGGATGTGCGGAAGAAGGAGATTGAGGAGCTCCAGAGCCAGGCCCAAGCTCTGAGTCAGGAAGGGAAGAGCACAGATGAGGTTGATAGCAAACGTCTCATTGTGCAAACGAAATTCATGGAATTGCTGGAACCCCTGAATGAGAGGAAGAGTAATCTGCTAGCCTCCAAAGAGATCCATCAGTTTAACAGGGACGTGGAGGATGAGATTGTAAGTAGAGATCTTGACCCTGAAGTGGCATTTTATTGAGATGCTCCCAAGTTGTCCAGAAGTATTTATCCTTTGCATTTGGTTGAACTCTGTCCTCCTTATGATCTGTCCTGATTAAGTATTATCTATGTATGTTGCTACCTAGAGCACAAAGCTCCCATAATTGATGAAGATCCAATGGAATTTTCATGCCCCCAGGGTACAGTGCAAGAGATTATATAGAACCCAAGTGAATCTGATGCCTTTCTCAACTTCTTTCCCAAAGAATGCATTTCCTAAGATAGCCTTCCTTGATGTATTTCCAAGTCAATTTAAGTTCCTAGGTTGGCTTATAAGACATTTTCTACTTATCTGCCTCATCATCTCTTCTGACAACAGTCTTAAGAGTCTATGTCTGACTCCTGTTTTCAATTCTTTCTAGTTGTGGGTTGGAGAGCGAATGCCCATAGCAACCTCCACGGATCATGGTCATAACCTCCAGACGGTGCAGCTGTTAATAAAGAAAAATCAGGTAACTAGTTCTGCTCAGTCCAACCTTATTTGTTAAATAATTATTTTAAATTTACTTACTGTTCACAAGAATTATTTTAAATTAAATTACGTGTTAAATAATTATTTTAAATTAAATTATTTTAAATTACAAAGCAACACACACATGTAAGGAGGCTTTGAAGGATTGTGGTTTCCTTTTTGCCCGAAGTGTTTGGAATAATTGCCATGCTGTTGCAATTGAGTGAGCCCCTGATGCATATTCTCCTCTCCCACACAGACCCTACAGAAGGAAATCCAGGGACATCAGCCTCGAATCGATGACATCTTTGAGAGGAGCCAAAACATTCTCACTGACTGTAGTAACCTTAATGCTGAAGCAATTAGGCAGAGGCTTACAGACTTGAAGCAGCTATGGAGCCTTCTTATCGAAGAGACAGAGAAACGTCACAGAAGACTGGAAGAATCCCACAAAGCCCAGCAGTATTACTTTGATGCCGCAGAGGCTGAGGCCTGGATGAGTGAACAGGAACTCTATATGATGTCAGAAGAGAAAGCCAAGGTGAGAAGAATTTTTTTTGGGGGGGGGGAGGTGTTGGTTTGGAGATGAATGGTTCTTAGCATTATCATAGTGTTGCTGGCCCTTATGAAGTCTTCATCTCAAACCTCATACTCCCTTTGGATCATCTACAAAATGCCGCTCTTGTTGCTTGTTAGATATTAGGGTCCCCAGGTGCAAGAGGTTTTGCTCTTTCCATATTTGTGTGACTGTCAGCAAATCACTGAGGTTCTGTAAGCCTCAGTTTCTGCATCTGTAAAATGGGGGTGATGCTTGTACCACCTGTATAGCTACTGGGTCATGATGAGAGCTGAATGAGATCATGTACTGCACCGCTGAATGCAGTAAGCATTTAGTCTTTTCTTTAAATTGAAATGGATTTCTGTGGTACTGACTACAACCGTGAGGCTTCTGACACAGTGTATTCTAGTCGATAGTGTGTGTGTGGGGGGGGGTGTTGATTGACATCTCTGCCTCCTAGAAGAAAATTTTGTTCTGTGGGCAAACCATTAAAAGACAAACCACATCTGCTTTGTCGAAGTCCTTTTTTTTTAGTAGAGATTTGCCAAAGCATTGTTTCCTCATCCTCTAATTGCTAAGATAATTGCAGTCTTGTCCACGTACAAGATGATTTTTAATCTTAGTGTGTCAGAATGCTCATTTGAGTTAGTCAGCTAGCATTTATTAATCACCTACCATGCCCCAGGCACTTTGCTGAACACTGAGGGTAGAAAGAAAGGCAGAGAACAGTCCCTACTCTCAAGAAGCTCAGTCTGATGGGAGAGACATCATGCAAACAGCTATGTTCATATTGAGGGTAATCTCAGAGGGAAGCGCTCTCTCTCTCCTCCAACTGCCCTCAATACTGTTTCTGTTTTTGCAGTCATAAGTCCTACCTCTAGGCCCCTTCCTCTTGTAGTGTGTAGGGAAGGGGAAGGGAATAAGCATATATTTAGCGCCTGTTAAGTACCAGCCAGCGTGCTATGCACTTTTCCCAAATATTATCTTATTTGAACGGTGTAGCAGCCAATCCCTCCTGATGTTGACCTTGGTGAGTGGTACGTGATGGTGAATGCTGCTTCCTTCTGTTTACAGGATGAACAGAGTGCAGTTTCTATGTTGAAGAAGCACCAGATTTTAGAACAAGCAGTAGAAGATTATGCTGAAACAGTGCATCAACTCTCCAAGACCAGCCGGGCTCTTGTAGCTGACAATCATCCAGAGAGGTAAATGCCATTTTGTAATTGGTTCTTTAATAGTAGCTTCCTCTGGATTGGTCGATCTCTTTACTCAAGCAGAAAACAAAACAGAACAGTTAAGCTCCACTGTCAAGAGTGTTAGCTTTAGGTAAGATATTTGCACTTCATCCTTCTTATCAGGTACTTCCTGCTCTTATAAATGAAATAACTCCCCGTTGCCCCAGATCCTGTGGGCAAGTTCTGGCCATCATCGATGATGTATGCGTCTGAAAGAAGAAAGAATATTCTGACTTGTACAGGAATATTCACATGAGTAAGGAGAAAGGGGGGTGTTGTGGAAGGAGCGCTGGACTGGTTCTAAATACTAGCTCCACTATTCAGTAGTGGTATGACTGTCAGCAGATCACTGAGGTTCTGTAAGCCTCAGTTTCCACATCTGTAAAATGGGAATGGTGCTTATACCACCTGTATTACTGCTGGGTCATGAGGGCCAAATGAGATCATGTACATAAAATGTTCTGTAAGTCGTTAAAGCACTCTTGAAATGTAAGCTGACATGATTATGATCACATTTACTTGGGAATGGGCTTTTACTGATATCATGTCCAGAGAGGCCTGCAGTGGCCTATTTAAAAGCACCCCCAGCACCTTCATTTATTCCATGGGAATAGAAAGAAGGCCGGGATGGGTAATGGCGGTGGTAGATCGCCTTCCAGTATTTTTCTTCAAGAACTGTAACCTTCAACTTTCCACATAATTGTCTCTCCGTAACAAATAATAGGATGACATATTTATATTCTGAGAGTAGCATCTTCTCGTCTCTATGGTGAAGATTGTGTAGGAATGCTGTGGCTATAATGCCCAAGGAAATAAAGAAATAGCCATTCCTTATCCTGGTCTATTGTCCATGCATCCAACTTTTATCTTTTTTTCATCATATTTAATCAATTTATTAATTACTAACCAGCTATTAATAATTAATAACTTTTCAATTATTAATTTATTAAGCACCTTTTAAGTGCCAAGGATACAACAAGCAGCAAAATACAGTCCCTGTCCTCAAGGAATTTACAATCTAATGGATTGTGAATCCCCAAGATTCCAGGGAAGGAGGATTAGGGGTTAGATGGAAGAAGATATCATTTGGAGCAGTGCTGATTAGAGCAATCTATAATCTCAGCCATTTGGTACATGAAATTGAAGTGAGAGAAAAGTTGTTAAATTAATGAACAGAACACAATACAGAGGAGGAAACAAAATGTGTTGCACATCAGACAATTATTGTATGTTTCTTTGGTCACAAGAGGCTTTAGGATGGAAAAGCTTTATCATGGATTTTTCATTGGTTCCCAATATTGAAGGAAATCCTGACTTCCAAGGCCAAGGGTGTAGTTGGTTATGTCTTTCTCTTCCCTCAGTCAACAGACATAGTATGGTCTTCTGCCTAAATAATTTCTGAGCTCTGCTTGTATTTTTACTTTTATTTTTTATTTTATTTAATGTTATTTTTACTGCTTGGGGTTGGAATAAAATTTGGGACTACTTCACTTTTTATTCCTTCTCATTAGGTTGGTTCATGCTGCTTTCTTTCTCCCTCTTTTACTTCCTCCTGCATGTAATTTATATCTCATTTCTGTTTCCTTTTGTCCTCCAGTGAACGCATTAGCATGCGACAGTCTAAAGTAGATAAGCTGTATGCGGGTCTGAAGGACCTTGCTGAAGAGAGGCGAGGCAAACTGGATGAGAGACACCGGCTTTTCCAACTTAACCGAGAGGTGGATGACTTGGAACAGTGGATTGCCGAAAGGGAAGTGGTGGCAGGATCCCACGAGCTAGGCCAGGATTATGAGCATGTCACGGTAAGTTGGTTGTTTGATGAATGTATGGATGATTGTGTGCTCTGTAATACCTGTAGAAAGTTACTTGCTTTCCTACAGTCTTAATGGGTTGAAATAAAAAGGTCATGGGTTCCAATTTCAGTTCTACCCCCATCCCACTGTGTCAGTTACCTTCACCATTAGTCAAATAAAATGATAAATACATTGCCTGGTACTGATAGGATAAGGATAATGAGAGTTTTTTGGTAAACAACTTTAGAATATAAATCTTGCTTTTGATATTCTTTACTTGTACCTTCCTTTTTGATTTAGTTCATTGGGGGAAGGGGAGTGGCGTTGTGGGGAATTTCTGCTATCCAAAAATAAAGTTGATAACAATGGCACCATTGACTTTTCTATGTACTTATTAACATTTCAGATGTTACAAGAGCGATTCCGGGAATTTGCCAGAGATACTGGAAACATTGGGCAGGAACGTGTGGACACAGTTAATCACATGGCAGATGACCTCATCAACTCTGGACATTCTGATGCTGCCACAATTGCAGAATGGAAAGATGGTCTCAATGAGGCCTGGGCTGACCTCCTTGAGCTCATTGACACAAGAACACAGATTCTTGCTGCTTCTTATGAACTGCACAAATTTTACCACGATGCCAAGGAGATCTTCGGACGTATACAGGACAAACACAAGAAACTGCCTGAGGAACTTGGAAGAGACCAAAACACAGTGGAGACATTGCAGAGAATGCATACAACATTTGAACATGACATCCAGGCTCTAGGCACTCAGGTGTGTGTGTATGTCTATGATGAGATACAAGAAAGGTGGGACCTCAATTCCAACTCAGAGTGAAGTGAAGTCTTCCTATTATTTAAAACACTAGACTGGGCTGCACTGGGCATCAGTGGCCTTTCTAGGGCCACCTAGTGGCCATTCCAAAAGTTTAAAATTTTGAAAAAGAATTGGCTGAATAGGAATTGCTACAAATTTGTGGTTATTTTTTTCCCCAGGTACTTTGTCTCTTAAGGGTGTGTGTGTGTGTGTGTGTGTGTGTGTGTGTGTGTGTGTGTGTGTGTGTGTG